>NW_006438074.1:4884372-4948637 GCF_000325575.1 Pteropus alecto | reverse complement strand
CTGTCTTTCTTTCTTTCTTTCTTTCTTTCTTTCTTTCTTTCTTTCTTTCTTTCTTTCTTTCTTTCTTTCTTTCTTTCTTTCTTTCTTTCTTTCTGTAGTGGTCTTTCTTTCTTTCTTTCTCTCTCTCTCTCTCTCTTTCTCTCTTTCTGGTACTAAGGTAAACTGGAATTCTTTTTGGGACTAGAACTTGAAGGTTGGCAGGAGTGTGCTGCATGCATGCTTTATTTCTTTCTTTCCCTTTCATCTAATTTCCCATTGAAGGAGGTAGAAAAGACAATTATTAGCTCCTATGGAATACTTTGGGATGCCCAGTTCCTAAAATCTCCTTCTTAGTAAATTTAAGGTTCGGTGTACCTTGCCACACAGTCAATGAAATACAGAAAACCAATGAGCTTTACTATATTGGCTCTGTTTACTTGTGAGCAAATCCCTAGGATGAATGACATCTTTGTTAGCACTAATAAAGAAGGTTAAGTTTGAAAAGTGTTTTGTCTTTACTGCAGTTGAGCCATAATTGCCAAGCCTATGTATATTATAAGCTCATTGCCTCTTCAGAAGTATTAGAAAAAACAAATTTTAGGTTTGTAAAATAGGTATTGTCCCACAATTAAGTTCATTAGAAATCAAGATAAATTATACATGACACACTCCCCGGAAATAACAAATTTAAGTACTCTTAATTTCAGGGTTTGCTCTAGTGATACTTAGAATACCACAGGCAGTTTGATGGTAATGAAAACAGACGTGTTGCAAATTATTTCTTATAGATCTATCACGCTGCAGAGCTCAGCCCCTAGCCTTTGTGGTCTCAGGAGAGGTCTGCAGCAATTTGCTTCCTCTGGGATTAAAGACTTCTAGGAGACTACCTGCCTACTTTAATATCTTCACTTCTAGATGTAATTTGAGATGGTAGTATTGGACTGAGATTCTCTCCTTTTCTTCTATGGTTTTGGCAGCTGAAGTGCTATTCTTAAACACTCTGAAACTAAAATTGTGAATGGAAGGCAGGCATTCTCTGTCCAGGTTACTGAAGTGCGACATTTGTTCTCAAAGCCAATAGAGTTCACCATCCAAAGAGTCAGGTTATAAATTTAGGCAGTTTTCTACCCAGAGAGTGCAGAGACCAAGAACAATCATATACATAAAATCTAGCTAAAAATAAGTCAAGCTCTTGGAAAATATGAATTTTAGTAAAAATTACTATTATGATAATCTTTTTATAATTTTCAGTTTACTCATTAATATAAGATAAAAGAAGACATGGAAAGGGATTATAGGTTGGCAGAACATTCTGTAATCTAAAATATTATTGAGCCAAAACATAAGGATGGTTATTGTAATAAAGAATATTTTGCTTTATAACACTATTCAATGGACCTAATAATTATCACGAACCTATACATTTCGTTTGGATATACAGACTTAGTGATACTGAGATATTCAAATTGTGTTTTATATAGGACTCAGCATATACCACATGCAAATATACTTAGTCTTATAAAATCCTATATATTTATATATGTTTGTATTTTATTGTCATTATGATTATGATTATGATTATGGTCAAGAAGGGCAAAGGGCTACCTAATTGCTTTCTCTCCTGTGGGGAGCTCAGGGTTCTTTATCAGGTTTGGAATATGTAGTGGGGGAGTTCATCTTTAAATTTCTTCAGTAGAAGGAAGGATCTTGGAGCCTAAGGTAGGGGTATATGTACATATAAAGTAAGTCCTAATGTAGTAAAGTTGAGTGAGCAAAAAGCTAGAAATCCCTAGGGGGATCAAAACCATTGTGCAAGTTGTGGGATTCTATATGCTGCTCCCGAGTTAAGCTCTCTGATCTACCCACACTATATCCCTTTTAGAATGCCAGAAATTTCTGAAGCCTCATAGATTTTCAGCTCTGTGGGGGCCTGGTTATAGATATCAGATGTTTACCAGATCACAGCTAATAACTGTATGCAAGACATTACAGTGGCTAAATTTTCATGAGCCTCATTTTTTCATACCTTTTCCCCCATGGACACACCGCCTGATGTGATGATGACATCCGCACGACTGATACCCTCATTCAAGGCATTAAGTAAGTCATCTGGGCTGGAAGGAAATAAAGACAAACACATTAATACATAAGGAAAAGATTTTAGATATAGTGCCAACTTAAAACTAGACCACATAATTCACTGAGTAGGCATTAATTTGAGCATAGCATTATATTTTGTATAAACTCGGAATCAAAAGGGTCTCTACCCAATGGATAACTCTCATTGTGGAGAAAGAATTATGAGTGCGGGAGTAGTGGCTACCGGTACTTTCACAGGGCTTTTTGCTCTATCTAAAAAGGCAACATAATAAGGAGGAATACTGAGGTGTTAGTAGGCTTTCTAACCATCCCGGTTTGCCTAGGAATATACAAGATTTAGTAATGAAAGCTGTACGTCCTACGAAATTCCACAAGAGCCAGGATAGGACCCTAAGTGTTGGAGAGATCACATAAGACTCTTTAGAGGGAATATAACTTAAGTTAGTTAGGTCTTTGGAAACACGCTAGATTTTTACAGGTGGAAAGGAATGGGAAAGGGTCTTGTAAGCAAGAGGATCAGCTTCTGATGAAGTCTGTTGTGTTTCTAGATCAGTAGGGAAAATGAACTATGTCGAGTGAAGGACTTGATTTGCAACAACTGGGATAGGTGGGGTAAGACACGATTTTAGAGGGCCCTCATGTTTAAGAATTTAGACTTCATCTAATAGGAAAAGGGTGTGGGGGCTCCCTTAGAAATATGAAGAGTCATTAGATGTTTATTGGGAAAAGGAAGGGTAGAGAAGAAAAAAAGGAAGTCAGAGACTGTATAAAATATTCTGAGAGGGTAAAGGGACAGGATGAATATTAGGGATTGAAACTAGAAAGGTTCATGATAGTAAACGAAAAAAGACAAGTGCACCAAGCCCTTTAAAGACACAGGTCAAAGGCCTGAATAAAAGAGATGGAACGAAATCAAGGGTTTTATCTTCTGGATCTTAGAGAGTTACAAAGGCCTAATTTGAGATTGGTCAAGTGAGAAAACAACAAAATGCCAGCATCGGGGCTTGTGGAGGGACAAGAAAGCAGGGAGTAGCTGAAAGGGACTGTTTAGTTACTATTTTAAATCCATAAAATCTACTAGGCTTTGTGCTCTGTATTTCCCTTCAAATGATGAAATATAGAAAGGATGCCTTTTAAAGAATATTTGTCTAGCATACACCCTTGTTTTCGGGGGTGGGGGTGGGTTTCTCTTTCTCCTCCATGGACATTTAAGATGTACATCTAAAAAGGGAGTGATAACATCTTCTGATTTTCTTGTTCTTGGTTTTAGTCCCTCTTGAGGCCTATTTTTGCTCTTGGGTGCCATGAGATACATCTTCCCATAAATCTCTCCCTAGCTTAAACTAGCTTCAGCAGAGTTTCATTAACTTGGTATCAAATGAGGTCTCAGTGAGATAGCATATATTCTCCCATATCACTCATGGTAGTGAAGTTTGTTCATGTTCATTTACCTTAATGCACTGTTTGATAGGAAGAGGAGGAGCAAGAGGAAGAGAAGGAAGAGAAGAAGGAGAAAAAAACTGTAAATAGGACATCATTTCACTTTTTATCTAGGGGTGACAGAGGTAAGGAGAAGAACTTGAGATTTACCCAAGAGGCTACCTTCACAGGCTCTACAAGAGATCAGTTAGTTGGGAAGTGGCATAGCACAGAGATTGAGTATGAACTCTGGCTGTCGAGTTTAAATTCTAGTGCTATTACTGCTAGATATAGAACTTTGGACAAGTTGTTTAACTTCTCTTTATTTCAGTTTTCCCTCTATAAAGTAGGAAAAATATAGGGTTGTTACGAGAACCAAGTGACATAATACATATGAAACAGTTTATGGAATAGTACCTGGTACAAACTAAGTTTTCAAGAAAGGTTAGTTGTTGTTATTGCTATGGTATTGACAGATGTTTATCATACAAACATACCTAGGGACCTGGCAAACTTCAACTTTGGCGTACTTGGCAGTTTTTATTCAGGAGACTATGACTAACACAGAAGAAAATCATAGATTGAGCCTCAAATACATTCACACAGCTATATGTGAAAAGCCCAAATAGTTCAATAGCAACTCAGGCCGGGCTCCAGCCTGATTGTTTTCTTACTGGATCTAGATAAAATTCTCCTCCTCCTCAAGCACGGGCCTGTCCATGATTATACCAGGGATTGCTTGGCTCTGGGGAATGAGCTCCGAAGCAGAAGAGACAAAAGTAAAAGTTTGGAAAATGGCTCATGCGAGGTTCAACTTACCAACATGGGGGCCCTTTAAAGTCATCTATTTAATTGCTTATGCAGCCAAAAAGGTACCCAGGTATTAATGAAGGTAGAATCTATGTGATAAACACAAAAACTTAAAAAAAAAAAAAATCCTAGACATGGATTCAAAGTTAAATTGGTTGGACAAACATTTTAGAAGAATTATATTCAATAATGGGTGTATTGAAAGTATTTTTGAAGTATTTTGAACAGATTTTTCACTGATCTTTTCCGTTTTGCTTTAGAAAAAAAGATACTAAATTATTCTTTTGTGTTGAAATACTATATGATATGCATGTGATGAGTTCCTGATTACTGCATGCCTACAGCTCCAAGCCCCTTGCCTTGCAGGATCACATTATTATGAAGTTGAGCCAAATGATGGGCCTATGGAGTAAGTGGGAAAAAGATCACAAACACGGGACAATGTGGAATGTGGTTCAGGTGAATGGACAATGAATATTATCAACAAAATGTACATTTGTGTTAGTATAAAGGAACATGAGCTAATTTCAGCAATCATATAATTTATAATGTGCTGACTCTATAGGATTATGGTTGTCACTGGAAACAAAGCAGCAGTGACATGCACATCATCATATTAATCTTTGTAGGTGGATAAAGGTCCTGGGACAGGCTAGCTGATGACTGTAAATAAAGATATTTTTCAGTAATCTTTTTTCTTATTCATTGTTTTCATATTATCTGTGAAAAATATTTTCCCTATTTTGTAAAATTGCAGAGTCATCAACTCTCTACATGAAAATTTCTAATTTGTAGAAATAAACTGAAAGTGATCTAATACTAAATCCTTACTGGAATCTATCATGTTTCAAAGAATATGGTCAATGTTGCTATCTACTCGGTGGCTGTTGAATTCACAAAATCACTGACTGTCAAAGTTGGAAAAGTCTTTGGGGGTTATTAAGTTCAGTATCACAGCTGAGCACATCCTTTGGGTCCTGTCCTTCTCTACCTCCCCTTACCCCTCTATTTGACTCTATTCTGATGGATACTTCTGATGTTTGGGATCTAGTAAGAGATCATGGCTTAGAAAAGAGACAGGTACTAATGTATAACAATAGAGATTCCATAACTTCATTTATGTTGCATGTAATAACTCCATTTGTTCCCTCACGAGCTGTGAAATAAATGAACAGGTATTATTATGCCCATTTTACAGAAAAGAAAAGTAATATTCAGAAAGGCAAAGTAGTAAATTAAAGACAAGTAGAGCAGTAAGCGGCAGAGCTAGGACTAGAATCTCTGGCTCCTCGTTAAGTGTTTGTTCTTTTCCACTACCCAATCAGAGTGATTGTCTAGTTTTTTCAGGGATATGACATGTCATACAAGGAAAATTCTCATGAGAATGGACCCTTGTTTGAAAGCATCAAAAAGAGGATCCTAAGGCAGCAGATGGAGATCCGTCTGGGATGACCAGAAAAGTGCATATGTGAACACGTTAGCATAGTTCTGGGGAATGAAACACGTAATTATGAATTTTATATTCAGACAGAATCTAATTTTTTTTGATTAAATGTAATTTTAGGGTTTGTTTATAAGTCATAAATTTGCTTTCCTTTTTGTGATTCATATTATATTTTAAATGGTGAAATATTTCCAACATAAGATAATAGTATAAGAAACACCCATATATCCATCTCTCAGATTTGACAAATGCTAATATTTTCCCATATTTACTACATATTCCCTCTATCTTTTTTTTTTTTACTTCTAAGAAATAAAAACTGAGTTTGCTTTATAAAACTAAGAGATTATACTAAATAATGATGAGAAGAACAGGCAGCAAGAATTATAAATCATGAATATTATAACAGGATAAAAACAACTCATGATTTTCTTAGTTTTGTTAAATAAAGAGATCATGGTATATTAATTTTCTCAAAGATAGGAGTAAAACATTATAATCTGATATTATGTTACATAATATGAGCTTATATTATACATATGACCTTATATGCCTTATATATGACATTACTTCTTATATGTAAAATTAGTTGATATTTTAGAAAATTAATGACAATACTCATGTTTAAAAAAATTACACTTTCATATATATGTGTTAATTTTACAACTCTGTGAGGTAGGCAACGCAAGAGAGGATACTGAGGTTCATAGGAGGTAGTAACAGGTTCAAGGTCACCCTATGTTCGTTCTACTATTCTTTTATAGTAATATTCACATTGCAGAAGATACTTTGTCATACATAGTATGCCTTCAGATAAAAGCTATTTATCATTATCTAAATATATAAATCACATTTGTACAAGCAAAATAGTGATGATTAAAAAACAACTTGTACTTTTTAAAATAGGAAATATCTTCTCACTATTGCCACAGGAAGGGAGGTAAGATAAAGCTTTCTAGGTATATACAAGCAGCATCCCTTTCTCAAAGAGCAGCAGATCTTAATTCTGCATTCATTCAATTCTTCCTTCATTAACGACCACAGTTTTAATTAGTTTGGATGCTGATTAACCATTTACTTAAAAATAAATTGAATACTAGCATTAATTTTGATTTACTAACACTTTCTGCCTATTTTCACTTAAATTAAGTACCTATCCATTGTTTTCTTAGAGTGCCAAATATTATATGAAAGCATTCTATAAGAGAATTGATTTAGTACTAAATGCTAAAAATGTAAGTGCTAGGTAACAGAAAATAGAATGGATAATTGAAGGCCTAAGTACCACCAGGTCTAGAATCCAATTCTGTCTCTACTGCTGAGATGACTCTGAAAAATAATATCATTTTTGGGGTCTCGTTATTCTTACTTGTAAAATGAGAACATTTGGACCAGGTCCTTTCTGTCTCTAACATTCACTGATTTAAAGCTCTTAAAGCTAACTGGGATCTGATTTAAGTACTAAGCACAAAGGTATAATTTTTTTTTAGCATTTTAATTTTATTATTAGTTTCAAGTATACAGTATAGTACATTGGTTAGACCTTTATATAGTTTATGAAACGATCCCCTGATTACTCTATCATCCCTCTGGCTCTAGACGTAGCCATTACATTACTGCTGACCGCATTCCCTATGCCGTGCTCCCATCTCCATGACCATCTATCAACTATTAATTTGTATTTCCTTAACTTCATTCCTTTCGCAAAGATATCACTTTTAAGTTGACCAAGAAGTCTACCTAAAAAGTACTAAGGCTGCCCTATCCGGAAAGGCTAGGAAAGTTTAAATCTTTACAACTAAATGTCCAGGAAGCACAGAAGTGTTTTTTTTTTTTTGTTTTTTTGGTTTGTTTGTTTTTTTGTACTTCAAAAGAAGACTGGCGGCTTGCCATTGTGCTTTGCCAATTCAGGAATTGTGACTTCTGTGCCTTTTACTACTTGTGATCCTCTTTTCTACTACAATTCCATTTCCATTAGGTCCATGGTACCCTAGCAGCTTCCTGAGGGCTGAGGGCAAACAGAACTCTCAGGAGGCAAGAAAAATACCATCAATCTAAGAAGCCAGCAACTGGAGGGTAGAGGAATAAGCATATTATTTAGGACAGCTCATAGCGAAATAAAATTGCTAGGGAAATATATAATTTTAACAACGACAACAACGACGACAACAAACAAATAATTAAAGCACTAATGGAGATTAACTTACAACATTAAAAGGATGCTCCGGAACAAAAAGTATGCTTTTCAAATTTTAAAATTTAGTAGATTAAGGTGAACATAATCCCTGTTGAAAACTCAACTGGTGGCCCGGAAGACCGAGTGGTAGAAATATCTCAAAGAAATGTACAAAAATACAAAATGATGGAAGTCATGCAACAATAAGAAACTTGAAGAACAGAGCAAGAGACTGACATATTACCAATAGGAATTCCATAAGGAGAAAAAAGAACTGATAGATGGGAAAAATAGCGGAAAAATTTATTTAATTAAAAAGACAGGCATGGAGATTGAAAAGATTTACTGAGTTCCAGGAATGATTGCCAAAAAAAAAAAAAAAAAAAAAAAAAGGTATATAAACTTCAGACTGTCCTGGTAAAATGCTGTAATTTCAAGGATAAAGAGAAACTCTTACGAGCTGTTACAGAACAACTGGATTTAATAATAAAGAAAAAATATATTGGCTTTCAATGTTCTACCTACAATACCCAAAACTATAAAACATCTGAGAAAAAGGCCTGCAACACCCAAATCCTATCCCAGTCAGACAGCATTTACCCATCAGGATAGAAGAATGATACTATGAAAATGCAAAGATTCAGATAATAAATCAATGAGTAATGTTCTAGAAAAATGAAGTAGATCAGAGATCTCAAGATAGGGGAAGATGACGAGGAGAGGAAATACTAGTGAAATACACACACATACACACTTATAAAACTATATAGCTAACTCTAAATATATAATGACCAAAGAAACTGGGGTGTTATAATACATATACTACATATGGATTACCCCAGAAGTTGTAGAGACATACCACAAAAGAAAACTTAGTAATAGCCTAGAATTAAGAGCATGATTTCAGCAATCCTACCTAAAAGTTGAGGGAGCGGGAGAAGATGAAGGAGGTAGAAGTATTCTAGAGTTGTTGGTGTAGGGGGTACTTGAATGAAATGGGAATGCCTTGTAGGAGGGATATAGTTAGCACCTTTTTAAAAATATGAGTCAGGAAATGTACTGGAAGGAAAGCACGAGTGAATGGTAATATATAGCATAACCTTCCGAATAATAAATGGAACGAATAGCATCTGGATCAAATCAAAAACAGGGAAAAGAACAAGGAAGAGGTAACACAGCCATATAAATAGTAAACATAAAGTTTAACATAAATATAAACATAAAAGAAAAAAAAATCAAGGGAATTATTTATAGCAAACTTTTTGGTAAAGCAAAATGAACTTTATGCCAGGATCAGGGTTACAGTAATGTAAGGCAGATGTAAGACTGAGCTTTTCTTTCTCTCTTTTTTTTTTAAGCTCAAATCCTATTCAAATGTTATTTACAAGGGATATATGTAAAGATGAAAGACTGAAGGTAAAGGGTAGGGCAAAAAGACACCAGGAGGCAAATGTAAATGAGCAAAAAAGTAGGAGTGGCATGTTACCATCAAAGTGAAATTTAAAGATAAAAGAACTAAGAAGGATAAAGAGTCAACAAACCGTGATAAATGTCAAATTTATAAAGATGATACAATAATATTGACTGTCTTAAATTTATAAAGATGATACAATAATATGTGACTGTCTTATAAGAGAAGGTCTCATTTTATCCAGGCTTCTCGATTTCCCCGCCAAATTCCTGCACAGTGTAGGCACTCAATAAGTGAATTGAATGAACTCTGGCCTCTATTCAATCTTTCTACAGTAGCTTTGGGAATGAAGAGTGTACAATTATTACAACCATAACGATATTATGGATAAATAATATTGTCTGTGGATGGAAGAGATGATACTACTTAACATTTATATAATCATAAATAGTACTTTCTTTGAAAGGTTGTCATGTATAAGATGGAGTCAATTTATTTGGTGTTGTGCCAGAGGGCAGAATTAGGACTAATGGATGGAAGAAATAAGGATAAAGACTTTGGCTCAGTGTAATGGAAAAACATCCTTATCATAACAGCCATCCAACAATAAAATGTGTTGCCTCATGAGACAAATAAGATCTTTCTCACTAAAAGCATCAAACAAAAACCTGATGGCTAGCTGTTAGAATTTTCTCTAACACATTCAATGGTGAAAGATTTGACTAGCTAACATCAGAAGTTCCTTTCAGTTTAAGATATTGTGATTCCATGGCAATATTGAACATTATGTAAATACAGTGACTATTTTCTCTTCACACATAGACTGAGCATAGAGGGAGAAACTGATTCAAACATTGCAATATAATACTTATCTTGCAGATCATACTTTTCTCTCTATCACTTTTTGAACATCAGGAACATTTGACTATTTGACTTGAGTGAAAAAATAAAAGCATTTTTTTCTTCCCAAAGCTATGACATTCACCTTCAACCTGGGAGTTGGCTATCAGTAGCCATAACAACACTCTTTGCAGAGTTCCAACTTAATCAGATGCCAAAGAAGCTCAAACTTAAAGGGCAGATAAAAGAGAAAGTAGAAGTCTATCTCAAAATAAATCTATCAGAGAATGAATGTGGCTTTCTCAAACTTTATGTATTAGTTTCTGTGAAGGAAGACTATGTCAATAATATTTTTTGACTATTATATCTTCATAGATTTCAGTGGGCTTTGGAAACCCACTTTTAGTTCAGGCTTTTTTGGTTTTTAAAATTTGTATCTTGGGTGGCTCCATAGTGTAGTGGTTAGCACGTCTGCTTTACATGCAGAAGGTACTGGGTTCATGCCCCAAGTGAAGCCATGAACCATACCCCAGGTGCACCAGGCCCCAGGTGCACATCCCGAATGTGTGGGAGGAGATGCCCCGCCTTCAGAGATCCAGTTCTTAAGGAGAAACGGCAACATAGATAGGTTAAGGTTGGAAGGGGGAAGGGGATTAAAGAGGGGAAAAAAATTTGTATCTGCCTTAAGTTACTAACTATAGTCTTGATTCTGGCATAACTTTTTTTTCCTTTTTTTGCTTTACCATGAAGTTTACTATAAAATTCAAAACCAAGACAGAGCCTTTACCCAAGTTTAGATTTTATGGATTTCAGACAGCATTCAGAATGCAAATGCAGTTTTATTTTAAAATATTTAATATAAACACACAGATGGACAACAGCTGCTAATTCGTTTTCTATTTCATCTGTTACACCAACTGTGAGCTGTATCATTTTAAGATGAGTGAAGGTGACAGTGGGAGAGTGAGAAAAAAATTCCAGATTAGAGATTAAAGAATAATGGCAATTGATCATACCAAGATAACAAAAAAATATAGTTCAGGACATATTCTAATTTCCTCAGAGGTCAAGGATAAATTCCTCAACTATAAATATTTTCTGGTGTCTACTTCATGTATGGAAACAAATTATAACTACATACAGGCATCATTTAGTCCTTCTTCAGTCCCACTGGATGTTCAGGCACTATGAAGTCATATAAAGACAGAGGAAAGCATAGACTCTGTCCTTAAGTTTACAAGCTAGTACAGAAAACATATAGCACAAATTTAGGTAGATGAGTGAAATAAGCAATGGAATACCATTGATCGAAATCAAATATATTAAAGTAAAAATGCATGTAAAAAGAAATGATATGTGTTGAGTGGAATATAGTAATAAAAATTGGTTTGGGATAATTAGGAAAGGCTTTTTGGAAGATATTACTTTTTATGAGGGTAAGAAAATAATTTCTAAAAGTACAGTAAAACCTAGAGGTTATTCTTAGAAGAATCAGTATTATCATCTCTTAAGGATTAAGAAAGGCAATTGTAATAGCCACTAAAAAAGTCTGTCATTTAGAATGAGAAGAATCTTTTGTCATTAAACACATATTTGTTAAAGTAAAGGATATTTTTTGGTTAACCAATAGAAAATGCTGATAAATGATCAGAAAATAATTATATTGACTCAAAAATTAATACTTCACATTATGAGCAGAAAATGGAAGCAGGCAGTTTATAAAGACGACAAGAACTGATTAAATTTAGATACAATTCTCCCTGATAATTAGAAATTCCCACTTTCAGAACATTTGGTAAACATTAGGAAATTTAGATGTTTCATTCAAAAATTGGAAGATGGAAGGCATTGGGCTTTGCCCAAATAATCACTGTACTGTTAAGTCTATCTTGATAATTCCAGCTAAATGTGCCAGTTTTATAAAAATCCAATTTGCTATCTCAGTGCTTATTTCCCTTCTGTTCATGCTTTAATGTGAAGAGGCAGCTTCACAAATTGGCAGCAGCAGGAGCAGGCAGTTCAAATTCAACCACCACCTATGACAGAGCCAAGCAAGCCCAGCATGACTTGAGTGGGGCAGGCTTCTGTGATGGCAATTTTCCAGAATGGAGAACCCTTTTCTTAATTATGGGAACTTCCCAGCCCTTGAGGCCTTGAAAGGCTCGAAGGTCCAAGTCAGCAATTTGGAAGCTATATTACCATGCTGTTTTAGAGCTAAGGTAGTAATATAAACAGCTCAATAGATAAAATCAGTTTTAGGAATGATATAAGTTCAATTAATGCTTAACTTTACTTAAAAATTTTTTTCCAAGTGGATTCTGTTTATTTGGATCATGATTATATTCAAGAGGTAAATGTGTATGATCATATATTTAAGCCTCAGGGAACAGCTCCCCAACTTTTTAAATTAGAAGCTTCCTAAATCCATTTGGACTTCTGCCCTCACTCCCATTTTATATATCTTTTTCGACTGAAGTTTAAAATGAATCACTCCAGCTACAAAGCTTTACATTGTACTTTTTATGAAGATGTCTTTTAGTCACTAATGCAATTCTGTTGTCAGTGCCATACTTCTTGGTCTCCTATGGCTAAGGTCTTTGGATTCACTTTAAGGGACTCTGTAAAATTCTTCTGGACAATTGCACAACTGGAAGTTTCTAAGTTCCATGGGGTGGTATAGGAAAAGATGGCCGGGCTCTCTAATTTAGAGGATGTACTCCTACTAAGTGCTGTGGACATAGAGTTACCAAGACACACCTTGTCCTAGACTCTGTGGAGCTTACTGTCTGGTGAAAAAGAAAGCACTCTGGCTCAATATGAACAAACCCTTTTCCTACCCTGTTTAGACCATGTGAATAGGAATTTCTCTAAGAAATTTTATCAGGAAATAGGGAAAAGTAAAGAAAAAAGGAAAAACAGAGAAACATGTATGTGCCAAAGGACCAATATCTTAACCAGGTCTGGCCACAATCATCTTGGTTGGCACATGTAATATTCTGTACTTATTTACCTATCCAAACATCCTTATTTATCTTTGACTTTTCCCCCAACAGTAGGGATACAATAGCTCATGCTTCCTTGGGAGGACACAGGAGGCTAATAGGTTATTGAGCCAGCCATGGGGTAAAGAAAACTAGGTCACTTACTGACCTATATTTAAGGTAGAAATAGGATGGAGCTTAGAAGTAGTCCATCCCTATAAAATTACACTAATTTGTGCCAATGTGAAACCTCTAGGCTTGACTAGGTTTGATATTCAGCCCATACTCAGTACTCTCCTCTTTCCTTTTCTGATACTTACTGGCATTTATTGAGTAGCTACCATGTGCTGGCATTGTCCATGAACAACTTGTTTTATATGCCTACCAGCATTTGAAGACAGCATTTGTTTAATTGATCATTCTACCCCTGCTATAAAATAGCTTTGCCTATTGCAGACACTCAACAATAATCATAACATGAATGAAATAAAAATTAAAACACTCTCAAATAACTGTGAATATATGCCAAGATTTAGTTATAAAGATATTCATCATTTACTTACAACTGAGAAAGATTAGAAACAACCTAATGTCTGACAAGGGATTGTAAACATAAATCATATTATGCTTTATACTAGAGAATAACATGTAGGCATTGAAATGATACATCAGAAGACTGTAATGATATGGATAGGTGTTTGATATATTGAGTAAAAAAAGGAAGGTTAAAATAAGAGTATGACTTGTGTTCTCACACACACACATAAACAGTATATATGCATGGAATTAAAGAATGGAAGAGGAATAATACTGAGTAATACGATAATGTGTTAATTTACTTTCTTTTTTTTAACCTATATTTTCTAACTATCTTATTCATCTGTGTAGTACCAAAGACTGGTACAACGCCTGACATAGCATACAAGTTTGTTGAATTATTATAGCATGCCTATCCATATATAATAAAACCTCAATTCTGCCACAGGTGTATAATCTGCACCTTATTTAGAAAGATTATATTGGAATCAGAATAAGGGTGAGTTAAGAGGGGAACAAGACTTGAAGCAGGAAGATGAGTTAAGAGGCTAGTCTCATATATCTAGACAAAAAATAAATGGAGTCCAAAACTAAACCAGGATGGTAAGAATGAAGAGATGGGAATGTAGAAATACTGAGGAAGGAACATCTATAGGCCTTTAAATATAGGGGTAAGTGAAAAAGAGGAACTATTATGACTTTGTTTCAGGCTTCTTCTGGCTTGGGTGACTATGTGGATGGTGGTGGCAGTCACTGGGATAGAAGAACTAAAGGAAATGGAACAAGACGGTAGTGGGGAAGGGGCAGTGAGAGAGGTGGAGGATGATGAATTTAGTTTTGAACATGTTGAGTTTGCACTGCCTACTGAATTCAAAGAAGATGCACTTAGTAAGCTGGTGGATCTAGGCAAAGCTCAAAACAGAGCTAAGATTTGGGAGCCATTAGCATAAGGAATTAGAAAGACAGAAGGCCAAGGGGGAGCCTTAGGATTCCTACATTTAGGGAATGAGCATAGGAAGAAGAGCTATAAAAGCCAAGAAAAGAGAAACTACAAATAAGCATGAAGAAGTAGAAATGGTATATTGCTAGAGAGATGTATTTTTGTGGTAGAGAGACCTAAAGGCTGGGGTTTGTAGGGATTTTATTTGTATTTACAGATACATACCATATAAATAAGGCTTTGTAATCCAGACGAATATTAATCAATATTGAAACTCTTCTGTTCTATGTAATAGCCTTCACAATAGTCTTTTGATTTAATCTCTTTCTTTTTCATTCTACTTTCAAATCTGAGCTCTAGAACTTTCTAAACATTTTTATCACTAGGCAGTAATTTATAGTACATTTCTAGTAGATACGATTTCAAGTGCAAGATCTATGTCTGTTTCAGTGTTTTATCTTCAATAGCCTTTGGCTTAAAATTTATAGGTGATGCATGATTAAGCTTACCATATTCTAGTTAATTCCTGTGATCCATGGACTAGCAGCTTAGTATCTTTGACAACTTGCTAGAAATGCAAACTGTTGGCCCACCCAAGATTTGCTGAATCAAAATTATCATTTTTAATAAGCTCTCCAGGTGATTTACATACGTACAACATACATACACAATACTTCCTGACTGACTGACTGAAAAAGGAATAAACAAATTGGATTCTTATTTCTAGTCCACTTCTAGCTTAAGCCCATGTGATTTGCCTTGGTCATATTATCTTTCTAAAATTATGGTTTATTGTGTCAATTCTTTTTTTTAAAAAAGCTCCAAATTTAACTAAATTAGATAGACTTGCCTAGATTGAAAAGCCTTTCAAAATATGACCTCAAATTCCTATGGAATTTACCTCAATTATCCTCATTACCTGAACTTCTTGTTCTAATTAGTCTGGCTTGCATGGCTGTTCATTTCTTCTCTATTTTATTTTCTGTTTCTCTATTTTTGATGTTTCCATGTTTCCTATTTAACACATTCTCTTTTTCTAACTATATAAATCCTATTCATCTTTCATGTTCTACCTAAAATTGCACCTTTATAAAACTCTGACCACTCCAGTCCATACTGATGCTTCTTTTATGACATATTTATATTATCTTGTCCTCATAATGGTAGCAGAGAATTGTGGTTTGTTAATTTTAAGAAACTCAGAGTACATTTAACCTCTGCCACTAACTTCTATAATGCTTGACAAGTTTGTGCAACATCTCTGGGTTTTAAAATTTGTCTTTTTAAAGGAACCCCAATAGTATTGTGTTTCATACAATGTGAGAAAATATGTCTTAGGGAATGTATATTAATGTACATAAAATATTTAAAATGAATGTTTTTAAAATATAGCTGTTAACTCAGGTATTTGAAGCACCTCTCCCATAATCTTCACTATACCCTCTTTTTAAATAAAATGTAGAATTAACAAAGGCAAAATTCAGCCCAATTCAATCTAAATATGTTAGTCTTACTCAATTTTAACATTGACTGTTAAAATTATGGTAGGTGATAAAAATAAGAGCTGAGTAGAATCATACAGAATTTAAAAACCAGACTCAAACCTTTTAAAAATACAATAATAGAGCTCTTACTCCCTACTCTCATCTGTCATAGTTGAGTAATGGTTCTGTGCTCACTGCCATTCTTGAGCTATTTCTCTCCCTGCTTTAAACATAAGATAGTTTCCCCCATAACCCTGCTTGTTTCCCTGGAGAGCTTCATATACAAGTTTCTGTATAATAATATCTGCTTTCTTTAGTACATGGCTACATAGGAAAGAGAAGAATGAAGAGGGAGGCAACCTTAACAGGCCTGCAGATTAAGTGTACCTTATTTCTTTTGCTAAACTCCCAGCAGAGATTTCCATTAGCAAAGTTATAAATTCTTTCCTCCCACATTTCACCTTTGCATTCTCAACCATTTACCATGGGCCTCTTTAATATAGCATTCTGAGATTGAGAAAGTCTAGATTTGTAATCATTGTATTATTAAAAAATGTTCTTGGTTTTACGTAAGGTATTTCAATCTAACAAAAGGATATACACCGGAGATTTGTACATTCTCAGAATTGCCTACATCTTGTTTATAGTTTTATTGTTCCTTATATGTTGTTTTCAAGGGACATTTGGAGTTACATGTAATATCAACATTATTAGGAAATGTCTACCACAAATCAACAGTGTGGGCTCCAGACAATTAAATATTAGCATATTACATATGAGCCTTTCGATTGTGTTTTGGCCTGTATAATAAGGTAGTAGCAGCATACATAGTAGTATATCAAGTAATCTTTTTTAATATACAAAAGTACAATAATAAGATGAAAAAATGGGCAGAATTATAGTTCAGAACAGCTTAAGGTTAAAAATGGCAATGAAAAAAGCTCCTTTTACCTTATAATATTCCTTAGAGCTCATTAATGCATGTGGAGGGAGGGCAAGAGCCAGTGGTGGGTGAGAAACAAATCCTAAACAGTCTAGCAGGTTTGTTTTCTAGCGTTTCAGGCCTACTCTGTGTTTTTGGAACTCTTGGATTTGTTCTATCTTGTCTCAGAAGTTAATTTTTGTCTTCTTTAAAGGTATATGGGCATCGGGATAATTTTTAGGTGTCTGAAGCTTATGTGAATTGACAGGTTACTGATCAGGTCCAAATTCAAATACTATCCCCTCAGTTTTTTTTTTTTTTTTTTTTCAGTGGTTCTGTCTACTCCCTTCCTAGAGCTAGTGAGCCTGGATCAGGGTGATACTAGGTGACCTGTGACACTGGCTTCACCTGCATGAATTCTATATTGCCTGGTTACTTGGCGATGAACTACTCTAGAACTAAACATTCACGCAAATACAAGTGGTGAAGAATTTATAAAGAATGACATTTGAAAATACATCTAATAAAAAAAAATACATCTAATAGCCTCTACTCCAATGTCTTCTGAAAAAGAAAAAAATACTCAGGAGGAAAGAAGAGAATTTTAAAAGGTGAGATGACATAAAAGTTAGTACTTTTCAGGTTACTGGTAAGATGCTATGTCCAAGGTTTGGACTGTGTTGTGTCCAGTTTGAGCCTAAGCTGGGGTTTATAAGTATGAGAGCATATCTTGTGAAATGGTAGGGCAGAGTCTCTTTCAAAGCACATTTGAGTCTTGAGAAAGCACACATCTTAAGGAAAGAAGGATCAAGGTATAATGAGCTTTACTCAGTGACAAGGCAGTTATGAGAGAGAAGGGGATTATGGGTGACAGATATCATGGTACCCACCATTCAATTTTGTCTCCTAGCTTTATCTCTATCAGTTTGATGTTTCAGTATTACTGAAAGCAGGAACGCCCTTGGTGAACCGAAAATAGTGGCTGGTGAAAGATGGCTGAGCAGCTGTGTTGCATGGTAGTGGGATGCTCAGAAAGAACAGGCTTGATTTTGATCACATGTGAGACAGAGTTGGAGAATCGTAGTTGGGGAATTTAGCAGAGGGCTGAGTTAGTTTAGTAAATATGCTCTTAGAGATGGGCCATTATAGTCAACGTGCTTCCCTTTGAACTTACAAGTGGGTGAAGCCTGGAGAAAACTCAGGCTGCATAAAGATACAAAAAAAACATATAGAAGTCATAGAAAAAAAAAAATTGTACTTAAACTTCAAAGAATCAGTGCTAATTTTGACATTCCTATTCTTGTCACCCATGTCTTCCCTGTCTTTCTTGAAATAAATAAAAGTGTAAATAGGAATAAAACACCATCACCATTAGTTCCACTAGGAGAAAGCAAACACTATCAAAAAAGACTCTGTAAGTTTAATATACACATAGGAGAAAAGAGCAAAGTATTTCTCCTGTTGTAACAGGCATTCCAGGAAAATGTCCTTAAAGGACATAGATATCTTCATAATTCTTTGGCTTCTGAAGAATGAAATAAGTGAAAGTTATGGTATTTAACTGCTGTCTCTTTAGCAACAATTCAACCTATCAGTACTCCCAAAATTCATATTTGCACAATAACAACTTTACAATAAAATCCAATACTTACTTGTCTCCCACAATTCCCAAGTTGATTGTGGGGTAACCATGTTCCTGAATTGTGGCTAAGAGGGTTGAACGATTGCTGTCTCGAATCTTTCCTGGCAAGAGGTCATCTTCAGGATTTAGCAGCTACAAAGCCAAAAAAACCACCACAAATTATTCTCTTAGGATAATTTGCCTATTGTTAATGGAAAAAAATAGATCTAGTAAACAGAGTTTAGCATAGCTAGCATCTACAACAGTACTTGGCACGCAGAAGATATATGCTCAAAGGGTCTTAGAATAAATATTGAAAGTATAAGAAGATGAGAAAATGGTCCTCCGGAAATTTAAATATTGACTAAACAGCAAACTAAATATCACCTTTGGTTACAATTTGACAATTGTGCTCTAGAGATGCTGGCCTTCCCAGTGGTAGCTTACTGGGCAAACTAAATAAAACAACTTTGATTTTAACTCCCAATATTATTTTCCAATTTGTCTTTCATTGAGAACATCTGAGGTAGAGACTGTGTGATACGATATTCTCAAGTCTGAAGAGACTGATCATTTATCTTTTCTTTCAAGCTTTTGATCTCTTTTCTAAAGTGGAATCAACAGTACCTAAGAAGTTAGATTTGAAGGAGACAGGTATCTTGTCTCTTTAAGCAAACTTAAATAAATGATACTAATTACACATACCCACAATTCCATGACTCTGAATTGAATCACACTGTAGAGATTTGATATCTACTATTGTATACCTATGAAGAAAACTATTAGAAGCTTATTCTGTGTTAGGATGTTCCAGTGAGGCAGTGTGGTATAGTAGGAAGAGCTTGGGATTCAGACAAGGTTCAAATTTAAGTTGCCCAACCATGTTATGCCTTAATTTTCTCATTTATAATATACAGTAATAATAACTACCTTGTTAGGATTGACTGAGATAATGAATACTTAGTTAATATAAAAAGAGATTTTTTTCCCTTTTTTATGATATTGAAAAAAACAACTATTTACTCCCTGATTGTACTTGTATTGTTACTCCTAGATGCTAGTATAGATGGAATTAGTTTACAATGTGAACATAATTTAGATTTATTAGATAATAAAATACTGAAGAGTAGGGAGTCCTTAACATACACATAACATACAAGTTTCACTTATATATTAATTTTCAGATGTACTTTGATTTCAGAAATACTATAAAATAAAAAAGTACCTCTTTGAAGTGAGAAAATCTGGAATACTATCTTAGGAGGTTGAAGGCAAGCCTGCATATTTTCGATGCTTAGACTGTTAATATGGCCAATACCCAGGGCTTCATATTAAAGATCTCCCAAACAATAACCTTTAGCTACTTCAGTTTTCCTTCTGACTCATTAGTGATACCATGTGGCCAGACCTTTGGCTTTATGTTGGAAAAGTAGTAGCTTTGCAACCAACTGTCTGTCCCCTTACAATAGCTGGAGAAAAACTGATTGTATTATTCAGATACTGTACTAACTTAGTTTAATCAGATGCCATGTGACATTGCAACCCACTTTCATCCTTAGTCACTGGCAGAGCTTTGAAAATTGCTATCGTAATCAGATTAATTTTCTAATCTTAATTAACAAACAATCATTGAAGTCATAATTTTATAAAGGCCAAGGCTTAGAGCTCTTTAACTCCGTTAATCGGTTAACTTTTTTCAGACAAAAAAAACTTGTGGTTATGTAATTTTTTTTTTTCCCATCAATGGGTACTGACCACCAACTAAGTAAGATTCCTGTTCTGAGGGTGTTTTCTTTGCCATTCATGCTCCTCTCTGCTATTTTTCTGTAAACAGTTCCAGAAATAGCAGAACAATTAGAAGTCATTGGAGAACTAGTTATTTTTCTGTAAAATTGACATAATAAAATAATAGCTAGTTTAAATGAGGGTCTGGGATTTATAGTACGTTTTAAGTATTATCAAAGAAAGAATTGAATGGAAGATTATAAGGCTGAATATACCAGAATAAATTCACAATATTCTCCTTTAAAGCTGATCTTATTCTGGTATCTTATACTTTTGTTCATCTCTGGAATGGTGTCTGAAACTTATTACAGTTAAAATACAAAAGAAAAAAAATACAAAGTAAAATAAAACAACTTATTATCTCCATACCTTGTTATTTTCTTATCTACCACATATTGAATTTCAATTTCCTGTTTCTGTTATTGTCAGTGGTACCACTGTCTTCCCAGGTTTCAAACATTTGATCTTTGCATCTTTCTTTTCCTTTGTAGTCCACTATCTTCCCAAAGGTCTCAGTCTTTAAGAACATTCTAATCCATTTCCTCCTTGACCCAACGTTTTCATTTACTCTCTTACCAATGCCCCCAAAGCCCAATTTTAGGCGTTCAATATGTCTGAATTTCTGTAAAAGCCATATAATTGGCTATCTTGCCTACAAATTCCTTCCTTCTGATAAATAAAAAAGAAACATCAACTTGTAAAACTGTACTATTATTTGCATAACAGATAAACTATACCAAACCATGATATATAACTCAAACTATCTTAAATCAAGCTTGTTCAGACCTATATGCTCTAAGATAAGACCATGGACAGATTTGAAACGATGGTAACTTACATGGACTCAGGTGCTGCAAAGATTAGACTATTTTAGCAAGTTATTTATTTTACAAAATCTGACCAGTCTCTGTCTAGGCCTTACACTTCTACCTTAAAACTAGCCCACCACCAACTCCAGTCCTCAAAATCCTGTTAAATATTATTCTGTACTTTCCCCTTTTGAGACACTACTGAGACTCTGTCAAGGTGATCCTCTCCCTTGCTCAGAAACTTTCATATATCCAGTTTTATATGATCAACAGGTTTCCCTTGCATTAGGACTTTGATAGTCATAGAGGTCCCACCAAGACTTAGACAAGACTCCTTGCCACCAGTATTCTCATACTGAGTACACTGCATGTCACTGAGGTCTCTTGGGCCTCTTTGCTCTGGGGATTCTTTGTTCATGATACTAAGTCCAGCAGTTATGTTAAGCTCTGATCTTTTTTTGTTGAGCTCCCAAAGCTAGATGATATTTATTTTGTTTGTTGTAAGGTCCTAGGAGTTTTTGGTTATCTGATTGAGTTTGTACTAATTTTCGTTTTCTTTGGTGAAGATGTGCTGAAGCGCTGATTTAATACTAACCATTCTGTTTGTCAGCTGGCTACATTGTTGTGTGCCTACAAGAATTTTTCTTAGTTTGTTTATGTTTGAGAAATTGGCTTTGGGAGAGATCTCCTGCCTACCCATTCTGGGTGGCTGATTTTTAGGGTCAGCTTTTACGGATTCAACCTTAGTGTGAAGGCTTTTAGACATAACATATAAGTAATATTTTTTCCTTTTGACTGACTTTTAGCTAATGAATTCATGGATTCATTTAATAAGGAACTCGTGCTACTTCCTGACATACCTCTGGCTTCTATTTTATTGTTCTTGCATTTATCTTTTTAAAAAGCATAATTACATCAAAGACAATTTGGAATTGCAGTGGTCATTTTGGAGTACTTTTGACATGATCTCAATTATTCACTTGAAAGAACTTTTAAAACAAAAGAGGAATACAATTCTGAATATTCAATGATTAGCATTTTTTATTGTTATGCAAAGCTTCAAAATGAGATTTAAATAAAAGTATAAAAAATTTAAGAGTTCTTTTGTTAAACTCTCATGAGGAGGTTCTCTGTCTTGTTCTCCAAAAGAGAAATCACTTAAGTTTATTTTAGGAGACCTCCCACTTTGTTTTTGTTCCTCAGAGATTTAATCCTATGGTCTTGATGGAATAGTCAAAGTGCCTCTGATGGTTTGTAATGATGCTCTTTCTCTCTCTTTTATGCGTTGAAATGGGTTTGTCTGCAGTTTAGACTGTTCCCCTCTTTGCAAAGGGAAGATGATAGACTCTTAGTGGTCAGTAACTCTTTCCATATTCATTGCAAACAGCTCCCTTATACGTCTTTACCTTTTTTCTCTCTCTTTCGGAAAAATTATTAATTGATCAAAAACCAATTCTGGTTATTATTGATACACCTTAGAAAGACCTAGATAGTCCAGATAAACAGATCTAACACAAAAAGAGGGAAGAAAAGTCAATTATAAGATCTAATGGAGCATATTCCTATTCTAAATGGCTTTTAATTAAACTCTGGAAAAAAAGTTTTAATTGAGTTAACTAATTGCTTTGGTTATTAGGTTATAAGAAGAAAAGAGGTACATTCAAACATAATTCAAGGAATCTTTAAGAAATTGGTTTATGAATATAAAGACTTATAAATTGTATTAGAAAAAGGTCCATATTCTATTTCTATTATGATTTCTCCTTGGACAAATTAGACTGATTTATGAATTTTGGTTTAAAAATTGTCCTGTGTTTTCTTTCTAAGTTAGAAAGTTACCACCATGTAAGAAAATTATACTAGAACAATATTGTAGTTATGCAAGTCTTGTATTTACTTTCTCATTTAAAAATTCTAATTTTAATTTTCTAAATTTCCTTTATTGGTTTTGCTAGAAAATAGCAAAATTTGTATTTATCTAAATCTGGGAATGATGATATGGAATGTCTCTGTGAAAAGAGACTGATGAGGCTCAAGACACGCTACCCCCAAATATGGCACCTAGCATACCGAGTATTTTAAGCTGAAGGAAATTTTGGGAAATGGCATGTACAGGGAGGATTTACCCATCTCTGAAGCACATCATAAAACCCTATGAAAGGTGCCTTCCCTATGCCCAAGGAAAAGGAACATCTTGAGTTGTGAAGATAAAGGAACACACAGAGGGATCTGAATGAACAGGCCTTGATAAATTTCCCTCAATTTACAATACTTCCCTCCCACCCTTTGAGGGGGAGCAGAGTTTGCCACCCCAAAATATGCCTTTTGAGATATTGTCTTGAGCTGTTTACTTTTAAGAAACAAAGACTGAGAAAGAATCTTTCACGTTTTCCCTAACTGCCTAAAAGAATTTAGATAGAAGACCTGCTCTAGGAAGGGAGCTATTATTATTGATAACTAAATTTTAATATGAACTAAGTGTGATAGACAGGACCTACCAAGACCATTTGATCAAAGTCCTCTCTGTGTTCCATTGTTAACAATAACCCAGCAAACATTTATTTACCAAATATTTGCTTTTCATCTCTACGTGAAATGACTTTCTGCCTTTTGAAGTCTCAAACCATAACCCCATCCTACCCCCTTCTCCTTAGCTCAAGATGGCCTATAAAACTTGACTGACCAATCTGTCCTTATGGAACTTTTGTATGTACATATGTAAAACATTTGGTTATTTTCTCCTGTTAATTTGATTATTAGTCCAGCTGGAAAAACTTAGAAGGTGGGAAGAAAATTTATTTTTCTGTCCCCACACCTTTGTCTTATCATATTTTTCCATGACTTTCCACTCTTTATCAAAGCTAACATATAAATGTTCATGTTTAACCATTTCTTTAGGTCTTCATTTTCTTATGAAGGCTCTTGTGTCACATAAAAATTATATAAAATAAGTGTGTTTTTCTCTTGTTAATCTGGCTTTTGTTATAAAATTTGGACCCTGAGAAATCGGAAGGGTAAAGAAAAAAGATTTTTTTTTCCTCCCAAGATGAATTCTTATAATACTTTTATCCTACTATTGAGAATTTTTGCATCTATGTTCACCAGAAATATTGGCCTATAATTTTCTTTTTTTGTGTGTTGTTCTTGTCTGATTTGGGTATCAGGGTAATGTTGGCCTTGTAAAATAAGTTAGGAAGCATTCTTTCCTCTTGGAAGAGTCTGGGAAGGATAGGTATTAAATCTTCTTTGAATGCTCTATATCTCCATTGTTTCTTTCCCCTTGTGTTTCTGTATGCTATTTTACTTCGGTGGTTTTCCATAGTGTTTTTCTACGTTTCTTCTTTTTTATCTTTTGTGTCTCAGCTCTGGATTTTTGTTTTATGTTACCATGAGATTTGTATAAAATATCTCATAAATAAAACAGTCCTTTTACTTCTGATAGCATCTTATCTTTATTTGCCTATACAAGTTCTGTCCTTTTCCTCCTCCCCTTTTATATTTTTGTTGTCAAAAATTATGTTTTTGAGTGTGTTTGTTGCCAAATTGAAGTAGCTATCGTTATTTTTAATGCTTTTTTTCTCTTTAACCTTTATGTTATAATTAAGTGTTTAACACCTTATTTTGAAATAGAGTTGCAATTTTCTAATTCCGTCAGTCTGTTTGTCACCTTACTCCAAGTTTTGTGTACTTTTCATCTTTTGTTCCAGGTAGAAATGCTCCTTTAAACATTTCTTGTAATGCGGATTTTATGGTGGTAAATTCCCCCAGCTTCTGTTTGTCTGGGAACGTCTTTATTTCTCTTTCATATCTAATGGTTAACTTTGCTGGATAGAGTAACCTTGGTTGGTAGTTATTATCTGTTCATATTTTGAATATTTCATTTCACTTCTTCCTGGCCTGTAGAGGTTCTGCTGAGAAATCTGATGACAGCCTGGTGGGTTACTATATTTTTCCTTGGCTGCCTTTAGAATGTTTTCTTTATCATTGACTTTTGACAGTTTTAATATAATGTGTCTTGGAAAAGGCCCTTTTCTGTAGAGATAATTAGGTGTTCTGTTAGCTTTTTGTATTTGAATGTCCAGTTCCTTCCCCAGGTTTGGGAAGTTCTCATCTATTATTTCTTTAAATAGGCTCTCTGTTCCTTTCTTCTTTCTTTTTTCTTCTAGGCTACCCATTCTCTTTATGCTGCCCTTTCTAATGGAGTCAGAGAGTTCTCATAGAGTTCTTTAATTTTTTTTTTTAGGTCTTAGTTCTTGCTCCTCTTCTACCTGAATAATTCCAGATTTCTATCTCTGAGCTCACTAATTCTCTCTTCCATACGGTCTGCTCTATTTCCAATGCTTTCAACGCATTTTTCATCTCATTTATTGAGTTCTTCAGCTCTAGAATTTCAATTTGGTTCTTTTTTAGAGTTTCAAATTCTTTAGTAAAGTACTCTTTTTGTTCCTTAATTTTATTCTTGAGCTCAGTGAACTATCTGAGTTTTCTTGTATCTTGTTGAGTTTTTTTTAACAACAGCTATTTTGAATTCTCTATCATTTAGAACATAATCTTCCATGACTTTAAGTTTGGTTTCTGGAGAACTGTCATTTTATTTTTGTGATATCGTGTTACCATGGATGCTCATAGTACTTGATGGATTTTTCCTCTGCAAGTGCATTTGAAGTAGAGAATATATTTCTTATTTGGTACCATTTTGATTTCAACAATTTGGGAGACTGGTAATTAGAGGACTTCCCTTCATTTTTGAGTAGATGGCACTACAGTGCAAGTTTTTATTTTCTCTTACTTGTACTGCTTGTGCCTCTGGGATCTCTGGTGCCTTACTGCTACTGGTGTTGCTGAGGTGGCAGGTGTTACTGTGGTTTTGGGCAGTGCTGTGGGAGTGGCTGAGATGGTGGGTGTCCCCACTACGTCCAGGTTGCCTAGGTCTCATTACCATAATACCACTGAGATCCATTCAGGTTGTTATATGTAGCAATAGTTTGCACTTTTTTATTGCTGTTTCCAGTTTTTGGCTATTACATATAAAGTAGACCATTTATATTTAATATAATTATTGGTGTGTTAGGGCTTACACCTGCCATTTTATTAGTTGTTTTCTGTTTGTTCGCTCTCTTTTTTTTTTGTTTCTCTGTTTTCCTCCTTTTTTTTGGTCTTCTCTTTGGATAACTTGAACATTTTTTAGTATTCCATTTTGATTCACCAATAGTGTTTTTAAATTTATCTCTTTTGTTGATTTTTATAGTGGTTGCAAATAAATATGAATGTTCATCACAACACAGTCTATTTTAATAGTGAAAATGATAAACAAATTAAATATCTAACATTAGGGAATTGATTAAATTAATTATGATACCCATAAAATAGAAATGGTATGCACCCATCAAAGATAGATTGCACATATATATTACTATCATTGAAAAATATTTGTGATATGCTATTTAAGTAAAAAAAAAGCAGATAATAAAATAGTATTTATATGGGCAGAGAAATAAGTATGGATGACTATATATCAAAATGTTTCTTTCTCTTTTGCATTCCACTAGAATGTAAGCTTCATGACGGTAGGGGCTATTGTCTTTTTTTGTTTATTTGTTTACTACTGTATTCCTGGCAACTAAAATAGTATTTGGCACATAACAGAGACTCAATATATATTAAGTAAATGAATGAATGCTAATTTGTATTTTCTAGGTTTTCTACAAGTAAACTGTTACTAAGTCTAATCTCTTTATGTTAAGAATAAATAGTGTATAACCAAAAGAATTAAAAGCAGGGTCCCAAAAGGATATTTGTACACCCATTTTCATAGCTGCATTGCTCACTATAGCCAAAAGATAGAAGCAACCCAAACCTCCACTGATGGCTGAACAGATAAACAAAATGTAGATATTATTATTCAGCCTTAAAGAGGAAGTGATATTACTCTTAAAAAGGAAGGAAATTCTGACACATGCTATGACATGGATGACACTTGACGACTTTTTGCTAAGTGAAATAAGCCAGACATAAAAAGACAAATTCTGTGTGAGTCTACTTACATGAGGTACCTAGAGTAATCAAATTCATAGAGACAGAAAGAAGAATGGTGGTTGTCAGGAGATGGGGGAGGGGGAAATGGGGAGTTGTTTATAATGAGTAGAGAATTTCAGTTTTATAAGATAAAAATAGTTCTGGAGATTGGTTGCATAACAATGTGAATATACTTAATGCTACTGAACCATACACTTAAAAATGGTTAAGATAGTAAATTTTATGTTATGTGTATTTTACCACAATTAAGAAAAAAAATTTTTTAGAATGTCATGGAAACAATTTCAAGGAATAGCAATGTCTTTATAAAAAGAGGCAAGTCAGGAAGATGGTAGGAAGGGAAAGATGGCAAATGAGATTAGATAATGGAACATGGGGTGGAAATATCCAAAGGAAGTAGAAAATGAAGGCTTGAATTTACAAAAGTGGTCAGGATTAGGGCTATAGATATGAGTAATTACCTGCATATATTTGACATGAGAGAAAAACTCTAAGGGAGAATTTAGAGAGAGTGGGGGACACAGCAGAGAACAGAATCTTGGGGGACTACTCCATTTAGGGAATGGGAGAAAGATAAGGAAAAAAAGAAAGAAAAAAAGGAGTAGCAGTCAGGGCATCAAGAAAGAACAGAGTCACAGAACACGAGGAGATAGTTTCCAGGTGGTGAGTGAGGACTGTCATTCATGTTAAATGGTGTAGACAGGTTAGAGAGAATGAAGATCAGAGCAGGAGTTGGAGATCAGAAGGTTATTAGTGTTCTCAGGAAAGCAGTTCCTGTAATGATGGGGCACTAATCATATTTTGGAGTTTTAAGAGAAAGTGAATAATGAGGAAGGAAAGGCAGTGGGTACAGATCTCTCTTTTAACAAATCTAGTAGTGAAGGGCAGGGAACAAACAGTGCAGTAGCTCAAGGAGGCAACAGAGTGTTTAAGTACAGATTTTCTTTGTATATTTGGATGTGGAAGGAGGATGAGACACTAGAGACAGAACAGACACAGAAGACACAGGAATAATTCAGAAACCAAAGTTCTGAAGAAGGTTTAGAAGAATGGGTTTAAAGGTAGAAGTATAGGAATCATCCCTAGAAAAAAGTTAATCTAGTTCAGTTTGAAAAGTATTTTTTAAGCTTCATTTTTTTCCTCCATAAAGTTGATGTCATCTTCAATGAGAAAGCACGGCTGCTGCTGAGGTCTAAAGAGGGTATAAAATGTATGAATGAACTATTCACTGAAGGAACATGTAGGAAATCAATAAGACAGTTACATCAGAATTGTCGAGCAACTTTAAGTGCTAGGTTGACATTAAATAGCAGAAATTTGTAGTGGGCCAGGTAATCACAGTTCTATGACTTTTTTTCAATAATGTTTTTCTGCTTAGAAGCAAAAATGCAAGTGGAGAATGAAGTCATTCCGTTTTGGTGTTAGCACAGTAAGAAAGGAATAAAGGAGTAAAGCTATCTGAAATGTTAGTGAGGGCAACTTTAAAGTGGTGAGCCATGGTCTTTAACCTGGACAAGAAGTATAATATAGCTAGAAGAAAGTAATGGACTATCTAACCTGATAGATTTCAGAGACTGCCACTGAAATGCTGGAGAAATGAAATTTAAGAAAGCTCTAGTGGGAAGCATTGTGCCGTAGTGGGAAAATGTCATTACAGCCAAAAGACTTTCATGTGAAACCAGGCTACATCGCTTGTGCAAAATATATGCTAGGCAAGTTGCTTTGTTTTTGAGTGTCAATTTTCTCTTACATAAAATAAAGCATAATTATACTAACCTCACAGTGTTGCTTTAATCATAAAGCACATAGCATTACTGGGCATAGCAGGCACTCAACTTTCTATTCTTTCTATTAGTGAGGACAAAGATTTTAAAGACTCTAGTTTTATAATAGTAGCTGCTTATGGGAGGCTGCAAAGAATTTTATATGAAGATTCTAGATAGAATTTATATATCTAAATATATATAGCCTCTGCTATTGAGTGGCCAAGACAATTATGTTAAAAAAAAAAAAAAATGGAACGGAATAAGCAAAGGCATAGTGGAGATAAATACACTTAATTCTGTGTGTGTGTGTGTGTGTGTGTGTGTGTGTGTGTGTGTGTGTGTGAGAGAGAGAGAGAGAACATGAATGAACAAATATGAGTTACAAAATATGGCTGAAGGTGACTGAAAAAGTATGCAGAATCTATTGAAGGAATAATTATTGCTAGTATTTTGGGTAACTAGATAGCAAGCATACAATCATGACTTCCTCAAGAAAATGGCATCTGGCTGACTGATGTCCAGTCTAAAGACCTGTAGGTCACTATCAGAACTTTCAAGGGTATCAGAATATATTTTATGAATAAAGACATGATGTAAACAAGTCGAAATTAGAAAATACAACTGGGAAATATAATAAAGGTTGTTAAAGAGGAGGAAAATACAATTTCTCCTAAGTGTAAAACTTGCATCTCCTATTTTTTATTTATATTTACTTCCTAGCTGACTTTATCTAGTCTCATTATTTTAAATACTATGTATATGCTGATAACTTCTAAATGTATATCTTAAGCTCTGTTCTTTCTAAGCTCCAGACGAATTCATGTGATTTGCCTACTCAATATTTCTACCAGGATTTCTAATAAGTATCTCAAATTTAACATGTCCAAAATAGAATTCCTGATTTCTGCTCACCTGGGTAAATGATAACTATGATATCCTTAGAATTGCTCAGGCCAAAAAGTTGGGAGTTCATCTTGACTTCTCACTTTCTCTGATATTCTACTTTGAATTGACTAACAAATTCTATTGGCTTTACCTTTAAAACATATCCTGGATCTGATTACTTCTCACCACCTCATTGCTATCACTCTAATCTAAATCTCTCATTGGAGTATTGCAGATCCTTCTAACTAGTCTCCCTGCTTTTTTCCTTTTCTTTCTTATATGACATATCATATGTAAGCCCTACATTAAAAAATTTAAGACATGTTATATTCCAAGTTGTTTCTCTCCCTCAAAATGGGCTATTTAGAATAAAATGATCTTGTTTCTATGACCTCCTCCAACTTCATCTCCTTTTACTGTGCTTCTTTCCCTCTATACTTCAGCCACATTGACCTCCTTGCTGTTCCTCAAACATGACAAGCATGCACCCTACCTCAGGGCTTTTCTGTTCGTTGTTCCCGCTGTTTGGAACACAATTCCCTTCACATGACATACGCCCTCAATGCCTTCTGATTTCCACTCTAATTTCACCTCATCAGTGAGGCCTGATTACCCTATATAAAATAGAAGATTCTATCAATCAGGTCTGGACAGGAAAACCAAAACTCCTCTAGGGAGGGTGGGAGAAAGGAGGATTTAACACAGGGAATTGGTTACAAACGTGTTGGGAGGTTTGGAGAAACAAAAGGAGAAAAGTGTGTTACCAAAGATCAGTAACTGCAGGAAATCACAATCATTACCAGCGCTGTTGGGGGAAAGTGATGCGACTGAGAATTAGGAGCTTATCCTGGTAATTTCTTTCCACCTTTAATATTATGTTGATGCATCCCAATGGCAAAATCTAACTGGACCACAGCTGGAAAGAACCTGAGGAATAGTTTTCAGGCTTCCAGTTTTATTGTTGAAAGAAGAATATAAAAGGGCTGATGTGGGATAAGTTTCAACAGATAATATCTGGTATATACTTCTACTATTTATCATCTGACACTTTATTTTTCTTCATATCATTTACTACTATTTGTTTATTGACTGCCCTCCCATTAGAATAAATTTCTGTAAGAGCAGGGATTTATCTATCTTGCTTGCTGCTATATCCCCAGTAGTCAGAACAGTGCCTGGCATCAGTATGGTAGCATACTAACGGGAGAAGGGGCGGTGGGAGTGGGCTGTCCTAGTGGAGAGGAGAATTTTAGCACTGACATTGTTTGGAATTGCCAGTGCATGGTGATAATAAGAAGTAGAATGACCTGTAGTCAGTTTCATTATTGTTTTTCTAATTTTCTAGAGATAATGCATCCATCCTCTTATGTGAGGGTAAAGAATTAACAAAACCCTTTCTACATCTCTAACGACAAATCTGACCTTGAGTTAACTTTCTAGCTCTGTTCTGGAAATGTGATAAAGATGAAATGTCAGCTTGTTACCGGGCAACATTTCTTATGGTAAAAATGATCTCTGATTGGTGATTTGCATATGAACTGAAAGAAACTGTAAATGAACTATTAATACCAAGTGGGAAGCCATAGTTTTGAGCTTCCATGAATGTGGTAACTCTTGTTACTTGTGGTGACATTTGCTGAACTGAACTATATGTTCAAAGAGAATCACACTAACAGATAATTTTGGATGGGAGTAGGGAAGGAATGTTAAACCATATCAAACCAGAGATTGTAAAATTTAGAAGTATCATTTCCTTGGAAAACCATGGTAATATAGCAAGCCAGAGAAAGTAGGGGAAGGGAGTCATACAGAATCTATCAAAACTTCTCCAAGGATTATCAAATCTATCAAGGCAAGGATCTAGGACTACAAATTCTCCCTTAGATTCCATCATATAAGTACTATCCCTATTCTCACCCCATCACTATCCCTACCATTAGTGAATAGTTTAATTAAAGAGTATAAAAGATCTCTTTACAAAAATACTACCAGTGTACTCTGGGGGATAACTGAGAATATTAGCCCAGTCCTATAAAAGCATTAGGAAGACTACAAAAAATATAGCTTAAACAAAGTTGCCTAATAACTAGTTATTTTGCTTTCTGTTTAACTTTCTCAAACCCCATGAACTCAGATGCAAAAACATATAAATAAATCACAAATAAGAATAGTTAATTAAGTCAACCAGTTTAAAAGAAATTACTTTTTGACGCTAAACATCATGTCAGTTGGTCCTAGAGATATTAATTTATAATCGTCACTATGTAAATCAATTGAAAGGAATGTTTGTTTTGGGTCAATGAATAGTTTTAGGGAATGACTAGTATGCATATACTGGGAAGTAAGTAAATCTAGAATATTGATTTATCTCTCCATTAGCAAAACAAAATGTTCTACTCTTTTCTTTTGTTCTTTCTAAAAGAACTATAAGGGTAATACAGAGACCCTTGAAAATGTTAATTTCCAAGACTGAGAAATTCAAAATAGTGGTAACAAATGGCTTATTTTCAGAAAACAGAGATTTAAAAAAAACAAATCCTGTGAATCTTTTTATAGTTAGTTCTAAAGGAATTAATTTCAAAAAATCTCAATAGTTTCTGATTCTGCTCTTAGGCTTTGAATTTCCAGCAGATCCACTTTTCAATATTCCCAGTTTGACCTTAGAGCCTCCAAATGAATTTTTGTATAACCTAAGCAAAATAGGGAATAGGAAGTGTTTTAAGTTTTCAGAAAAAGATTGACTAACTTCCCTTCCTCAATCAGGACTGAGATGACATTTTGACACAATCTGAATAGCATGCCACTAAGATGCTATCTTTAAAGAGACAAAGGAAAAAAACTGATTATCAAACCATTTCTGGTAATTAAGGACCACATGGAATTTTAGCAAGAAGGACTAGCCATGGCGTCCCAATTTATTGCATTATTTTCTACACAGAGGTGGCCTATCATCTCAGCAGCAGAGCAGGCATAATTCATAGTCCCAATTGACTAAATACTGAGTTTGCATAGTTGAATATCTAGATTTATCAGTCAACATTCTTTGTTGAGTGTGTGGAAAGGCCATTGCTTATGATATTCCATTCTAATAAATGCAAGGGAACATTTATTAATACGTAATTTCTAGTTCTTCCTTCTCATCTTCTGTACTTTAACTATACTGAGGCCAATTTGTTATTTCTCTGTTCTAGGTAAGATCTATAATCCACAATGTTCTATTTACAACACAGAACAGATGTCAGAGATACTTTTACTTGAAAGCCCCATCTCCCCCACCCCCTTTTTTACCTCATTCCCTGTAGACATGACTGCAACCACTGGAAACTTATTAACTTCAACCTCTGTGACACCTACAGTTGCCAGAAGACCAATCTCTGAGGGGCCCATGTGGGTTCCTTTGGCCAAAACACATTCCCCTCTTTTAATGTCATGGCCGATGGGTCTGAAAGTCAAAGCAGAACCATAAGCGATATAAGTAAGAATAATATTTTCTCAAATCAGAGGGAAACTTTAGTGTCAGAGAAGGAGGACACTCAATGGGAGAAAAAAGTCAAGAGATGAGGCAGGAGCAGAATTACAAAATTAAGGGATTCTAAAAAATCTATCCTTTTAAAATTAAAAATATTAAATCACACAACAGAAGACAGGAATAGGATTTATATCTATTATTTTTAAACAGGAATATGTTATATTTGGAAATTATTTTACAAATTGCTTTGTATCACATTACTGTCAAAAATACCAATTGCAAACTTTCTTGAAGCAAGAAATTATGTGGCATTAATGATAAAAAGTATATAGGTTGTTAGCTTTGTGGTGAGAGAATAATGTTAATGAGGTTATAGTCCTAGAGATAATTTCCATTTGGACCACTTAGGTTGGCCCAGTTATGTGGCTGAAGTCCATTCACCTTGGCCTCTTGTCACAGGGATGGGAGAAGTGTAGCTTTGTTACAAGGGAATTTGAGCAAATTGGTATTAATGAAATCAGGGCAAATATACTCCATTGTAAGAAAAATAATTTAAAGTATATGTACTACTTATGGTAGGACAGTGGTCTCATCATTGCTTTTGACTATTTCATTTGCCTTTACCATATTCATGAAAAAGTAGGCAGGGTAGACATGGGATGTAGAATTAAGAAAGTTCATTTTCATACTTGTCAAACGCCCTGAAAGCTAATGGTTAATTGAGTGATCTGTGGATTTCTAATAGCCATGCTCTCCAGAGTTCATGATCACATAGAAACAAAAGTTGGCTACACATTCCATATGTTATGAACTTACCTGATATCTTGGCCTGGCCGAGCTTGTACCAGAATTCTTACTTCAAGTTCCTCAGTGCCCTATAATAACAAGAAGTCATGTAATTTCAAATGGAACAATCTAACAGAATTTCTGATCAATTGAATTTAGCTACTGCAATGCTTTTATCATCAGATAGGCCCAGAATATATACAAATATAGAAGAACAGAAAACCATTTGCTAAACACTTGAACGTTCCTGAAAAATGAGATTTGATACCAAGGAATAAATATTTTCATGCTTTTAAAGAATATTCCAATTAAAATACTGAATCTTACTTTGTAAGCAGCATTCTCAAGGAAATATCACACACACACACACACACACACACACACACAGACACGGACACAGACACACACACGGCTACCCTAATAGATAACAGCTAGTGCACAAGGAAATAACTTATCTTTTTTGTTCTCATGAATCATGAGTTCAATACTATGCTAAGGTTCCCAAATATCTGCAGAAATTTCAGTGAAGGACTTACAGTTTGCCTGGTAGTAAATTTCTGTAAATTAATAGTGATCATCAATTTTACATTTATGGGCTGTGAATAATATTGTGACACTGGAACTGTGTCTTGTCATCTGGCAGAATCTGTGGATGCATGTGTTCCAGATTTCAATGCTCTGCTGCCTTCCCTGATACCAATAAATCTGATGGACAGTTTTAACAGCAAGCAATGTGATCTGTATGCCAAGAGTTGAATTTTATAAGCCTTACATGCGGGAAGATGATTAAAAAAATCCCCAGATCAAGAAAAGTGGCTGTTTCTCAACAGGGCCAAGTTTTACTATATACCAGATTATGAGAACATTATTTATTTTTAACTTCATCTTTTAAAATATGGTATCTTATCCTTCTTCACTAATAAGTAAGATAGCTAGTCTTTAAAACCTCAGTTGAAATTATTCTTTATTAGTGGTTGAACCTCTGGTTTCAATAATTGCCACTCGTTTCAGTGAGATAAAGTCCTGCTTGGATCCAAAAAGATCTCGTGGTCCTTTATTTTAGGCAATAGAGGGGAAACTGACATCAATTTAATATTTCAGGGCTGTGATTTGGTGGCATAGATTTTCCTATATTATAGAAACCAGAACTGAGTGTCATTTGATTCAAATGCTTGGCTTAGTGTAATATTCAAGAATTCGCCCAGGTGTTCTTTGTTAAATCCTTCTCTATTAAATCCTCCTTCACATTTTATCAGAAGTTAGATTGGATAAACACATTTCTCAGCTAGAAGGTATGTCAACAATTAATACCTCTGCTCTTCTATCTTGAGGTAGTTTCTTTCCTTGTTTGCCTGTGAAATTTCTTGGACCAAATATGTTTCAAATTCTGCTATAATCACAGTATTGATAATAAAAACGTCTCCTATAATATAAGATTTTTAAGCTTAAGGCAATTTCTTATTTAATGGAGACCTATACATGACAATGTAAAATCTTAATATAACCAAAAAGGAAAAAAAAAAAAACTGGGTAAATCTCATAAACATTGCAGAAAATGGAAATGGGCATGACTTAAAATATTGCCACAGGAATGCAGCAGTAAGACCTGGTGATGACGTACATCATCGGATTCCCTGATAAGTTCAGTATCTTCTACTTGTACTACTGCATCAGCACCACAGGGGATTGGAGCACCTGTTGTAACTCGCATGACTTGTCCAGGCATTACTGTCTGAGTCGGCTGGAAACAAACATGTAAGAAAGAATTGATTCTCTTTACTGATGCAAAGGAAAAGTCTGTAAGAGATATAACATTTTAAGAAACAAACCATAAAAGGAAAGTCTTATAGTCTTATTTATTTTGAGCCAAAGAACTGAAAGCTACAAACAAGTACATTTACACCAAGAGGCTTTAACTTGATTTAATGTTATCCTGCCTCAATTTAGTTGGGTTCTATGTACCATATTCTGTAAATATACTTTAAATATTTTATTGTAGTCGTATCTGTAATTTTCACTTCCCCATGTCTTAAACCAATTCTTAAGAAGTGTTTTCATGCAGTTATTAAATAAAAATTTGGCTCTTCTCCAAGACTAGTAATTCTAAATGGTAGATGAAAGATTACTACCAGTTCACTTATATTAAACCAATATAAAAGACATTATTCGATACATAAAGACATTTATATATCCACTTAGAGTAGACATAAACTGCAATTAAATTGAATCAACTGAAAAATTCTAGCAATATGTAAAGTTCTTCCTTTAGACTGTTAAAACTAGTTACTAGTTCTTTTTTATTTTCCTTGATATACCTTATATACTTTATATAAAGTAAAAACAGTTAAAATCTTGATTTTTCCTTAACGGGGGTATTGAGTTGGGGTTTTTGAGCTTTGTCTAATGACAGCACTGTATAATTACATATTATTTTTGAAAGTGTCCAGTGCTAATCAATAGGACCAAACTTAAGTTATTTAAGGTCAAGTGTTTGGTACACCAAGAAACCATTTGTAAATCACTGTTTTAGTGCATGCAATGGCACCCCAATGCTCAAGTGTACAGACTTTCAGTAAGTGAGAGGAATTTGGCTCTTGAGAGATCTCTGAAGTGGGCAACTTTTAAGTTTCACAACTTTTCTTGTGCTCCTAGTTCTTTAGGACAGTTGGAGGTTTTACGTGGTAAATAAAGTTTAAGAAGTTTATAAGGCTCTTAACAACCTGCAGCAATACTTATGTATGCTAGGCTGTAGTTATTTTAAACTATTTGCTGTTCCTTAAGCATTCCATGCAATTTTTAAAACACCCCCGGGTTTTGACTTATACTGTGGTCTCTGTCTGAAATGTCCCTTTTGTAAAACTCTCTTAGGCCCAGCTCCAATGCCATCTCCCTAATCCTCCCTGGATGAGATGCTCAAACCTCTCCTCTGTTCTCCATAGCATATGACTGACAGCATTAGTTTAACACTTAATATGTTATATCATATTTAGTTGTTTATACTCTGTCTCCTCCACTAGACATAAGTTCCTTAAAATTAGTAATCATGTCTAATCTAATTTATACCCCTAGAACCTAGCGCAGTGCCTGATACACACAGTAGGTATGCTTGATAACTGTTAGATAGATTCAATTGAAGATCAAGAAGTACTTCTTGACTAATTAATATTTTGTGGCTTTGTTACAAAAATGGATGCTTTAGATGTCCATTGCTGATGAAAATATACACCAAGAAGTCAAGTAAACTATGAGATTACAATTCAAGTCATTTAATAATAGGGGACCAAGGCCTAGTAGCACTTTTTGTCAGGAAAACAAGTCATGGGTACCAAAATCTGCCTGTGTTTGGCATAGATAAGGATCTAGTCACTAGAATACCAGGCTTAGCTTAAAAGACCCATACACAGAGATCTCAATGCTTGGATGTAGAGATGAGGGAGCTAAGGTCACCATGACTGGCACCATTTTTCTCCTATATACTTCCTCAACCCCTCTCTATTTTCAGTACATATGGGAATACATGCTAAGACAAGGAAGAAGAGGCATGGACATAGCTTTTCTCCAAACTGCCACATCTATCTATCTATCTATCTATCTATCTATCTATCTATCTATCTATCTATCTATCTACCTACCTACCTACCTACCTACCTACCTACCTATCTATCATCATCTCTCTTTTCTCCTTTATTTTAATATAATGCTTATGAGTCCTTGGTAGTAGCAGAGGAGAAAAGTGCCTTTATCTTCATCTGGTTCTATTTTATAAGGTAGGAGCTCTTTTAACCAACTTTCACAACTCACTGGATTAACATACACTATTTCCTACTAAATATAATAATGCCCACAACATACTTCAGGTTGAAGCTGTGACTCTTTTCTTGTATACCTGTAAACTACTGCTCTAAGATTCAATTGAATTTGTTCTCAAACTTGTTTGTGCCAGTTTGTGTTAACAGTTGCTATGGAATTATGTAATTTAAATAAATATTACATGAACCAATAATATATGATCGTGAAAATAATTACTTTTTAATATATAATTAAGTTAAACCTTTGGAAAAACTCAATTAAAAAGTGCTGCTAAGAAGAACTGCTATCAAATAAGGTGTGGGTGAAGCAACAGTAAAAAATTGTAAAAATATAATAAAAATCTAGAGTCTATACTTAGATTATTTGCAAATGTCCTTAAAGTTTTCTCCACTTTAAAGAAACCAAAACCTGGAAATATAATGCCCTTTGGGTGTGATTTATATAAGAAAGACCAAACGAAATTCAAATAGCAGATACTTATTAAAAGAAAAGCATTGTTTCTCCATCAAATTAAATGACAAATAAATGTTCATTTATTTTAGTTAAATTTATATTTACTTACAAAATATAAAATAATTTCCCGCTTTAACTTATTTCCAATTAAATGGTCAATTACTGATCTCCAAAGTATTAAATAAGAGGACTTCTATTGTACTTCCATTATGGCCTATTAGTGTTTCATTTCTTAACAGAAATATATGTATACCTGTTCTCTGGCTAGCTTTAATTTAGAAAAATTAATCTAAGTAATTAGCTAGAGAGGTAAAACAATTTGCTTCTTCTAAATTTCCCTGTTTGCAACACCAGCTGGGGAAAAGTCTGAGAAGACCACTTGAAAACTGAAGTTCTATTCAGAACACTGACTACCAACACCAGCATTTAAGATGTAATCGGTTCTTTCTCATGAGAACTATCCTTTAATATCTTTGATAATTTGTCTATTCCTTCTCTAAGATTTCCCTTACAATGATGGTAAAAGCTTAGAATTAGATCTTGAAAATGCATGAAACAAATCTTTAAGGGCTTTCAGGCCTGTGAATCTCACCTGTTCACCAGCTTGAGATTCCCCAATGATGAAACGATCTCCTGGGCCATCAGCAGCTGTGAGATGAACAGAACCAAGAACAAACATCAGAATGGACCTACGGCAAGGAATAAAAACCTACTGTTGGAATTCTAAAATTTGACTCAAATAAACAGATAAGGATTTGGGGAAGTGGAATACTTTTCTGATCTCCTAGACTATTGTTACTACTGGTTTGATCTTGGGTATCCAAAACTCATAAGTACCAATAGAAGTATTTCTAATATTTGCCTCTCTTGGAGACATATAAGATGGTCTTCCTGTTGCTCGATAATTTCCACACATGTACTTTTTAAGTAGGAAGTTCTTTTAGCCTATCTTCCTAAATAAACACTACTTTATCCAAGGGTACGTATGTGTGATATGTGTGGATCACTATGTATGTCCATATTTCTCTATTTTTCTATAAAAATTTTAACTATTTTGTACACTTTTCTTATTTACCACCCAGTTTGATCTTCACAATAACCCAGCAAAGTAGGAAGAACGTATATTTCTTTCTTCATGTGACATTTGAAGAAAAAGGGTTACAAAATGAAGACCTCAGGTAGAAAAGGTTAAGCATCTTGAATAAGTTCTGATTAATGGTACAGTGTGCATGTGCTTGTGTTTACGTGCGCGTGTGTGTTTGTGTGTGTATTTTTATAATGGGTCAAAGTGCTATTTCTGAATCAGAATGCATAGGCAGTGCTACATCACATTTTTCATTGACTATTCTTAAATTGAAAGAAACCCATTCATAATTGAAATGGAAAAAAAACTTCTTATCCAATATTTTTTCTATATATAGTATAGTAATGACTGGATGAAAAAGTATTCCTGGAGATAAATGTATTTAAAAGAGTTTTCTTCACATATTATGTAGATTTCAGTACAATGCCTATCTAATGAATTTTATGATCATGAACATTACTTCCATGTCACATACAGAAAGGGTTTAGGACATACACACAGAAAAGATAACACTTTCTATATGAATATTTTAATTATATTTGAAATCATGCTGATTAGTGTTTTTAGTAAAGGCTTATAAATAATACTGTTTATATTGAGTCACTCTTTTTGCACAGATGGCTTTGGTTAATCTGATATAGAGACAAAACTTAGCATTAGGTCACTTCTATGTATAAGACGTGGTATCTTATGCTTCATAGACATTATCTCAGTTAATAAACTCTTGGCTTTCTTGTGCTTTTTGGGAATCTTAGTGTATTTTGGGGTTCACTATAAAAAGAGAACAGTTTTCCTGCAATGCTATTCTTATTATACTGTTTTCATGGGTTCTTCTTTTTCCTTAACTCTTTTAAAGTGAACTACTTAAAAGAAACATAGAAGTCATTGCTTCAACAATTATCAACATTTTGCCAATCTTATTTCATCTATTCCCCCACTTATTTTTGCACTATTTTTTAAGAAAATCATGATTTTCTTCCTGTAGAAAATCAAAAAGTCAATTAGATTTCAGAGTCTGTACTAACTGCATCTCAAATATAAAAAAAGTTTTATTAATTATTTTCTACTAGAGCTATTACCAGCTTGCCACCTCTCATTAGCAACCTTGACATTTCCTCTTTTTACTTCTTTGCATGAGGGGAAATTAACATGATTTAAGAGTAAAACTAAGCATAATTTGAATCCTGGTTCTGGCTATTATTAGCTTCAGTACTTTCAGCAAATTACTAAACCTTTCTCTAACCTTCAGTTTTCTTGTTGTTAAAATGAAGATAATCATACTTTAAAAATGTTAATACTTTTTAAAGCTTTTCATTCCTTTCGCTCATTCACCAAATTACTACTGAGTCTTATATGCCCCAAGGGTCATATTAGGTCATAAAACCAGACAATGTTTCTATTCTGATGCAGTGTCAGTCTGTTGCAATGTTTTTAAAACTCTGGATCACAAATGGAGGTGGGCTATAAAGTCAACTTGTAAATAATTTTTAATATGAAAGATAATAGAAAATATATTTTGTCATACATGGTAAAGATAAATACTGTTTCATGAAACATTATTTATATGTGTGTGTGCATATGTATATTTATATATAGTATTCATTACATATGTGTATATATCATTAGTTTATAATGTATATGTAATTAATGTGTGTATTCGTATAGCGGGGACAAAACAAAACTCTTAAAGTCACTGATTTAATAAAGGAGAAAGATATTAATCAATCACATTAATAAATACATAAATATGAATTAAAAAAACCACTCTAAAGGAAAGGAACATGGTTTTATGAGACATTACAATGAAAGTACCCGAATTACACTGGAGGGTCAGGGAAAGACACGTTGATAAAAGGATTTCTGATTTGAATAAGAAGGATGAGTAAAGCTAAGTAGGCAAAAGGTACGGTGTGTGTGTGTGTGTGTGCACGTGTGTGCGTGTGTTAATATGTGGGGGAGGGGAGAGGAGGAGAGATGAAGCAGAAATGCTGAAATAAGAGAAAGATAGATACATAGATAGATAGCTATAAAGTGGAAATGTTCCATCTAAAGATTGTCACCTGAAGAGAGCAGTATGTGGAAAGGCCTCCAGTTCATGTTATATCTTACACTTTAGCCACTCTCAACTTCTAGTACTGTAGCTCCCTGAGTGCCAAGATAACTCATGTTTCCATTCTATAACATGCTACTTCTACTACTCGGAGTGTCCTTTATCTTTATCTTTGATTAAAGACTTAGCTTCTAAGACTCAGTTCAAGTGCCATGTTCTCTATAAAGTCATATCTGACTCCCCTTCCTTTTAGGTGCCTACTTCCTCTTTTGTTTCTCCAGCGTATTCCTGAAATAACTCTAGTTATGGCTTCCTACTGTATTTGCGATTACTTGCTTATTTCTCTCAGGGGAATCGCCAGCACTTGCTGCATAATAGATATTCAATAAACGTTCAATATGTGAATTATTCAAAATGTTCAACAAATAAATAAGTCTGGATCCTAAGAATCTTTTTAGAAAGATGCATGCACGAATTAACAAATATATAATATTTTTCAACACGAAAATGTTGTATTTGGAATGCTTTTCATTTTCTGTTGGTCCATGTATACTATTTTCTTCAAAATGTGAGTCAACAGTCACAATCTTTAGAATGTTTAGAAAGACTGCTATTAATTCTATATAACTTAGATTATGTTGTTATTCAGCCAAGCATAGTGCCTAGCTCATCATCGATGCTCAATAAATATTTGTTAAAAGCATGAAGAAATGAATTTGGCATTTCCACATACTTAGGTGGGAAGTTTGTAAACTGACTTGTACATGTTAGTATTGTGTTTTGTAAATCTTCTTAAATAATTTCATAAATGTGTATATTTTCTCTCTAGTTAGATTATGAGCTCTGTAGAAGTAGAGATCACTTCTTTTATTTCTTGTTTGAAAGCCTCTGATCTTCAATCTTTCTCCTGTCTCCTGTTTCCCGCCACACAGGCAAATGAATATATACTCGAAATTGCTTATATCAATGTTCTGCACAAATGCTCTAAATAAATGTCACTGAATGATGAATGACTGGAGATCATCTGGGGCAAGCCTGGTAGAGAGTGTCAGGGAGGCCTAAATCTGAAAGAGCCCTTAAGTGATTTTAAACAGCAAGATCCTTTGCTATTAGGGAAGCTGTATTGACCAGGAAGAGAATATGTGCTCACTTAAACTACGTTTTCCACCTTGTCCTGGGAAACATGCCTATACATTGCTGGCTAAGAAAGGGTCAGTTAACTAACATTGCACAAAGCTCTTAGAACCTAGAGAGGCTTTTTTTTTGGGTCATTTTCCTTAATGTGCATACAAATCACCCGGTGATCTTGTTAAAATGCAGATTCTGATTCCGTGGGTCTGGAATAGGGCCTGAAGTTCTATGTTTCTAACAAGCTGATGCTGATTCTGCTGGTTCAGGAACTACCCTTTTTGAGGAGCAGAACACTACAAGACTGAACTGAAAAAATGCAAATTCAGACTAAAAGAAAACTTGAGGAATAAAAAATTAACAAACAACAACAAAAGTACCGATTTTGCATAAACACTAAGGTTCACTATTTCTTATAAAGATAGAAAAATAATGATCAATCTAACTTGCTGATATTTATTTAAAAATATCTATTAAAGAGATCAGTAAAAGAACAGTTGCTGTTTTCAGGATGAATTTTGTAAGTTTGGGTGAGAGGGGCTGAAGTGGAGGAGGGGTGGCATACGAACCTAAAGCTGAAAAGAAATTAAGTAAGCCACAGCATGCCATTAGAAAAGATGGCTTAGAATCCAGGACCCCTTTCTCACCTCCCAATTATGACATTTCTGTTAATAAGTTTTCTTTTCTGTTTTGTAATTATAGAATTTAATTTGAAGGAAATGATAAAAGCAATATAAACCAAACCTGAACAGCAAATGCATTATATAAGTAATTCATAATGTTTAATGCTAGACCTTGAAGCTGCTCCCACGTCCACCCTCTGTTAATGTCCAGAAAACATTTTTTGTCTTGTTTACCTGTTTATTTAAAGATTACTGATTATACCATTTGATGTAAAATAACAGATAACTATCTATTCATCGTAATGTATAGAAAATGATCTTCCCCACGACATTTGCCAAAGAATTACTCATTTTCAATTTCCAGCCATATGTGAGCTCTTTTTAAGCCTCTTGAAATACTTCACAGCTATTCATTTATTTTGAATAATAAAGCGTCTCATCATTTTCATGTTATGGCTGAATAAAGTGAGGCTATAGAGATAGCATAATTATCAGAGATCTCAGGAAATATCTTTAACAGAGGACTAAGGCAGAAAGATTAAGAAGTTAATAATAGAACCAAACAGTCTAAGACCACGATGATAGGGAACAGGGTAATAGCATTTATGAGCAGACTAAGATTATAGGAAGAGTTGGGTTGGGGCAAGGGAAAGTAACAAGACTATCGCAATAGGATTCATATTTGCTGCAATTATACTGAAGGATTAAATCAGGTGAGAATATTTTTTTTGAGGATTTTTAGAAAAATTTATTTGAGGTAACAGAGGATATGCCTGGAAAGAAGATCTCAACAGACTGAGTTGTTTGGCATTTTTAATCTGATGCCTTTTCTTATGAAAAGCGGGGAGTGAAAAATAGGACAGATAAGTGAGAAGACATTTTATATCTTTTACCACTGAGGACAAAAATGCCCACTTCTTGTTAGTATTGGATAGAGATATTATTTCCTTAAATACAGCATTAGCTAAAATTAATTATTCTAAATTATTTCTCTGCTCACCTGAGTCAGGCCCTCTTCTTCATCCAAAGTGACCTATAGTGACATTTCAGGCTGTCAAATGAGTTGGAGAACCAGCTGTGGCCAAGAAGTTTCAAATGGACAAAACAGAAGCTCTGGAATATGATTTTTATCAAAGACTAAGAACTAGCTCTAAATCAAAAAGTTTATATTGCATGTTACTATGCAGTTTAACCCACTGGAAGGAAGTACAACAAAATGTTAATAGTGGCTAAGCAGTGAGATAATGAGTAATTTTTTAAATGTTCTTTTTGATTTTCTGTATTTTCTATAAGTATGTATTTCAATCGGAATGTAAAAACAGCAACAACAACAAAAAACCTTTTAAAATTTACTTTACCCAAATGGCAAGGATTTCTCTTAATATATCCTTCCAGAATTTTTGGCTACACATGGCTCTCAAAATAATTACTGGCATGTTCATAATTTTCCTTTTTTCCTAAATGATCCCAAAACAAGTTCTAAAGGGATAAGCCTTTCAAATTGAACATTTTCAAGAAAGCTGAATTTGGAATTCTGAGATATTTTTGTCTTTATTAACATCTAAGAAAAAATTGTGAGACAACGGGCACCCACATCTCTATAGGAGGGTGTGAATACATCAAGATGATTAATCAGTGTGAAGGGAGAAATAACTCTTCAAAAATAGGAAGAGTAAAATTATTGTATTGATTCTAATTGGCAACAGGCTTTCATTTTCTTTTATCTTTCAGATTCACTCCCTCCTAAATGTAGGTTTAGGTTTATTAGGTTTACAGCTCTTCCTATTACTTAAATCATCGTCATTTGATTTTTGCCTTCTTTACATTCTATTCTTTTTTTTTAAAGCTGTTCCTATTTCTTGTTTCTTTAGTCATTTTTTACTGTCTTGATTTTTCAACCCACATACCTTAAAGGAAGTGATCCTTCATTGGTTTGGAGTTTTATGCCACATGTTTCTGAAGGATACTGGCTAATGCTTAGTGATCCAGAGCAAGTTAGTAACCTCTTTACACCTAGAGGGTTAGCAACGCTCACAGGTGCCACTGGTTATTACTGGAAGGCCTAAGGCAAAGGCAGAGGAGAAGAAAAAAAGGGAGAATAAAGGGAATGGGGAGAAAGGAAAGGCAGTAAAGGAAGATGGGGTGGAGAGAAGAAGGCACGGGAAGTAGAGCGGTAGAGAGCCACAATAGCCTCAAGGACATTCTTTACCAAAAAACTGAGTGGGGATGGTATTATAACATAGAAAAGATTAAGATCATGTCTTTTGTTCAATGATAACTTTTGCTGCTTTAATTAAGATATACACACACACACACACACACACACACACACACACACACACACACACACAGACACACCAACCATTCTTAATTCAAGATTTAACCATGGCCAAAATGGTTATTTGTTATGTGTTATGTCTCTGTTATATGTTCCATATATTAGAGAACTATCAACACTTCACAGGAAAGAAGTAATGTGAATCAGTTGCATAGTACATAATCCATTGAAACTGTTATACTATGAGATGTCATTTTAGATGTTTTCTTCTGTGTGTAAAATAACTAAACACCACCACTTCAAACAAAAGAATAAATAAGATATTGAATGTTAATTTTATATAAAAATTTCTTTGATAGATTCTACAATAGCAGAAAGTCTCTTATATGGCTCATGAGGGCTAATCACTCTTTTTGGCAACTAGAAAAGCTAAGCAGTAGTTTCTTTTTATTGAGCTGCTGCTACCTTATGCAAAAATCACATAACAACATTCTGTTTGAGAATAATTCTGCCTCAAATAATTTATTTTCTCACTTTCTCCTACTTTATAGTACAAGGAATGTAAAAAATAGACTTTCTTGTCCCTTTAGTATTTCATCTGCTGTAGTTGTTTGTTCTATTCTGGAAGTAAGAATTCTTTGTGATTTTATAGAATCCTATACAGCTACTAATTATAAGTTCGAAACAGAATTTACATTTTAAATAGAGAAAAAGAAACAAGAGTCAGTGAGGCTCTCAGAAAATTAAAGTAATTTTCTTCCTGAACAATATGCATTATACAATAAACACTACAGCACGAATAAATTTGGAAAAAAAATAAGAGCGGCTGGGGATTTATTATTTATGTTTTCAGAAATACTCTAATTTACTGAGATCAAGCTGAATAAGCTGTATCCAAGAAAGTGTTCCTGAGAAAGCACACACTAGTAGGAATTTATCTTTCCAGAATTATATTTACATAGAATATGAGTTTATTAATTCAGATAAATGTTATCCTTTTTTTTCAGAAATGTTCTAAGTAAATGTGTTTATTATAAAAATAGTAGTGATAATAATAGTTACCAGTATTAAACATTTTAAAAAATGTGTATCAAGTGCTTTTTTTTTGGTGTCAGATATACTTTACTAACGCTTTCTACAGTCTCATTTAATCCTTGTAACAACCTGTTGGGGTAACACTGATAATTATAAACACTGTTATAATTATCGCCATTTTACAGACGAGAAACAGGCTAAAAAGTTTAGGTGATTTGCTCAATGTTACATTGATGAAACTGGTATCAGAACCCTGATCATTCTTAATTTGCTCGGAGCCCATACCCTCAATCATTTACTATACTGCTAAGAGATTGTGATGCAATATGGACGAGATTAATCAATGTATTTAATTACAATAAAGAGAAAATTATTTTAACAGCAAAATAGAGTAAAAAGAAAATCATGAAAATCTAAGTGATTCCATAAAAGACCATTAAAAAGGAATTGGCCTTCTTAACAGCTCTGATAAACTGGGAAATGTTTTTAGACATTTCTTCAAGGACATCAGCTTTGAGTTAATAACCAATAATAGCTTCTAAGCAATTCAATTGCATTTTCATTTTGCATTCTTAGATTGGACTTTAGGCAGGCGAATTCAATTTTGTATTTGCTTTTAAGCTTTATGCAATCTCAGACAACTCAGGAGTGAGCTGCTGGTACCATTTGGGGCTTCGGAGCTTTGAAATATGGCATCTTCCCAGGAATTAGAGGTTTCTCTCATGCTTGCTTTTTATGAAGCTTTTACTGATGTTTGAGTTTAAAGCAGGAGAAAGGACTACCCACTTTATCTCTATGTTGGGAATCTGCTCTTCTTTCTTGCACCGTGTAGACATTTTCAACTAGAAAACATGTGAAAAACTTCCAGACCAAGACTCTCTGCTATCTGGTATATGTAGAGGGTGAAAGAATAAATTATAGTACAGTATTTATATCATTACCAATATATATTTGTAAATGAGAAGTTTCAAATGATTATAGTACTTTCACTGAAAGGTTTTAATCAAGATTGTGTCAGAAAATACATAGGCTAGATTAACATCGTTATCTGTGAATGAAATGATTTTGATAACCAAGGGAAACAGATTTAACAGTTGTTGGGTGCCTGGGCTGAGCCAAACATCTGAAAAGAAAAGTACAGTATGAGCTGTGATGATACTTAAGAAAACCAAACTATTTACCTCGAACGGCATAGCCATCTTTTACTGATGCTGGGAAGGGGGGTAGGTTATCTTTTGCATATACATCTTGAGCAAGAACTCGACCCATTCCATCTGAAAGAAGAGAAAAGAAGAAAAACGTGGATGTTGAGAGTAATAACCATGAGAATGTTTGCTTGTCTGACAAGGCTTGCATATGGGCTCAGTCAGACCTCCTGATTTCTATTCTATGGAACAGAAGACAGAAGAGATACATCTTAGTGTCTGAAATGAAAGATTAGATTCAGTCAATTAATAGTAATGCTTGCAGAGATTATTTGAATATGAGTAGCTATAAAGTCATCACCAAAGAAAGATGTATTCAAATTGACATATCATTAATCCTTTAACAACCCAAAGATTACTTTCTTTAAAAAGCCAATTCTTAAACATTTTCATATCTATTGACCCAGTAATTTCACTTGTAGCTTAAGAAAGTGGATAGATCATTATGTACATGTTTATTTCAGAGTTGCTTACATTAGTGAGAAATTGATAGAAATCAAAAGACCAGTAATATAGAAATGTAAATAGACAATGATCTATCCTTTTGAAAAAACATTATGAGGCTAAAGTAATATTTATGAAGAATATTCCTTGACAGGTAAATTCTTATGACATATATTTAAAAACATGCAGAATTGCACATGTAGTGTATAATCTTAACTAAGATATATTTGTATATATCAACAGAAAAAGACGGGAAGGGTATACATAAAAATATAAAGCAGTTGTTATTGTACTATGTTAAATTATGTATGATTTTTATTCATTTTGCTATACTTTTCTGAAAATTTCCAGGTTTTCTACAATGATTACGTGATTTTTTTATAAGCAAGTTTTTTTTTCTTATGAAGAGAAAAGAAAGGAGTTTCCTTATCTTTCCATTTGAATTTTAGCCTTGATTTTGGGTTTATAACCTAAAAAAAATTAGTGACTTTAAGAAGACTGGCTCCTGTGTAAAGTGACTATTCAAGCCACTCTGGATGACAATTATTTTTGGCTAGACCTCAGGAATTTGAACTAGTGCCAATAAGAATAAAAGTTTCAAGAGTCATGACTAATTCCTTATATCCTCTAGTCAGAATCTTTATCATTATCATTATCATTTTAAAGAAGTAAAAGAATAGTAAATAGGAGGTAGAGAAGGAAAAAGAGAAGGAGGACAAAAAATCAAGCTTCTCTTCAAAGACTGTAAGTAATAAAGGACTTGATTTACATGAAATGTTAGTTTAATTTAGAAAACTCCATTGTTTCCACTGCTGGATGGATGAGTTTTTATTTGTTTGTTTTGTTTTTGGCTTTGTCCTTCTCAGCCACCTAGGGCCTTTGGTTTCCAGAACCCGGGACCAGGAAGTAAGTTCAAAGAAATTTTAAATTTTCTATTCTAATTCATAGTGATATCGACTCTTTCCTTTTAGGGAAGTGACACCTGAATTGGAAGTGAGAACTTCTTAGCAGATTCTAGCTTCACATACTCTTAGGAGGTTGGAGCTATTCTGGAGCTATCCTGGAGCTATGAACTATACTTTGTGAGATTAGGGAAGTAGTGAGACCACAGGGTGAAGTGTGCATTCAAATATACAACATTAACTCCCAAATGAACCTGAAGCTTTAAGGTAGTCCTTGGTAGTGAGCCCTGGTGGCATTTGCCCAGGATCACAATAAACCACCTGGGACACCTCCTTATCTGGGTGGCCTAGGGTATCGAATGAAAGAGAATGTGAGCTCTACATAGCTCAGGTCTTAAGAGAATTTCTTTGCTGGAAATTTCAATAGCTTAGTAATAGTGGTTAATTATAGAAATAGCACAAGGGCTGAGTTTTTCTGGAATCTGGTCTAATTAATCTAGTAAATGTTTATACAGCATTTTATAAATTACTAAATATCACATGTATTATCATTTAAACCTCACAAAAATCTATGATGGCATTATTATTTTTATTTTACAGATAAATAAAGAGAAGTTTAAACAGGGTAAGTCACTTATCCAAGGTCATATATTTCACAGGTATCTAAGTAAGAACTGATATTTAGATCTTAGAACGTCAATCCTTACTACAATAGAAATAGCTACTATTCATGTTCCCTCTGCCTACTGCTCTTCCTCTATTTCTCTGACATGGAAAAAAGCTGAAGGATGATTCCTCAAAAAATTAAGCATAGAATTACCATATGATCCGGTAATCCCACATTTAGGCATATATCCAAAAGAATTGACAGTAGAGATTTGAACAGATATCTGTGGACTCATGTTCATAGCAGCATTATTCACAAGTGTCAAAAGACAGAAGCAACCCAAGTGTCCATTGATGGATGACTTGCTAAACAAAATGTGGTATATACATATAGGAATACTATTCAGTCTTAAAAAGGAAAGAAATTCTAACATATGCTATAACATGCATGAAACGATGATATAATACTATGTGAAATAAGCTAGTTACAAAAGGACAAATATATAATTCCACTTGTATGAGGTAATTAGAATATTCAAAATCATGGAGTCAGAAAGTAGAATGGTAGTTGCCAGGGGCTTGGGAGAGGGGAGAATAGGGAGTTATTGTTTAAAGAGTATGAAGTTTCAATTTTGGCAGATGAAAAAGTTTTGGAGATGGATGGTGGTGATAGCTGCAGAACAATATTAATGTACTTAATGCCACGGAACTGTACAATTAATAATAGTTAAGCTGATACATTTTGTTATATGTTTTTACTACAATAATAAAAAAAGGAATGAAGTATTGATACATGCTACAACATAAATGAACCTTGAAAATATGCTAAATAGAAGCCATCTCAAAAAATCACATATGATCCCATTATATTAAATGTCCAGGATAAGTAAATCTATAGAGATAGAAAGTAGGCCATTGGTTACTCAGGGCTAGATGAACTTAGGAAGGGGATAATAGCTAAAGGGGATGGGGATTCTTTTTGAGGTGATAATATTCTAAAATTGATTATGGTGATGGTTGTACATATCTGTGGATATACTTAAAAACACTGAATTGTATACTTTAAGTGGGTGAATTGTATCTCAATAAAGCTGTTGTTTTTTAAAAAGGGCAAGGATAAGAGATTTTTTAAAAAAGACATACTTCTCTCATTTCAACATATATTTACAAGAGTCAAGACAAATCATATTTGCAGCACACACACACCAGCTGGTATTTATAGACCTTCTTCAAATATCATGGAAAGAAAAATAAAATATCTCACTTGGAAAGAAAGAACTGCTTCATACTTAGGCTATTAATATAAATTTAATAATATATATTATTGGCCAGGTTTTTATTTTGGACTTGTACTAAAGATAGGATTGCTATTTTTAAGGTAAATTAGATTACTACTGAATTAGTTCTGCTTTTGGAGTTGGTATCAAGTTAACTTACCAGCAGAGTTTAAATCTCTTCAAAGAGAAAAACATGCATTACCTCAAGTTTTGGTCTAAAAGCCTAAGGGAAGGGATAGAATTTGTAGAGAATATGCGAGTGGAAAATGGTAAAAACTCCCAGTTGGCAGCAGATACAAGAGTACTGAAAAAATAAATGTCAGACACACCTCTCTGCTACACAAGGACCTACATCTCTCTCAGTAGGTATCAGGACTAAACAACGGATAGCTCTTCCAAGAAGTCAATATTAGAATTCATTCAATTTCTGACCAGAAGATCTATTTGGGAACTTAAAGAGTATGTAGTAGTGCCACAATCACTTCGTCTCATGAGATGGTCTCTCTTGTATAGATATAGCATCTCTTTTATTTGCCCATAGGTGGAGCCCAAGTGTTAGTGTTGAATAAACTTTGGGTGTGTGATTTGAAAAAGGGAGCCTCAGCCTTCAAACTTGAATGGGAACCAGGGAGTAGTAACTTCTCAACTACATATTATGACTGTTTTAGGTTTAACATTTAGTAGAGAAAATACAGAGAGCAGCTGAAGCTGTGGGAGTCAAAGGCTTTACTAAAAGATATAATTTCAGGAAAATAGGAGCAAAATTCCTTTTTCTCAGTTGCTCTACTCCAATGAGAGCTCTATTTATAATAAGCAAAAGATGATTTCCCCAATATAAAATTCATAAAACTAATATGCTTTCTTAGAAATATTTTTGGTGGGAGTCTGCAGCTCTTCATAGTCAGAAATGAACCTTTCAGTTGTAGAAAGTTAGATTGTGTGCCAAGAAGCTACGGTCCCGCTTCCTAACTCTTAGGAGATAATGTCCATTCTGTTTTACTCTCCCCCTTACACTGTATTCTCTAAGTTATACATAATAAAGAATGTCTTCGGTTTGAAGAAGATGATAATAAATTTGCATATTTTTAGATTTGGTGGAGGTCAGAAATCTTAAAGGCAGGGTTATGTATCACTGGGGACCCTGGGTCACATATACCATTAGATGTTCTGAAGAAGTTGATAAGGAAGGTGTGGAAAAGACTGGCTGATGATTTATACTATTTTGTGTGGTATGCTTACTTGTGCTGTAAGAAGACAGTGGCAGAGTGCTTGGTCAAAAAGGTGGAAGACTTTTTATGCTGTCAGCAGGACACTCATGAGTCAGCTTCCCACAGATAACAGTTATCAATGAATTTCCTACTCTCTGGAGTGTTAACTTCTTTATACTGGGATGACTAAAAATATATCTTCAGAAAGAATCTAAAGATTCAAATGGCTCACAATGGACATATATACAAGGAAAATCAAGATCGAGCTATTTATAAAGTTGAGTATGATTTGTGAACATTAAACCCAAATGTATTCTGTAAATGGTAAAAGTAAACAACTTGGTTGGACATTTATTTTGGCCCAGATAATGCTCTCTTCTTGCTGCCAAATCAAGATGTAAGGAGAACTGAGTGACTGAGATATAAGAGAGAAAAGCATGTCAATTTCCCAAAGTCACTTATTGAAATGATTCCATAGTTGTAAAGTTCCCTGTGTGGCTAGTTCTAAAAAGGCTTTGGAGGAGGTCAAGTGAAAACTCTGAATCCAGTGACCTGGACGATTGATTCCTTGTCTTCATTTTTGCTAACCAAGATACTATCACCTATAAATTTCTATAAATTTCAGGAGTGTGGGAAGAGTGTGGTAGATAACAAAAGGTTGAAAAGATACTACCCAAGACTTCCTAGTATAAAACATGGATATAAGTCAATTTGCTATTGATTTTAAATTCCTCAAAAGTTTACTTATGTTACTACACCATTTAAAAACCACCATTACATCCAACCTATGTGAGAGGCTACTGAAAGACTTTGCTGACCTAACAGCTATCCACTGTGCTCACCAAAATAGCTGAGAAGGCAGTCAATCTGATATACTTACTCTGGTCGAATGATCATTGGTAGGAACAATATTAGCTAAGTCCAAGGATGAGGAGGAAGGTGAACCATGTGCAGATTTGGGTTATTACAGCATTAAACAAATTTTTAACTGAAGTATAACATACTTATAGAAAGCTTCATTATTTAACAGACACTAAACATTTAATATGGTGAATGACCTCAAACCTACTTCAATATAATTTAATTATTCCCACATCTTCACTGTGAATTTGAAAGGCTCACTAGACAACACTTGGTACATGATAGAACTCACTTATGTATTGCAGGCTTCACATATATATAAACTCAGAAAGACTGAATGACTTAGGGTTGAAAATCCTTTCAGTGAAAACAAGTACATTAATTAATATCTAGTTACTCCAGAAGTCATGTTTATGGAATAGTACAATAAAATTCTTATGCTTTTAAAACACATAGTTTATTCAAAGTAGTATTATGCATTTGTATTTTTCCATTGAGAGATGTTCATTACCTGCCAATGTAATGAATGAGTAAGGGCAAGCATTACAGTTGTTACATCATAAAATAAAAATAAGTTTTGTGCAAGGTTACAGAATTTGGAATAAATATAAATGTTATCGGAAATGATTAAATCATGATTTAAGCAAAACAAAAAGATGCATAGAATTGGCAATGAATTAGTTCTTAAGTTCTGTTGTGGTTTCATGGTGTAAATTTTATTCTTGAATAGTATCGCTTAAATCTGTGTTATATACATTTATTTCTATATATAAAATACTAAGCTTTAAAAATAACTATATCTGTAAAAAGAATTTAACTTAATTAAAATGAAAGATTTTTTTAAAGAAGAAATATTAGTTTTAAAATATACCTAAAATGTTCTTGAGGTCACAGAAAATGTTTCAAATTAGAGTAAGTGTTCATTCCTTTTGGTACTTAATGATGGAAATCTTGCCACATCCAGGTAAAATGAATAAGGTATCACTGATAAATGGGTAGCGCTTAGGTTGAAGGGGTGAATTTGTTGGTCAGGATTTGGTAAAAATAACCAAACAAAATGTTCTTTCTACAGTTTGAACAATTTAAACTCTTCTTTATTGGTAGTTTCTCAATCACTGTCCTATAAACAATAATATAGTAAGAAAAAAATACTTTCTTACTATAATTTCCATAATTTTGAACCACATATCCTAGTCTCCTAAAAATAATTCCTAACTTTTTCAACACTGATTGGTCCTTATTAGGATATTATTATAACTATTAAAAAAAGGAAAAAGTAATATGTAACAAGTATTTTATAAAAAGAAAAAAAAGATATATGATAAAATAAAGTTCCTAAATGGGATACGAGAAGAAATAAATACCAAATGTACCAATCATAATATTGATTTTGAAGTAATACTCGTGACTTATTTTCATATTGCTAAAATCAAAGTAAGGAATTATAGTTTCAAGGTTGCAATAGTATCATTGGTATTTCAGTGGTATTTCCAAATGATAAGGCAAGATGTTACTTTTTTTTTTTTTAAAGTTAACCAAGGACATTGAGATTCTGCAAAAAAAGGAGTTTATAGAAGAAGAAAAGATTTTTAACCATTTAAATAAATTGTTTTTGAAACATTGAGTTAAAGTTTTAAAAATTATTGCAAACCTATTCCATTCTTATACACATTCAGACACATTACAAAGAATGTTGTTGATTACAATAGAATCCTTGTATCTCTGATTTTCTTCATATGCTTTTGTCTTACAATTAAATGAAAGAAAGATTTGGGTTCCCCTGGCACATAGCCCATGCTGCCTGGGGTGAGCTTACAGCCTGTCAGGAGTTGCGAAGTCTTTACTTAAGAAAACAGTCAAAAAGGTAACACTACTGCAGCGCTGGATGCTTTAATGGGAAAGTTAATCAATTCTAAGTTTAAAAAAAAAAAAAAAAAAAGCTATTGCCAAGTTTCCGTTCCTGGTAATTCTCTTGCTGGTACTGGCAAATCCTTTATAGCCACTTTGTCTATTTTCATTTGCACTAATTTCTTCCCCATAGTTTGGAAAATCTTGTATATTTATATAAACGTTTATAATTCTACCAATATAATATTAAGGATAGACAGGAATTTCTAAAAATCTGAGATCCTTTTTTGAAATTTTGATCACTGTGGAAATAAGGTGTTCTGATGCTATTCCTTTATAGACAATTTCTATTTTTGTTCCATTTTAACAAATACTTTTTCTGTTGCTTATATTCTGAATCCTAACCTAATATGGTACTTCAAAATAGATACTGAATAAAAAGATTGCAAAATAAACTATACCAAAGAAGACATATATATTTAAAATGTGAAATGATAATGAGGTACACCAAAATAATGGAAAACTAAGAATCATATTTAGAGACTGTACCTTGTTCAATAAAAGCTGTGTAAACTAAAAGAAATATTCAATAAAAGCTGTGTAATATATTCAATAAAAGTTGTGTAAACTAAAAGAAATCATATTGAAAGATTAATTCCTCTTTGCTTTTTTGATTATATATAGATTTTCTATCAAAATTGCTTAAAGTGAATACATTCATAATATGCTTTATGTTTAAAGAAAGAGAATTACATATATGGAAATATGTAATGGTATGCATTGAAGGAAGTACAAAATAGGAAGATGAGTCTACCTGGTTGTGACATAGGGATAGTTAGGCCAACATTGTAGGTCTGATTTCTGTGAGAGTTAATTTTACTCAATTATATAACTATAAAAATAACTCCCTCACACAAGGGGGCTTTGTGAGTACTGTGATAACAGCACACATGTAGGAACCATAATACTGGTGGAGAAAAAAGCACCTGAAAGCACATATACAGAGAGTAGACTGGTAATGCAGACACAATCTTTGGATATTAAGACCAGCACAATTGCCTAGAGGTTGTAATTTCTCTCTCTCTCTCTCTCTCTCTCTCTCTCTCTCTGTCTCTCTCTCTCTGTCTCTCTCTCTCTCACACACACACACACACACACACACACCATGAATATACAGAGAGCGATTTAATGACATGTTTATATTTGAGAAATTCAGGGAGAGGTATAAAGGGAATGATGTAATAAGAAGCATAAATAGAAGGATATAATGAAATGTGCATATTTCAGATGCGTAATGAAGTTTATGGATTAAAAAGTCTAAAGAGATGAGACTACCTGAAGGGAATTATGAATGAGTTCAAACAGTCACATTCATGGAAAAATCTACAGTAAATGCCAGCACAGGCCAATATCCCAGGAGAAATTTACAAGTAAATGGGATCATCCTAGGTGAAGATTTTACTTGACTGGAGGTAGAAACTGGAGGCAGTAATTAGTATAATAAAAATATATGCTTTTGCTTGAAATGTTTGAATAACTACCTCAATTCTCTCCTTCAATTTTGTAAAGCTCAACCATGGATAAGCTGAAAAACAGTAAAAACTGCTGTTTAGTTAAATTTTCTCATGAGACAGGGAGCACATGCCTGAATGACCTGGGTGGGTAAAATATAAATCTGATTATAACAAAATGCATGGGAATCCAGAGATCGTTCATGTGAATCAACAAATGGAGCCAAGCCAAGGAATTCTAGCTTTGACTCTGTAAGTTATAAGTGCTTATCTTAGGGTGATGACCTCAGAATACCCTTATGGAAAAGGGAAGGGAACCATTTGCTGAATTCTATATATGGCAGTTTAATAGTATCTCACAGTGACCTTATTGGGTAGACATTAATTCTATTTTTACATATGAGAGAAACAAGACTCAGAAAGTTTTTGTAGCTTGCCTAAGGTTTCTCAGCTAGTTAAAAGTAATGCAAGGTAAAGGGTGTGTTTGATGGCAAATCTCCTTTAGTATACCTCACTTTCTTTTTTATTATTCTCTGACAGCCCCTGAAACTTCAGGAGTTAATGATTCCTAGCATGACTTGTGAACTTTTTTGGAGAGAACCTTCTCCTGTTTGGAATTGAGAACTTCTGAATTTCTTTTAATTTCTGCTTAAGATAACTGCCTATCTTCAGGCAGTCATCAAACTATAAGTCAGAGACAAGGAGAAATACCTCTGCTGTGGTCAGTATTCTAGAAGAGATACTTCACTGCTTCAAACTGAGTTCTAACAGCAAAGCTTAAGTCTAGAATTGCTTAAGTATTTAATGGAAAAACAAAGAACCTGGGTCAGAGATGATGAAGTCTCTGATCATTTAGTCTTAAATAAGAAAGCCTAGAGCTTGTAATCTAAAATAATGCTCCCAAGAAAGCAGAATGCTTTCTATTGAAAGCTCATAGTTTTTCCATTCTTAACTGAAAGAGACTGGGAATTACAGGGAATGGTGCCAGAATATTTTAATCTGCCTTACAGTAGCTAGTAATGTACCAAATGTGAAGCTGAAATTTATTCATGTCATGCATTTTATATGCAGGGAAAATGAATCATAAACATTCGTCTTATAAATATTACCATCCATTGTCATGCCAGTTATATCTCTCACAAGAAACCAAAAGAAGGTATTATCATCAGTGGAGCACTTGCTCTTTATGGCCTTGCTTGCAAATAAGAGCTGAAAATAGTAGATATGCTAAAGGACAGACCAGAGATAATAGAAAATTCATCTGTAGCCAAAACCGATTAAACCAAAAAACAAACAATACTTTATACATACATACACATGTAGGCATTTGCTTTAGAAGAATAATTTTCAATATTCTGTTCTAATAATCCAGGAGGTTAATAATAAAGACCTAAAATGATAGTTTTGAGAATGAAAAATATGGGATGGATTATAATAATCCAGGAGGTTAATAATAAAGAACTAAAATGATAGTTTTGAGAATGGAAAATATGGGATGGATTCAAGAGGACATAGAAGAAACAAGTATTGTAGAGGTAAGAAAATAAGTTTAGCATTGGTCATGTCAAATTTACTAGCAGCAGGTGTACATTTGATGTATGAGTCTGGTGCTCAGGCAAGGTCTGGGTAGCAATACATATTTAGATACCACTTAATAGGCGGTATTGGAAACAATTGGCATGTATGAGGTTATCTGAAATGAATGTGCAAGATGTGAAAAGGGCCAAAGACAAAAATGCTAAAGAAAGTTTATATTCAAGGAATGAACAAAGGAAAGCAAGCCTACAAAAGAGCTGATAAAGGAGACTAGTCCCACATTGTTTACCTGTCTCTCTCCTGCTCTACACAATGAGATTCATAGGGCGGAAGTGTTATTCATCTTTATTTATCCAGAACTTACCATTTAGTAAATGCTTAATAAATATTTGTTGAAAAACGTGAATTATGTTTCTATATATGGTGTTGTTTTCAAACATCTACCTAAAATGCCTAGGAGGTTTAATTATAATACTCTTTTGCATTAAAAATTGAGTATGATCTAACTCAAATGTTGCATCCAAATCTTTTTTTTTATATCATCATAAGTAGAAACACTTGACAAGGAAGTTAACCATCCATGAAGAGTTTGCTAACTTACAAGTGACAACTGATTTGATGAACAAATGAAAGAGAAAAAAGCACATGAAGGGAAAAGAGAATCCATGTGACAGCTTTTTTTTTTCCTTCCTTAGAGAAAATATAGAAATAGCCATTTCCAATTCTGTTTTTTCCTTTATAGGACTGGAATATCTGTTTAAATGTGACCTGTCAAACACTGAGATTTTTCTAAGGACTAATGTTAAAGGAAACTCCCCTGCAATTACAAGGGGCCAGGGATGATTAATTTATAATAGGTAAACCATTACTTAACTTTTTCCAACTTAAGTTTACATCATATTTTCTGAATATGTCTCGGGATTGATTGATATAAAAAATATCTGAATATTCTGCAGTTAATAATATAAAAAAACCTATTTCATTAAAATTGATTTTGAAATCACAATTAATTCCTATTTCCTTACTCTAGTGAGTTTTCTAATCTTTATTTCCTTTAATGAGGGGTAATATAAAACAAAGAAAAGTTTAAGCTTATTGCTATACATATTTAAAAGAATGCAAGTCAGAGATAAAGGATAAGTGCAAACAATATAAAAATTTTTGTCTAAGTAAGGTTAGGGAACAAAAAGTTAGCATTTGGCATTTAAAATTTCACTAGTTTTAGGGCCTTTCAATTTTAACATAATCTGTTTTGTTATCTATCATTATTTTTTACATTTTAATACTGGAAGAATTAAAATGTACTAAAAAGAAGAATGTAGGTCTTGAGCCTTAATCCTATTTCTTTTCTGCTGTTCTAAGTCTGAATTTTCTTGCAGAAAAATTAGGGTGTTTATATAGATACTCACTAATGTTCACTGAAATTAAAATATTTTGTGATCTATAAATAAAGTCCTTTATTTGTAAAATCAATCCTTTTGTTTATTTTTATAACAAAAACAATTAAGAAATTATATTTTATTCGTATTGCACTAAATACAACTTTTATGCTGTTTTTAAGAAAGGGAAGTGGTTGATTAAAAACCAAGAATACCACCACCTTTCTGTTGTCTTTCCACAAGTTGATCTCAATGTGCTACTAAACTAAGAGCAGAAAAATGCGGAGCTAGATGAAGCAGAAAAACTGAGATCAGACTGGTTGCTCAGTGATCCATGGATAAATCAATGTAGTTTTTATATTTTACATTTGAAAACATATTTTCCAAAAAGGAAAATATGAATACTAGACAGATTAGTTATCTCCCATTTCTGACAGATTTGGAATTAACTATTTTCCTCACACAGTGCTGATAGCCATCTCTTTTGTGATTGATATGCTGATGGACAGAAGAAACCCAGTTGATTTTTATGCATTTTAAAAATTTTTATGAAAAAGGAAGCTTTATGGATGCTTAACTCTGTATACCATTAAGGCTGATCTGAGAGTTGAGTAGAAATAAGAAATAAAAAGAATGATCATAATAATGTGATAATGATTAATAACCTTTCTCATCTAGGAAAACTTTGTATTAATGTTCTGTGAATCTTATTTGGAAAAAAAAAAAAATGAAAAGAAAAGGCAGTGGGCAAATATAACAGTACCTCGATAGTTGATAATTTCTGTCCCAAGCACCGGAGTCATCTCCAGGACAGTGATGAAGGCTTTGTCCATAGATGTTAGAGGAAAAGGAGACATGCGGTGTCTTCTAGCCACCTTGGTGATATCAACAGCACTGTGACCTAAACAGGAAGATAATTAACGGAGAATGTGATGCTGGAACACTGATTAAAAAGTGGGAATGACACATAAACATCAACAACTCTCTATTTCTTAGGTTTGCAAATAAAGATTACAAGGTGAGAAATGCTCTCCTGCTTTCAAATTATGGCCTGCTTTGGCGGAACATTAAATAAAGTTAACAATGTTACATAATGTGTTAAAACTTGGTGAACTTTAATGATGATATTGCCTAATCCTTTTTTGAATGTTGGTATGTGTTTAATTTAACTCATGAATCTTCACAATAACCTTATAGGGAGACATCATTGTTATCCTTATTTACAGATGAGGAAAGAGAGGTTTAAATCACAGAGCTCGTAACAGAAGAACAACAATTCAAACCTGGATAGCCTGGCTTCAGAGTTTATGTCCTTAACCACTACAGTAAGCATTGAACACTTAATGAGCTGTTTAGTAAAATGAAATACTCAAATTTGAATTTGTTCAGGATTTTATAGGAAATTTTCTTTCCTCTGAAGAAAGTTATAGAAAGATTATTTAGCTACTTCCTACATAACTTCATCTAGACCCATGGCATATCATATATACGCTAAAACTTCTGATTTTATATCTCTAATTCCTAACCTCTACCCTCAACTCTAGATTTGTATGCCATCTAAATAGCTAGTGGATAAGAATATATATATCTCCAAATTTATAAATCATCCAACATGCACTTGGATGCGTAACAGGCAATTCAAACCTAATTGTCCAAATTAAACTCTTGAAAAAAAAAAATGAAAAGAAAAGGCAAATATAACAGTACCTACCCACACAATGTCTTATTCTTTTGCAATTCCCATCTTATTAAATACCAACTCCATGCTTCCTGTTATTAGTCTAAAATCTTGGAGACATCCTTGATTTTTCTCTTTTCATCAGAACCATATCTAAACTATCTTTGAAATATCTTTAGAATCTGATCATTATTCACCATCTCCACTACTACAATAGTTGGAACTAGCCTTTAATTCCTGGGAACCTGAATAGCCTCCTAACTGGTCTCCCTGTATCTATCCTTGTCCACCACAATTTATTCTTCACACAGCAGTTACAGTGGTCCTTTTAAATTGTAAACTGGATTGTACTAATCTCTGCTCCCAACCCTCCGATGACTTTCCATTTCACTCAAGAGTAAAAGCTTTGCTATGGCACATATTTGGCAAAAAAAAAAAAAAAATTAAATATTTGTTGAATAAATGAATCATTTTGTGACAAAAAGGGACTATATCCTCGTTCATAAATAACTCGGCTTTCTCTTTGGAGCCTTAGGGCTCTATAGCCTGATGGATAAACAAAAAAGGAAGAACTGCAAACACTGTTGCTTGGCTATGTTAACTGCCACTTCTTCCCTAGCTTCTTTTGCATCTAAGAGTGACCACACGATAGAGTGCTGGCCAGTGAGGTGTCAGAAGAAGTCCCTGGGGCAGGCTTCCCACTACACATAAAAGATAAAGATACAAAGCTTTAAGAGGAGAAAACTTTTGCCCTTCCACCTTCTTTTTACTTGGAACACAGCTAGATACGAGGTGCTATAGCATTTTTCAATGAGGATGGAAACTCACTCGGTAAGTATGGAAACACGAGAAGAAAAAAGAGACTGAGCCTCTGATGACAATGTTGAGGTGCTAGTACAAGCCCTTGGCTGCCTGCCTCCAGGCTTTTGATGTGTGAGACAAATAAGCTCCCATCACATTAATCTACCCTATAATGATTGTATGTATCTCTCAGAAGTCTGTAAGTTTCTGGTTATTGCAATTTATTAAATTTAGTACTCTTACCCCAACCCCAGCAGCTGCTTCAGACATGTTCACTGAATTGACTTAAAGGTAGTGCCTCAAGAATTTCCATTATAAGATGAATGACATTGTCATAAGTACTCAAAGAAAAATACATACAAAGATGCTTATAATTATGACATTCCTCCCATGGACAATCATAAAAAAATTAAAAAATTTTCAAAGCCTGAAGAACCTTACAGATTATTTAGTGCTAAATATTAATATTATTTTCTACTCAAAATTTTAGTGAACATTTAAAAAAGGATTATGTATGATTTATCATTTACTTAAAATTGGAATGTATATTTATTTATAACTCACTTTCACTGAAGACTTGGCTTTGTCATTTGAATATCATAAAAACATATTGTTAAAATCAATGTAATTGGAGAGAATGATAGGAATGCTTCTGTTTTTTATTCAGGTTTATAGGTCTGAGATCTGACCTTTTCTAACATAGGCTTTACTTTACGATGTAAAATGCATATAATCTTATAAAAGCTGTCCTTTAAAAATGTTTAGGTTCTGAAGAGAAAACTGTACTTTAAATTGCATAGCGTTTATTTGTTGAATATGTGTTGAAATAGAATAGAATTTTTCTTATTAGAAAACAAGTTTGGTTATCAGTGATACATGTATCCATTCAAAAAATATTTATTCAGAATATTTTATGAACCAGGAATAGTTAAGGACTTGGGATATACAGAGTAAAATATACTCTGCCATGAAGAACATTATAGCTCAGCAAAAAAGGAAAGATAGATAAGTAGGCAAAAAAATAAAAGTAGGAGGGCAGTAAATCACATGATGGTTCTCTAATTATAGAGACAGATATTTTCTTTCTCTCTCTCTCTAATTCTCTCTACCTGAGAACTAGTCTGGAAAAATATCTGTCATCTTTAAAATAATTTTGTACCTTGTTTATATTTTTTTTTATGGCATCTAAAAGCCTCTATCTTATGTTATAGACATTTAAATATTTGCCTTACCTATGTTAGTCGATTGTAAACTCCTTGAAGGCAGGATCAATATCTTATTAATCTTTGTATCCTTTGCCACCTATGAATAGTGTTTTCTTTATACTTACAGTAGTTACTGAATAAATACCTGAAGTATGAATGAATAGCAAATCTTTCAAACAAAGTCAAAAGTCAGGAAGAGAAAAACAAAGTAGTGCTTCTCGCTCTGTCCTTCTCTAAGCTCTTCAATATTTATAGACTCTGTGCCAGAAAGAGACTGCTTCACTGGGTACATAATCCAAAATTTGATTATAATGGGTTAATACTGTTTCCTGGCTAAACTACTGCATGTTATCATAGGGGTCTTCTATCTACACAATTAACTGAAAGGAATGTCTCAAAGAGGAGTATTTTAATTCTCTGGCACATTAGCAGGGAGAGAGTGGGTGGGGGGGGGGTGGGTGTGTGTGTGGGGGTGTGTGTGTGTGTGTGTGTGTGTGTGGGTGTGCAGGCTTCACCAAACCAACAAGCTAAATTTCAGACACCAGCAGTGTCTGAAAATTCAGTTTAATTCTGACACTGTCCACCTGAAGACGGAATTAGATTCCGCAGGTGAAGGGCTTAGTCCCACAAGACCATTGTGTGATGAAATGTGGTGGTGGTGGTGGTGGTGGGGGTGGTGGTTGTGTGTGTGTGTGTGTGTGTGTGTGTGTGTATTTTCAACAAATATTTACTGAGCACTTTCTATGTGCCAAGAGGCTGCTTCCCACTCAAGACTCACCCAAATCACAGTAGGAATACTCAGCTACTTTACCAATAAAGAAGAGTTAACTTGGTCCTATAAATATGAGAAAAACAGTATTTGTAACTGACCTTCTACACATAAGAATAAAATTAGTGAAATAGATAATAGCTGTTCTTTTAAAGTAAAAGGACTACTAAATGATATTAATGCACCTAGTTCTTTTTTTTCCCTCATGATACGCAGTATGACTCTTTGTTCATACAAGATTCCATTTAACAAAAAATTATAGCCAAAATATGTTTCAAAACCATTGATATAGGTGATCCAGTGCTCTCATTTTCAAATCAAAAGTGGACAAACAATGCTCCAGGGTTAGCACCAGGGACACACAAAGAGGCAGT
>NW_006438074.1:4863084-4884328 GCF_000325575.1 Pteropus alecto | reverse complement strand
AGGGGCTCTGAGGCAGGCCTCCCAAGGGCAGCCCATTTTTAGAAGGTACACATTTCCAAAATAAATCTGGTAAGGAAACAGTTATGTTTCCTGGTTTGGTTTGTTTCCATTTTTAAAAGAAATACAATTTCAACTGTTTTCTGATGTTGACACCAGTGATTTATAAGAAACTTCAAAAGGAAAGCTTCAGAAAATTTAAGAATAGTTATCTCTGACTTCTCTTATTTTGCAAGTTGCAACCTCAAAACACTTCTGTCTTGGGCCATTAGAGAACTCAATCAGGCAGGAAAAAGGATCAAGAAATGTTTTTCCTCACACCCCAACCCTCTTCCTGATTCTGAGTCTAGCCTCGAAATCTGACAGAAGAGGAAAAAATTGAGAAAAAAAAAGTATGCACTTTTGTGTCTTGAAGGCCAGATGGGTATCGTCTAGCATCCAGTGTTCACTGAGTGTTCCATAAACTTCACTTAGGTAGACATAGGAGATGGAAGGAAGAAAAATTTCTTAAAAAGTAAAAGCAAGAAACACAAGTAATAAGTGTTAGAGAGGTTGTGAGAAAAAAGGAACCCTCATCCACGCTAGTGGGAATGTGAATTGATATAGTCACTATGAAAAACAGTATGAAGGTTCCTCAAAAAATTAAGAATATAATTACCATATGACCCAGCAATCCCTTTTCTGGGTATCTGCCCCCCAAATTTGGAAACATTTATTTATAAAGATATATGCACCCTGATGTTCACTTAAGTATTATTTACAGGGGCTGAGACATGGAAACAACCAACGTGTCTCTATTTATCTATTTATGTAATAGATGATTAGATAAAGAAGCTGTGGTACAAATATACAATGGAATACTACTCAGCCATAAGAAGAGATGAAATGCTGCCATTTGTGACAACATAGATGGATCTTGAGAAAATCATGCTAATTGAGATAAATCAGACAGCAAAGGTTGAGAACCATACGATTTCACTGATATGTGGGTTAATTTCACTTATATGTGGGATATAAAACTGAAAGCAACAAATGAAAACTCATAGACAACAGACAACAATTAAGTGGTTACCAGAGGGAAAGGTAGATAAGGGTAAACAGAGTCAAATATCTGGTGACAGAAGATTTGACTTTGGGTGGTGAACATGCAATGCAATACATAGATGATGTATTACTGAATTGTACACTTGAAACCTACATAATTTTATTAACCAATGTCACTCCAATGAATTTAATTAAAAATTAAGAAGATTATAATGAGAGAAATTTTGGATTTTGGATTCAGAAAATATCCAAAATTTGATAGAAAATGTGGATAGAGTTTTTCCAATAATGCAAAAACTACTTCATGGCCACAAATATATTCTGATAGCTACCTTACAAATGAATACCAAGAGTCACAAAGAGAATCTGTGAGGGCGTTAGCTCTATTCAATTTGTGTATACTATAAAACAAAACAACTATCATGTGAAAGTATGTCTTACTGAGAAGGTAGTGTTCAAGGGAATGTTTATTTTAACTTACAATAGTAAAATTAGTTCTGGTAACATATGGCTGTTAGTGACAATTTGTAGGTAGGCTAGCTACATTGACAAAAATAAACTGCAAAATGTTTTAGGATATGGAATCTTTACATGGGAGTCGGGGGGGATGGTTAAAGTAAGTCTAGATATCCTCCCCAGTAGTAGCTGTCCAAACTGAACAAAAAGAAAAAGGTTGAATTATTGTGACATCTAAATTGACAGCATTCTTCTGCAATGGGTTTAATTTTCTGAACTAGCTTTGTAGAATTTAAGGGATTCTAAATTAGCCACAGATTGATGATCGAAAGATTTTCTAATAAGCCTAGGTTTCCATAAGTAAAATTGAACTTATCTCTTCTATATTTTCTGGTGTATAAGTCTAGACATGGGGTTAATTATATTAGTTCAGAATCTTTGTAGGTAAAGTACTCAAAATGTTATTGAGATCTCCTATGTTCCATGCAGCAGCTACAATCACTAAAAAGGCTATATAAGAAGTCAGTGTAAAAACAGTACAAGTTCACTGAGGATTGTCATCATCAAAGACATGTTTAAATACTAATGGCAATGTCTATGATGTTCACAGCCTTCAAAGAGACACAGAAAGTACAAATGAATTCCTTCTATCAAGCATCGTTATGTAGCAGTAATCTTTTTTCTATGGCACGGCCAACTTGAAATAGAACTGTTTCTATCAATGAAAGTATTTTTCCCATTTGAAATGCATCCTTTTTAATGTGCTAATTCTTAAGATACAGTGTTTTAACTTAGCTCAAAAATCTACTTTTTAAAATTAGAAGTAAATGAAGAAAAGATGCTTTCAGAACATTAAACGAAATATAACACAAACAGATGTTTTGCAGGGGCTCTTCTTGATTCTTGAGAGGAAACTATTCTTCAGAAACAATCAGTAAGAGAGTTCCCCAACTACTTAAAGTGTAAATTATTCATTCTTTGAATATAAAGAAAATCTCAAGGAAGAAACTTGTTTTTTTCTATTAATATTATCGCCTCTATTTCTCATAGCATCTGCAGCTTGAATTCCTACCTCCTGGATTTTTCTGAACAGCAAACCATCTAAGGTAATGAACAGCTTTCCTAGATAACTTACATTTGATGATAGTAATTTTTTCAGGTTAAATATCTAGGGACTTCGGTAACTCTAAGAATGTGTGGTTCAGATATACAAAGCATTTAGTCGTTCATATAAATGTCTCAAGTGAAATCAGGCACAAAGCTCTCAGGAAACACTGGCAATGGTAGTTTGTAAGTTTAGGATTACAAGGCACTTGACATATCTGAAAATAATTTCTTATATTGTTTTCAGTTTAATAGTTTTATAAGTTTTCTACTTGTTTATTCAAGAGCCTCATAGCACAGCCTCATAGCATTTCCGATAAAACCTAGAAACCATGGCTGAAAGGAATGTGTTATTTTCTAGAGCTGTATAAGAAATATTGAAGGAAAGTACTCTTGGAATTTCTGTGCATCAAGATTATAAAACAGGACATTATCATGAAATGTTTGCTCTATAATTTATATGAATGATTCACTTATCATCCACAGGATAAACTTCAAATTCCTTAGAATATTATGCAAAACCCTTACTTGATTCCTTTTAAGCCTCATCACTCATTACTCCATTACTTAGAAAATTGATTCCATTGTAGATATTGGAATATATTATACTATTTTAGCATATCATGTTCTTTTTGCCTAGGATAAATTTTCTTTCATCTGTTTGTTTTCCTGGGAAATTACTATTCTTCCTTCACAACTTTCTTTGGTAAGGAAGCACTCAAATAATGATGGGAACATGTCAAAAGGATCTTAGAGTCAACTTGAAGAGACTCCCTTTGGCCAAACCTGAGACAACTCAAGAATCAAAGTTAATTAGGAGAGTAATAGATTATATAATCCATTTAATAAAATAAGAATCTATTAGCATATACTAATATAAATAAATAGGTGATTAAATAAAATTCTTCCTACATCAGAATGCCAACTAATAAATGAAGAAATCTTGGAATTAGAAAGTCACCACTCGGCAACTATCATATTGATTCAGGCAAAAATTAAATGGGTACTAAAACTAAAAGGTAAAAACCTCAAGAAAAATAACATATTTATATGGTCTCAACATATATCTCCACAAGATTCTTAACTACAAAGAAAAATAGTAACTTTACAGGAGAAGCCTGGCAGACACTATCTTAATGAAGTGATCAAAGTTAATATTATCAGCTATGGGACAAAATTACTTCATAAGCATGCTGATATGACACACTGAGAAGGACACAACAACACATATGAAGTATAACTGGCAAAAAAGCATAATGTAAATTAAACCATCAGGAAACATCAGAAAAGTCTAAATTTGATGGACGTATTACAAAATAACTGCACTATACTCTTCAAAAATGGCAAGGTCATAAAAGACAAAGAAAACCTGAAATATTGTTCCAGATAAAGGAGCCTAAAGACACATGATAACTACAAGTAATGCATAATTCTGGGTTGGATCTCAGATCAGAAGAAAAGAATGTGTATTTTTCCTTTTGCTATAAAGAATATTATTAGACAAACTGGCAAAATGTAATTTGAATAAGGTTATATAATAGTATTGTGGCAAGGTTCATTTCTTAATTTTGATAATTGTACTGTGGTTGTATAAGAACATATTTTTTTCTCTTTTCTTTCTTTTTTTAAAAAAGAAATTATATATTTGAAATATTTAGGGGTAAAGAAACATCACATCTGTAATTTATTCATAAGCAGTTCAGGAAAATGTGTGTATTAATATATATAGAGAAATGATAAAGCAAATGTGGAAAAATGCTAACATTTGAGGGAATTTGAGTGAAAGATTTACGAGAATTATTTGTTATATTCTTTCAACTTTTCTGAAGCTTGAAATTATTTTAAAATAAAAAATCTAAAAACCTTTTTAATAGTCCCTCCTTTATGCAGCAACGTACGATCATTCCGTTTTTTTCTTCACAAGGCACTATAAAATACTCTATTTTAAGATTGTCATTGCATATTAACTATATACTTTACAGTAATTACACTTATTTATATATATATCTGTTTTCTTAACTAGATTATCAGCTCTTTAAGAAAGAAAAAAGTCTTAACAGCAAGGTCCAGGATGCTGTGCACACAGTGGTCACACAGAAAATTTCTGTTGAATGAGTTTCTAAATGCTTGCTTTTAATCAGTCTAGAATATATACACTGACAAAGAAGATGGGCTGTATAGATAAACACTACACTACAATTTCAAATCTTATTCTGGTCAAAATCCTCATTTATTTTTTACTGTAATTGTCTATTTTTAAAAACAATTGCACACAATAGAATATATAGATGTCACACTATGATGTACACCTGAAAATTATGTAATTGTATTAACCAATGTTACCCCAATAAACTTAATAAAAAAATATAAAAAAATGAAAACAATTGCAAACATTTATTAACAATTAAAATAAGTTTTTCCTCTTTTCTCTACCTTTTTGTTATAAAGTGGTAGAAGAATTAATGTAGCAGAGAAAAGAAAAAGGAGAATATGAAAACATAATAATGACCACTTTTAGCTAAGGTCAAGTAATCAGGAAAATGAAAAATTACCTTTGTTTAATGTATGTACTACCAAGTTTAAGATTAAATGATAACACTGTAAACAACACTGTAAGTAAATTCTTATAGGTTATTTTTGCGATCAGGAGGTTTAATCTATAGAAAAATTATAAGGTCGAAAGGAGGAAAAAGTAATATCTCCTGTGGTCAGGCGTGAACTGTTTTTACAGCTATCTCCCTTTGGCTTTTATTTTCAATTTGTCGCATATACAATATTAAAAGTAAATAGATAAAATTAGCTGAGAGAACAGAGTAAAAAAAGATGAAGAAAAAATGGTTTTGAAAGATATAATGATAAAGTGGATTTGCTAAAGTAACACTCAAAAAGGATAAAATTCTTTAAAAAAATTATAAATGTAGGAGTTAAGTGCTAATACTCCCAACAAAGGAAAACAAGGCCTTTTGGGTTGAGGTGGCCTCACATGATCAATGGTTTTTCATGACTCTATGGGGCTGAACTTCGCCATGAGGTGTTCTTAAGGACTGAGAGCTCTTGAAGACGGCCTCAAATCCGGATCCTTGTGTTCTTGCCCTTACTAGCAGCACTAGTGCTATACAGATATTAACTGTAGGTACTGGTTATAGCCACTAAGGCAAAAGAAAAGTTTCAGACACAATTTTCCAATCTTGCACCCCTCTTTCATCAGATATTTCTCCTCTTTCTTAACTCTTGATAATTATGCTTTGCTTTGCTGTCATTCTGGTTCAGGAATGTAAGTAAACCTCAGAGCTTGTATATTATCTGATCTGGAGTCCCTTGGTTCATTCTTGTCTTGCTATCTTATTTTTGGTTTGGCGACCTTTTTTTGGTCTCTGAACTCCAGCTTGCTTTATTAGGCTAGTAGGACGCTTTTTTCCTAACCCTAAATAGCCAAAAAGCTGGTTAAGAATTCCCTTATTTCCCCAAAAAAGAGGCTGTCAATTTCAGAAGCTTTAATATTAGTGTAGATACATACATATTTTGGTCAGCTTCTATTTGGAATGTAAGTGCCACTGGTATTAAAATGCAAAATTATAATTTTGTTTTCTTTAGTAGGGCCTTGCTCTAAACATTCTCTAGACAAAGGTAGAGAAAAAATAAAGGTGGAATCTGATAAGAATCTTTTAAAGCCCTTTCTAAGCATTAACTAGCCTTTAGAATGCCTTGGGAAAAAGGACCAAGAGAAGTTCAAAGTCATCTTTGCAGTTAAAGAAATTTGTCAGCTCATAAAGTTGTATTTCCTGTAGTTAACCTTCCCTATATGGTGTTGTTTTTCATATTATGCGGTATAAGCATATACAGCTTCAACTTCCAAAATGCCCACCCTATGTATTAATTGCAATGACAAATAAAAAAGAGGATATTTCAGTTAATATCTTTTGTAAGACGTAAACATTGCTAAACATGATCTTTGGGCATGTGCTAGATAATTTGCATAGTTGAGAAAGGAAATCTGAGAACAGGTGATCATAGAGAGTGAGGAAAGGTAAAGACTGAGTCAGTGTCATTGGTGAAAACAAATCTAGATTTTAAGGTATTTTTGCACACAGGTCTTTCTATAGGTCTAAAAAGTGGGGTTAATTTACAACTAATTCTGCTGATACAAGTGCTATAGTTTTTTAAAAAAGTATAAAACATAGTATGATTATAACTGTAGAAATAAAATATAATGTATATATTGGAAGAAAATTATTATATATATTAGTTATATTATCTTTAAGTAATAGGATGAGGGTGACTTTTTTTCTTTTCTACTTTTCTGTATTATTCAGATTCTTGACAATGATCACACGCCACTTAAAAATCTTTAATAAATGCATTTTGATTTGAAATAATTATTTTCTTAGTTAACCCCAGCCAATTTCTTACAAAGTTATGGCCTAAATTCTGGGGTTCTAGGGAAGCTTCTCAATAGCATCTGATTTAATTGTGTTTTTAACCATCGAAAGCTTCCTGTTACCCTTGGGATAAAGTTCAGACTACCTAGAATAATGTGCTAGGACTTTCAAGATCTGTCCTTTCTCAATTTCATCTCTCTTTGTTCTTACATGTACCCTTACTCCAGCTATAGAAACCTTAATAATTTTTAGTAAACAGTATGATTTTTTTCACACATCTGTCTCTGCCTTTCTCCTTCTAGTCCTACTAGCAAACACTTGTTTATCCTTTAAGATTATGAAAATAAGGTATGGGTCATATCAATATAAGGTACTGTAATACATACACTGCCCAACTTAGAAATTGGGGGGCATTCTTGACTTTCTTACCTTCCACATTCTGTCAATTGTGATATCTTAATATTTAAAAAATCCTGTTTTTCTATTTCTATTGCTTCAGCTTTAACTCAACCGCTCATCAGATTCTTGCTTCTGATCTCACCCTGACTCAATCCATTCCCCACGCAATAGTAAATGTTCTTTCAAAGTTCAAATTTGATCTTGTCATTTCCTTGTTTTACTTCCTTTACTGACCTTTACAATAAAGTCTACACCCATGAGGAAGGCAACTAGGAGGTTCATCTTCAAAAACTGTACGGTCAGTTGGAGGTCACAATGCCCAGAGCATGGTAAGCTCTCTATTGACGTTAGATACTTAAATTAATATTATTTTTAATAAAGCCATTATCTGAGATAAACAGACTTAAAATTCAGATGGAGAGAAAACTTTGAATAACACAGTTTCATTTGCTCTTCTGCATCACTATCCACTCTTCTCTACTCTGCTCTATGCCCCTAAGGGGTTATCGTTTATGGATAGAACAAAGTCTCCCAATCCTTGTGGCTTTGCTTGAATTCAGCCAACGGGAAGCACTGGCAGGGGAATGGAGAACAGAGGAAGAATATAAACAAGGTTATTTATTCCTTTGGCCTCCTATCTGCTGGTTGACAGTGGTTACATTCCTCTAATGAAAACCATCAGTGTGTAAGGCAGCCCTCTCTAACCGACTTGTTTTAGATAACTGCTCCCTCCCGTGGGTCCTGGAGGCTTAGCAGCAATTCCCTGCTGTTGCTTGCTCCCTAAAGTTCTCAACTTTTCTTGTTATTTTCCTTAATTCTGGTCATTCTGTTGTGATTCCTTCTTTCAAAAAATTCTTTTTCATTATCCTGTTTGAGCGTGTCATCTGACTCCTGCCAGGACTAAGTGATACAGCAGCTAAGGTGAGACTAGACAATATGTTTAGGAAAGAATGTAGAGATCAGTATGGTTAGAGCACTGAGTTCTTAGTGGGGATCAGTGGGAGCTGAGGCTAGAAAAGTAACTAAACCAGACCATGGAGGTCTCTGAGTGCTAGGTTTTGGAGCTGAATTTTATCATGTGAACCATGGGAAACCATTTATATATGGTTATATATTGAACTTTATCATGTAAGCCGATGTTTTACAGTTTTTAAGCATGGAGTAACACCCATAAAATTTCTTGTACACAACAAATTCCACCAAAGAAAGGTTAAAAGATTAGCTCAAAGCCACATGTCTAAGCAGATAGAAGGTCAAGATGAAAAGACCAAATCTCCAGATATTTAGTTTCCTCTTATATCACACGAGGGGGACTTTCTTTCCTACAATTTCATTTACTAAATATGGGTTGAATACTCTTTATATATAAGGCACTTTATTAAACATTAATGAGTGATGCTGAGATAAAATAAGATGAGATTCCTATTTCTCATGCTCATGGAACATATACATCAGGCTGTGTTTTAACAGAAAACTGAAAAACCCTGTAAATGTTTATGTTTTAATGTAAAAAGAAAATACTATGTGTGATAACACAGAAAAGTGAATAACTAATTCCGAGGGAACAAACTGTAAAGCTTCACAGAGGAAGTGACAATTGAGTTGAACTTTAAATAATAAGAAAAAGGGAGAAACATTTGAAACATAATGAACAAAATGACAGAGATTCCAAAGTACATGCTTTCAGAGAATGAGGAATTGCCTAATGAGGTTAGAGTCTGGCGGTGGAGAGGATGAAATATGTATAAGGCATATAAGGTGGTCAATTCAGTCAAGAACAAATTTTGAAGAGACAGTATGATAGAAAATGGAGAACTATTCGAGATTTTTTTAAAAAGACAAGTGATACATACTTAAAAATGTAATACTTGGCTGATGGTAGATTAGAAGGAAGAGAGACTGTAGACAGACAGGGCAGTTAGTATGCTACTATAATCCTACGGGTGAAAGACGAAGAAGGCCTGAACTAAGAGAAATTGGAAAAGGGATATTTGGAAGAGCCATAAAAAAAGGTTCTATGACTGATTCTGCTTTGGGGAAGAGAAGGTAAATATTATGGTGAGATTTCAAGCTTGGTTAATAGTGTAGGGTGTGAGTGTCATTAATTAAGGGAGCCTTATAGAAACAATTTGGAAGGAAGAGTACTAAATTTGGTTTCCGGTGAGAAAATGTGAGAAGCCAGGAAGACATCAAGGAGTAATTCCAGTATGTAACAACGAGGGGAGTCTGGAGTTTGGGAGAGAATGCTATATTTAAGAGTCATTAGTATACAGCTGGTGAATCTAATATACATCCTAACAATTTATAAGTGTACAGTACAGTTTTGTTAACTATATGCACGGTGTTGTAATACAGGTCTCTTAAACTTTTTCATCTTGTGTAAATGAAACTCTATACCTATGGAACAACAATGCCCATAGTCTCCCCACTCTACCCACTATCAACCACCATTTTATTTTCTGTTTCTAAGAGTTTAATTTTAGATACCTCAGATAAGTCAAATCGGGCAGTATTTGCCTTTTTGTGACTGGCTTATTTCATTTAGCATAATGTCTCAAGGTTCATGATAGGATTTCCTTCTTTTTTTAAGGCTGAATAATATTCCATCGTGTGTATGTATTCATTTATCTCTTGATACACATTTAGGTTGCTTCTTGGCTATTGTGAATAATGCTGTAATGAAGTAACTACTATGGAAATTTTACGGTCATACCAACAATTTACAATGGTTCCAATTTCTCCACATCTTCACCAACACCTATTATTTGTGTTTTTATCGATAGTGGCCATCCTAATAGGTATGGTTTTGACTTGCATTTCCTTTGTGTGTAGTGATGTTGAGCATCTTTTCATGTGCTTGTTGGCATTTATATATCTTCTTTGGAGAAATGTCTATTCAAGTCTTTTGCCAATTTAAAAAATTTTTTGTTTGTTTGTTATCAAGTTAAGAAATTTTTCCTTTTCTTCGATAACTTGTAGAAGTTTGAAAAGAACTGGCTTTAATTATTTTTAAATTGTCTGGCAGAAGCCACGTGGTCCTAGGTTCTTTGTTGGAAGGCTTCTGATTACTGATTCAATCTCCTTACTATTTATTGGTCTATTCATTTTCCATTTCTTCATGATTCAGTCTTGGTAGGTTGTATGTTTCTAAGAATTTATCCATTTCTTCTGGGTTGTCAAATTTGTTGACATATAATTGTTTATAGTAGTCTTGTAACATTTTTTATTTCTGTGACATCAGTTGTAATGTTTCCTTCTTCATTTCTAATTTTAGTTGAGTCTCTTCTTTTTTATTCTTAGTCTAGCTAAGGGTTTGTCAAATCAGTTGATATTTTCTAAAAATCAACTCTTAGTTTTGTTGCTTTCTTCTATTAGAGTTTTTTTTAGCCTCTATTTCATTTATTTCTGCTCTAATATTTATTATTTTCTTCCTTCTGCTAACTTTGTGTTTAGTTTGTTTTTCTTTTTCTAGTTCTTTGAGATGGACATATAGTTAGGTGGTTTTCATTTTTATAAGTCTCAAGATATTTTCTAATTTCCTTGTGATTTCTTCTTTGACACACTGTTTAAGAATGTGTTGTTTAATTTCCACATATTCAAGAATTTTCCAATTTTACTATTGCTATTGATTTCTAGTTTAATTCCATTGTAGCTGGAAAAGGTACCTGGCAGATTTCTTTAGATAGAAACATAATCTATTTATGTTTAAAGTTAGTACTGAGAGAAAAGGACTTAATATTATCATTTTGTTAATTGTTTTCTATCTTGTAGCTCTTTTGTTCCTCTTCTGCTCTTGCGGTCTTCGTGTTTTGTTAATTTTTTATATTGATCTTCTTTGATTCCTTTCTCATTTACTTTTGTGTATCTTTTGTAATTTTTTTTGTGCTTACCATGGAGCTAATTCATCATATAGTTATAACAACCTATTTTATGCTGATAACTTAATCATATGCAAAAGCTCTACTCTTTTATATTTCCCTACTCCTACTTTTAGTTATGTCACAGATTACATCTTTATATATTGTGTATCCATTAACATAGTCTTATAGTTTTTAAATGCTTTTATCTTTTGAAATTTTATGCCAGAATTCAAAGTGCTTTAATTGTAATTTAATTACAATTCTATTACAATATTATGGAATTCTGTTTTTGTCTATATATTTACCTTTACTGGTGAGTTTCTAGTGGTGATGAACTACTCAGCTTCTGTTTATCTAGAGAAGTACTTATTTATCCTTATTTTTTGAAGGACAGCTTTGTTAGACATTGTATTCTTAGTTGCCTATTTTTTTCTTTAAGCACTTTGAATATATCATCCTATTCCCTTCTGGCTTGTAAAGTTTCTGCTGTGAAAGTCACAGATAATCTTATGGGAACTCTCTTATAAATGATGAGTTGCTTTTCTCTTGCTGCTTTCAAGATTTTCCCTTTATCTTTGACTTTTGACTGTTTGATTCTCAGGTGTTTTAGTATGGGCCTCCTTGGCTTTATCCTAGCTGGAGTCTTTAAGCTTCTTGAATTTCAATGTCCATTTCTTTCCACAGATTTGGGAAATTCCTAGCTATTATTTCTTCAAATAAACTCTCTATTCCTTTCTCTCTCCCCTCTCCTAAAACTCCCATGATGCATGTATTAGTCTGCTTGATGCTGTCCTATAGGTCTCTTCGGCTTTCTTCACTTGTCTTTTTTTTTTTTTTTCTTTTTGCTCCTCTGACATGATTTCAAATGATTTTTATTTTTTAAGCTCTTTCTTCTGCTTGATTAAATCTGCTTGAATGTCTCTAGTAAAAATTTCCATTCAGTTATTATAGTATTCAGTCCTAGAATTTATGTTTGGTTCTCTCTCTCTCTTTTATAGTTTCTATGTTGATATTCTCATTTTTTCATGCAGTTTTCCTGATTTTGCAGAGTTGTCTATCTGTGTTCTCCCACAGATTAGTTAGCTAAGTCAAGAAAATGACTTAGAATTCTTTGTAAGAAAATTTGTAGATTCCTGCTTCTTTGGGGTTGGTTTTTGGAGATTCATTTTGTTAATTTGACTGGGCCATGTTTCTCTATTTCTTCATGTGCCTTGTGATTTTTTGCTGAATTTATATGTTTGGAAAAATAGCCGTATCTCCTAATCTTTAAGGACTGGTTTCTTAAAGGAGAAGACTTTCACCAATCAGCCTGGCTAGAGGTTCTGGGGACCTATGAAACTATTTTTGGGTCATGTAGTTTCTCCTGACTGTGTGTATAATTTCCTAACCAGAGGTTTGCTGATTTACTTTTCAGAAGCCTGTAATTTCTTACTCTCTCTAGTGTCTGCCTGAAATAGTGTAGGCTTTCTGGCACTGCAGCTGCTCTCCATCATTCTCTAGTAGCCTCCAGGATTCTAAAGTGTACCAGCTCACATGACCAAAAGCAGTTGAGATAGAAACCAGTCCTTTGGGCAGCCCCCCAAAAAACTGGACTGTGGAACATATGCTCTACTCTTCTCCCTTCTTCTCAAGGGAGAAGCTGTGAGTTGGGCGCCTTTACTTCATAGCACTGAGCCATGCCAGATCCCACACCATTTCAAGCTCTCTGGTATCACTGCAAACTGCCCCTGCTTTCCCTTGCTTTCAATGGCCCCCACACATCAAACTTTGCCTGTTACATCAGTGTTCCAAGTCAGGAGAGACAAAAACCAGTTCCTCAGGCAATGTTCTGAAAAGCAGAAGTGTTGAATGCACACTCCGCTCTTCTCTCTCATTATCCCTTCAGCGAGAAGCTGCAAACCAGGTGTTCTCTGCTGATCATTGTGACCAATACTGGCTTGGGGGTGGAGAGATCACTGGTAAAGTGAAAAGGCTCTTCTTCCTATTTTAATGCGGCTGTTCTTGGTCAGTCCTTGACTTTGTGCTCACCTGAGGTATTGCAATCTCTTAACTGGTTTCTGGAGTTCTCGTATTTTGGTCCATATGTTGTTGTTAAGTTGGTGTCCCTGTGGAAAAAAAAGGGGGTGGAACTTCCTATTCCATGATCTATTTAAATTTAATGATTTTAGCTATACCAGATATATTATTGACAATGAAAAGGCTAAAAGGTTGACTAAAAGTAATAAATGAGTCACAATTTTTCATGTAAAATAAAAATGTGATAATCTAGGACAATAAGACAAGTGAGATAAAATTTAAATTGAAGGTAAATACTGCTTATAGAATTATTAAGTTTCACAAAAAATATTTGAGAACTTGGTAAATAAACTATATGAGGACACATAAAAATACAGTTGATTTATTTGTGATATTAGATGAGAAAGTTGAGAAGGGCAATGCCTGTAAATAGTACCTCAATAATTACTTAAGGAAGTGAATTGCTAATTCTTTAGTTACATAAAGGAAAACTGAATAAGTGAGAATAAGTAGCTTTTGTCTGATCCAATAAGTGCCAATCAAGAAGGTAAGGGATTAGATTGTAGCAGGAGAATTAGGAAAAAATTTTCTAAAGATAATAACTATAAAAATTTAGCATACTTCTTTAAGGACTATATCAATCATTCTTTTTTACTGGAGGTCACAAAGAAAAGAGAAAACTTCATGTTTTTTAATAGCAAGGCATAAGAAAATTAACTAGAAGACTTATTTATCTAGGAAAGATTGAAAGGCATAACACTAGAACCAAAAAGATGATAATATAATCCAGGTAAGAGGTAGTAATAGATCCTGAATCTGGGTGATAACAGTGAAAATGAATGAAGGGATAAAGACAGAATGAAGACATGAAATAATTTGAAGAGATGAAGCAGTTAAGAAGAATAGCATTGGTAACAAATAGATTAGTGTTTTTTTTTCCCAATGTTTATTGTTTTCCTTCTCTGTTCCCACTCTGATTTCTTACTTGGATGTTTTCTTGTCCCGTGCCTGTTCTGCTTGCTTAAGCTTTTCTTCTCATTTATTTACTTACTCACCCATTAAACTCATTTATTGAGAGACAATCCTTGTGCTAGCTCTTGGGAATAGTACCAGTGAATAAGACAGATGAGGTACTGCTAGAGTAGAGTAGACAGAAAAGTACTATATCATAAATAGGCTTACAATAAAGGAACCTACAGGACACTAGAGAAGAACAAAGGAGAGATACTTTGCTCAGATTTAGGAGGTGACAAAAAGCCTTCTGAAGAAAATGTAGGATAAGTAGAAGTTATCCAGGAAAAGAGATGGGGGAATAAAATTTTGGGAAAGAAGGAACTATTTACAAATTGAAAGTTTCATATGGCTGGAGCACTGAATTCAAGGTGGGAGTGATAGAGGTAAAACTAGTGGCAAGTAGAAGCTAAACTGTAAGCAATTTTAAGAAGCTCAGACTTTATCTAAGAACAAGAAGCTATTAAAGGGTGAAAGTCATTAATTAGGAGTATGACAGCTTTAATTTACATTTTAGAAAGATAAAAATGGTTGCAGAAAGAGGGACAGAAAATCACTGTAAAGATTTTTGGTTTGGACAACCTAGATGGACAGTAATGTCATTCCATGAGATACGTGAAGCAGGTTGAGATTATAAATTTGGTTTTGGTCATGTTGAGTATGAGAAAACTGTGGAGTAGCCAGGAAGAGTTCTATAAGAAATAACTGGAAACATAACTGAAGTTTATGGAAAAGATGCGTTTACTGAAGCTTTGTATGTGGATGACTTTACTTATGCAGAATATAGAGTGTGAATGCCAGGTCTAAGAAAGAACTCTGAATTCCAATGATATTTAATGAATGAGCCAAAAGTAAAAGTCAAAGAAGCTGGAGAAAAAAGAAACAGTTTAAAAGAAGAGAACAATATCAAGGAAGATAATTGTTTCAAGAAAAAGGGAGTGATTAAAAGTAATATCCAACCTTGACCTGTCTTCCTTTAGGCTTTCCCTTTCACTTACATTCTAATAATAGTTTCGTATGCACTCATTTTCTTAAAACTTGGCCCTCAGCAGTGGCAGCCAGATTATCTGATAAATTTATCTAAGATTAATGGATTCTAAAGGCTTAATTTTTTACCTCAGCCAGTTAACAGATTTTCATTAAAGTAGTGTTTTTCTTTTCTTTTTTTTTTAAGGAGCTAATACCTTCACTTAAAAAATTTTTATAATAATAACAGTAATACTAGTAGTAATAATCACAACAATAGCAGCTAACATTTATTGAGTGATTATTGTATACTAAGCACTTCACTGCTTAATTCTCACAACAGCCCATGAGGCAGATACTTTTATTATCCTTATTTTATAGATGAGGAAACTGAGGCACAGAGATAGTGAGCATCTGCCAAAGTTCATATAGCTAGTAAGTAGAGAAACCAAGATTTGAACATAGGTAGTTTAACCCAAGAGCATGTTTTCATCTATAAGATGAGCCAAAGAGGATAGATGCTTAAGACCTGTAGATTTTTCATTGTACCTCAAAATATGTTAAAAAGGCAACCACTTGCTCTGCTTATGTGTAAGCCTGAATTTGAGCAGAAGATCAACTCACAGGCTTATTATAGGCTTGTTAAAACACAAATCTTGCTTATTGAAAATTGTTTTATTGCTTCCTTAAATTAGAATTAATGTTTAATACTTATACTATTTTAAATACTAAGGGGATTTAATAGACTGGAACTATCATTATAGATAATATTTATCAAACCTGATGGTAGTGGGGTGATGGACAGGTTTCTTAAAGACATTTAAGATCACTATTATTAAAATAATGATAGTGAATATGGAATATCTGAAATTTATGTATGGGTATTAAAAGTATGTGAACAAGAAGGAGTACATGTAGGATTATAAACAAAAAAATCATTATATAATAATTTAAAAGTTAAACCTAATTTCTGAAACCTTTGCTTAAAGTATTAAGAACAGTGAGAAGAATCTTAAAAACCATAAAGTTCATTTGACTAGAATAAGACCAGCAAGCTTTTACACATAAAATAGAAAAAGCAAAACCTCACAGAAAGTTAGGAGCTGCAGAAAAACATACCTACAATTTTTCATTTAATAGTTCCAATTAGAATTGTGATGAATGATATTTATCTCATCATATCCCACTGAACTCTGTTCTAATATATGATAAATGTCTCCAATAAAATAGTAATGTTTTCAAGTAAACACGTCTTTAAGATAAAATTATTCTAAAATTAAAAGCCCATTAGAAACCTGGGATGAATGTGCCAGTCTTTAAGAACTGACAAAAATTTGGGAGAAAACAGTTGTTTGAAAAGGAGAGCAATGCTGAGTCAGTTTCAAAAGAGCCATGGAAAGAATCTTACTTCAGTAGTAACTCAACGGAATTGTTATTCCAGTTTTTTGCCACTGAAGTACTAAAATCTCTTAATTCATTCAAAGGAAAAAGTTAGTTTTGTCTTTATATAACCCCAAACCTGAAGCCTTTATTTTACTTATTTTACAGTTTATTCAAATAAGAATCTCCAGAAATTAGCAAAGAATTCTACATAGTTAAATGAAGCAGGAAGCCTTTCACCAAGTTAGGGTGCAGATAAATTATTTTGTACACTAGGGGTATTTCTGCCTGGATAACTAATGGCTATTACATTAGAGTCAGAATTGAAATATGACTTTACTATTCTACTATCTCCATCAGTATAACTTTATTAATCCAGAAAACTCTTGCTTAGAAAGATAAACCTTACAAATTATTTTATTATTCATTCTAGGAACTTCCTGAAAGACCCACTGGCTCTTAAATAGACAGAGTAAAAGACAGTTTACACACCAAAACCCTTTTAAACCCTCTCCCCCAAATCCTTGCATTGGAGGTGACTTGGGTACTGCTGTGGTGCAGAGCTCCTTCCCAAGGGGTGCACTATGTTGTGGGCACAGGGCCCTGGCCTCCACTGATGGCCACGGAGTGGCCTATTGCAGGAATAAAGATTGGCCTAGTCTGTCTGGCCCTAGGCCTGCACGGAGAAGTGGGAAGGGCAGGTGGGGAGAGATGCCTGGAGTCTGGCACAAGAGATCATACTAGTCCTAAGTTTGACATTGATATGCTGGTTTCACTTCTAAAACAAGAAAATGGTAAAGACAGTTGTGTGATAAAAGTTATCTATATGAAATATATAGATTACTTTGTGATTGGGAGTAGAAGCTCCACCAGATACTTCCATGCCATGGTTTACTTCATTGTGAAAATGTACAAACTCCTGAGATGTAAAAGTAAGATCCAAAGGAAGATAGATTGGAAGAATATTATTAAAATAGCAATACTACCCAAAGCAATCTATAGGTTCACTGTTATACCTACTGGAATACCAAAGGGCTCCTCCCACCTCCGCCCCAAATGAAAAAGCCAATCCTCAAATTCATGTGAAATGGCAAGGGGCCCTGAGGAGTCAAAATAACAAAGAAGAAGAACAAAGTTGGAGGACTCTCACTTACTAATTTCAAAACTTACTACAAAGTTATAGTTAATTAAAACTGCAATATTGGCATTAGGATAGACACATAGATCAATGGAACAGAACTGAAAATCCAGAAATAAACCAATGCATCTATAGGAAACTGATTTTTAACAAGGATGCCCAGACCATTCGATGGGGGAAAGAATAGTCTCTTCAACAAATGGCACTGGGACAAATGGATATTAACATGCAAAAGAATTAAGTGGATTCCTACCTCACACTGTATCAACCTGAAACTCTACTGCTGCTACACAATCTTTTCTTTGGAGTACAAAACTACTAATTGGTGGGTATCTCTAATAATTCTCTAATAATTCCATGTCCTTCAAAAGTGTTACCATCAGATATTTAACAGAGGAACATTCTTTCCTCCTCTGTGATAGCATATCTACTAACTTGATACGCAGGATGTACTGTATAAATGGAATTGCTAATTTGGATATTAAAAATCTTGAGACCAACCCCAAACTGAAGGTCTCAAGAAGATGCCAGATGTTTTTAATTTTGTGGTCAAAATTTCAACAAATATAAGGAGGATTACTGGGGTTGAATCCATTAAGATTCAAATCACGCTATCTAAACCTCTATCCCAAAGTGCAAAAGACTGTTTTATTATCCTCATGTTACAGATGAGGAAATTGAGGCAGTAGGTGAGGTATTGCAAGGAGCTTCAACCAGGGTCCATTTTAGCCCATTGATTTGCTAGATTGTTAGATAACTTACTTTTTAAAATGCAGGAAAAGGGGGACTTGCTTTAAGAATCAAAATCCTGATCCCTCAAGGGAAATTCTGAATTTCTTTCTTCCTTTCTCAAGCTTCTTTATTTCAAGATTTACAAGACACCCAGTAATTAGGGAGAGTGCTATATGCTATGATTCAGAGAAAAATGGGTGAGTTACATAATGCCACCAAGGCTAAATAACTCCTCACTTAAAATTTTCATGAAATTACAATGACAATGGCTTAGCTGCTTTAGACATAATATTGGCTTCTCATGGAATGACATATGCTGATTTTGGGTAAGAATGTTCTTCCTAAATGCCTGTACACTTTAGGATCACTGACATTACTAAAAAGATCCAGAAAGCAAAAAAAGAAGTCAGAAAATTAGGTAATTTGGCTAATAACTCTGTATACAGCTTGTTCTGAAGGTTCCTATGATTAAGAATGAGATTTACTCTCTTGGTTTACTTTTGTTTCTATTTTTGTTTTCCCCCAAGTTTTACTGAGATATAATTGATATATAGCAATATATAAGTTTAGGGTGTATAGAATTATAAATAGACTTTCACATACTGTGAAATGATTACCACAGTAAGTTTAGTTAACATCGTATTCTTATATAGATACAATTTTTTTCTTTGTGACTAAATCTCTTAGAGTCTATTCTCTTAATAACTTTTAAATATACCATACAGCAGTGTTAACTATAGCCAACATGTTGTATAATACATCCCTAGTACTTATTCATCTTATACCTGGATGTTTGTACCTTCTGACTGCTTTCATCCAATTCCCCTACTCCATACCTCTGGACTGCCAGTAACCACAAATGTGGTATCTTTTTCTATGAGGGTTTTTTTTTTTTTTTTTTAATTCCACATAAGTGAGATCATATAGGATTTACTTTTCTCTGTCTGACTTATTTCACTTAGTATAATGCTCTCAAGATCTATCTATGTTGTTGCAAATGGCAGGATTTTCTTCTTTTTTAATGGCTGAAATTATATATATATGTATATATATTTTACAATTTCCTTATCCATCCATTGTTGATGGACCATGTCTTGGGTATTTGTAAACAATGATGCTGTGAATATAATGGGTGCAGATATCGTTTTGAGATAGTGATTTTGTTTCCTTTGGATATGTACCCAGAAGTGGGATTGCTGGCATATAGTAGTTCTATTTTTATTTTTTTGAGGAATCTCCATACTGTTTTTCCATAGCAGTACACAAAGGTTCCCTTTTCTCCAATCCTTGCCAGTGTTTGTTATCTCATCTTTTGATGACAGCCATTCTAATATGATGAGGTGATATCCCATTGTGGTTTTGATTTGCATTTCCCTTAAAATTAGTGATGCTGAGCATCTTTTCATGTACCTGTTGGTTGTTCATATATCTTCTTTGGAAAATGTTTATTTAGGTCCTTTGCCCATTTTTAATTGGATTTATTTACTTTTTGCTATTGAGTTGTATGAGTCTTTTATATATTTTTGGGTATTAACTCCTTATCAGATATATAGTTTGTGAATATTTTTTCCCATTCTCTATGCTGTCTTTTCATTTTGTTGATAGTTTAACTGTGCAGAAGCTTTTTGGTTTGCTATAGTCCCACTTGTTGATTTTTGATTTTGTTGCTTGTCCTTTAGGAGTCATATCCAAAAAAATCATTGCCAAGACTCATGTAAAGGAGCTTTCCCCCTATGTTTTCTTGTAGGACTTTTGTGGTTTCAGTTTTACCGTTAAGTCTTTAATCTATTTTGAGTTAATTTCTGTGAGTTAAATAGGTTAATCCATTTTGAATTAATTTCTGTGAGTAAAATAGTGTAAAACAGGTGTCTACCTTCATTACATGTGAATATCCAATTTTCCCAGCACCATTTACAAAAGGGACTGTCTATTCTCTATTGAGTATTCTTAGCTCTTTTGTCAAATATTAGTTAACCACATATGCATGAGCTTGATTCTGGGCTCTCGATTTTGTTCCACTGGTCTGTTTTTATGTCAGTACCATATTGTTTTGATTACTATAGCTTTATAATATAGCTTGAAATCAGGAAGTATGATGCTTCCTTTAGATCTTCTTTCTTAGGATAGGTTCGGGTATTTGGGGTCTTTTGTGGTTCCATATAAATTTTAGGATTTGCTCTTTTAGGATTTTGTTATCTATTTCTAAAATTTTGATAGGATTGCATTGAGTTTATAGATGGCTTTGGGTAGTATAGACATTGTATTTTATTTATTTTTTTGGTTTTTGTTTATTTTTTATTTATTTTTTTAAGTTTATTGGGGTAACATTGGTTAACACAATTATATAATCTTCAGGTGTACATTATAATTTGACATCTATATATTCTATTGTGTGATTAATACTCAAGAGTCCAGTTTCCTTCAGCTACCATATATTTGATCCCCTTTACCCATTTCATCCTCTCCCTATCTCCCTATATTTGATTCCCTTTACCCCATCTACTTCTCCCCTCCTGCCCCACCCCCTACCCTCTGGTAACCACTAGTCCACTGTCCATGTGCATAAGTCTCTGTTTGTTCTGTTCATTTGTTGCTTTTAGGTTTATATCTCCCCTATAAGTGATATCATCTGTTTTTCAACTTTTTTAATCTGGCTTATTTTGCTTATCTCGAGGTCCACCCATGTTGTCGCAAATGGCAGTATTTCATTTCTTCTTATGGCTAATATTCCATTGTATATATGTACCACAGCTTCTTTATTA
>NW_006438074.1:4832105-4859550 GCF_000325575.1 Pteropus alecto | reverse complement strand
TTTTTAGTAGGGGTTCCGCTCCTCTGCTTCTATTTGTGTGATAGTCACTTTACTCCTAATTATGTTTTTTTTGTTTTTTTGTTTTTTTTTGTCTTTTTGTTTTAGGTGAGCTGACCCCTTTCAGTATTGCCTGTAATGCAGGCCTCATAGTGGAGAATTCCCTCAATTTTTGTATGTCTGGAAAGGTCTTAATTACTCCTTCATATCTAAAGAAGAGCTTAGCTGGATACATTATTCTAGGCTGGTAGTTCCTTTCATTTGATAGTGTAAATATTTGATCACATTCCCTTCTGGCTTGTAAGGTCTGCGTTGAGAAGTCTGAGGATAATCTAATGGGTTTTCCTTTAGAAGTTACCATTTTCTTCTCTCTGGCTGCCCTGAGAATTCCGTCTTTCTTATTGATTTTTGATCATTTTAATACAATGTGTTTTGGTGAAGGCCTTTTTGGGTTGAGGTATTGGGTGTTCTGTTGACTTCTTGAATTCCAAGCTCCAGCTCATTCCTTAGATTTGGGTAATTCTAGTCAACTATTTGTCTGAAAGTGCTCTCTAGTCCCTGCTCCTTTTCCTTACCTTCATTGATGCCCATTATTCTTATGTTTCCTCAGCTAGTTCTTATATTTCTCTTTCATTATTTTTCATTCTTTGGTTTCTCTCTTCTTCCTTCTGATTTATTTCTAGATTTCTGTCTTTCACTGAACTGATCCTTTCCTCCATTTGGTTGACTCTATTTTCCAAGCTTGCTATTTCATTTTTCAACTCCTGCAGTGTTTTTTTTTGTTTTTTTGTTGTTTTTTTTAGAAGATCTATCGTGTTCTTTTTGGTGATTTCAATCTCCTTGCTCTGCTCATCTAGTTGTTTCTTCAATTTCTGAAATTGTTGATATGACTTGTTTCAGAACTCACTGAGTTTTTTCAGAAGTACTATCCCAAATTATTTGTCACTTAAGTTGCATATTTCTATGTCTGTAAGCATATTTTCTGGAGATTTTTCTCTTTTTCTGAAATGTCTGTCCCTTTTCTTTCTGAGATGCCTTGTCACCTTGGTTGTTCATGGTGTTTAGTGGACTACTTCTCCACTTGGACATTAATGGAAGTGTATTCTGTTGTTTTTCCAGAAAGAAGATTTATTATATAAAGGTCTCTCTTTAGCCTGCTGCAAAGAAGGTGCTTTTCTTTTGGTTTCCAGTAGGTGGCATTTAAGCCTCTTGGATCCCTGCTTTATATAGAGCATAACGTCTTTTATTTTCTTGTAGATTTTAATCATTCACTACTCTCAGTTTCAGCCTCTGTCAGTGTTAGTAACAGTTCTGGTAGCATTTGCTCAGATTCCCCTGGGGCTCCGTGGTGATTGGTCTGAGGGTATGGAGGGAGGGGCCCTCGGAGTTGGGGGTTGGGGGCTGCGGCTCAGCTTTGGTTTTACAACTGGGGCCAGTAGAAATCAACTGTTGTTTCTCTATGGTCCCGTCTGACTTCTCTGCTTTCTGCCTTGATGAGTGAGCCCTGCTGCCAGCTGCATAGAAAAGTCCCGACACTTCCAGGCAGGGCTATTCAGGGAAGTTGCTGCACCTTCTCCCCTCCTCCTCTTCCTGCAAGGAGCTCCAGAGGCTGAGAGAGGTAGCTTCTTTATTTGTCCCAGTCCACCGCCTGACGCCCAGGCTTCTGACCTGTGGTAGCTCTCATACACAGATCCCACACTCAGGCATGCTGGTGTGTAGTTTGGAGGTTTTTTGTTCAGTTTTAGATGTTCAGCTTATTGTTGTTTCAAGGGGAGAGATCTGAGGATGTCTCTCACTCAACCATGTTTTCCCAGAATCCTGATTGGTCTACTCGGGACATTTTTACAATAATAATTCTTCCAATCCATGAATATGGGGTTCCTTTCCATTTATTTGTGCTTCTTCAATTTCTTTTATCAATGTCTTGTAGTTTTCAGTGCAGAGATCTTTTACCTTTTTGGTTAAATTTATTAAGTATTTTACTGGTTTTGATGCTATAATAAATGGAATCATTTATTTCTTTCTCAGATAATTTATTGTTAGCATATGTTATGCATTAGAAATGCTACTGAATTTTATGTTTGTTTTGTTTCCTGCAACTTTACTGAATTTGTAAATTGGTTCCAACGGTTTCTTGGTAAATTTTTAAGAATTTTCTGTATATAAAATCATGTCATCTATAAATAGAGACAATTTTACTTCTTCTTTTCCAGTTTTGATGCCTTTTATTGCTTCTTCATGCCTAATTGCTCTGGCTAGGGCTTCCAGTACTATGATAAACAGGGGTAGTAAGAGTGGGAACCCTTGTTTTGTTTTTGATCTTGGAGGAAAAACTTTCAAATTTTCACCATTGACTATAATGTTAGCAGTGGGTTTGTCATATACATAGCACCTTTATTATGTTGAAGTATGTTCCCTCTATACCTAATTTTTTAAGAGTTTTTGCCATGAACAGATGTTGAATTTTGTCAAGTGATTTTTCTGTCTATTGAGATGATCATATGCTTTTTCTTTCACTTTATTAATGTGATATATCACATTTCTTTATTTGTGTATATTGAACCATTCTTGTATCCCAGGGATAAATTCCACTTGATCATGGTGAATAATCCTTTTAATATGCTGCTAAAATCAGTTTGCTAGTATTTAATTGAGAATATTTACATCTATATTTATCAGGGATATTGGCATGAAGTTTTCCCTTCTTGTAGTGTCATTTTCTGGCCTTGGTATCAGGGTAATGCTGGCATCATAAAATGAGTCTGGGAGTGTTCCGCCTCTTTAGTTTTTTGGAATAGTTTGAGAATTGGTGTTAATTCTTATTTGCTTGGTAAAATTCACCAGTGAAACCATCTAATCTTGGCTTTTCTTTGTTGAGAGATTTTTTATTACTGCTTCAATTTCCTTACTAATAATTGGTCAGTTTAGATTTTCTATTGATTCGGTCTTGGTAAGTTGTATGTTTCTAAGAACTTTTCAATTTCTTCTATGTTGTCCAGTTTCTTGGTATATAGTTGTTCTTGGCTTAATTTTGGACATTCTTGGTTTTTCACTGAGAAAAGGACTATAAAGTGTGATAAAAATTCTTCTCACATGTGTGCAACAGGGTTCAGAGGTGTGATCTCCACAGTCCTAAATGATGCTATACATCCACTGTCTCATCAAATGGTTCAATAAATGATCATCCAGCAATAACAACAACAAACACAAAAAAATTTGACACTGATGAAGGTTGAAATAACTTCTCTAGATAGTTGATATACTATTGTGCTTCCTTAAGTAGGGGTGAAGGTCGAGATTGATTGATTACATCCTCAGATGCTGATGATCTATCTTTCAGCTCAGGCTGAATAATAACTACAAAGAAACCCTGATATCTGTAACTACACAGCTTTGTGCCTTCATTAGCATAACATTAGTATTTTATTATCTTTATCAACATAACTTTACTATTCCAGAAAACTCTTCCCTGAAAGATTAAAGTTGCAAATAACTTTATTGCTCATTACAGAAACTTAAATAGAAAGTATCAAAAAGCAGTTTACGCAAGACTCTCAGAAACCCCTGCCTTGTTGTGGTCATGATTCCTAAATGATTATATCATGTCCCTTAGTTAATTCTAATTAAGCTCCCACATTAATATATCTGCCTTAAAAAAATTCAAGATCTCATAAATATCCTGAGTTTGCACTTTCCTTTCTGAGACTCAGACTCTAAGATTAATATTTGGTTGAAGTGGTATTCTTCCTTACCATAGTAAGGATAACTCAGTTTTATTAACAGGTTGTTTTGATTATAGTTTTGAAGAGCCAAAGGAAAGTTACGTCTTACTTGGATAAAGTTACCAAAGTAAACTCTTCTTTGGACAATTCTAGACAAGCTCTATTAAGTCCTAACTCTTCTCTAGGATCCACTGATCTTTTATTTTGACATGTTTTTATATATGCTAAAAGGAAGCTGATCACAGGCATACCTCTGGTAAATTACTACCACAATAAAGGTAGTCAAAAAATTTTTGGTTTTCTGGTGAATATAAAAGTTATGTTTATACTACATTGTGTCTGTTAAGTGGGTAATAGTATTATGTCTTAAAAATATATATATGCCTCAATTAAAAAATATTGCTAAAAAATGCTAACCATCATCTGAACCTTCAGTGAGTCATAATCTTTTTGTTGGTGGAGGGCCTTGTCTTGATGTTGATGGCTGCTGACTGATCAGGGTGGTGGTTAGTAGAGGTTGGGGTGGCTGTGGCAATTTCTTAAAATAACAAAAAAATGAAGTCTGCCATATTTATTGACTCTTCCTTTCAAGAACAATTTCTCTGTAGCATGTGATGCTGTTTAACAGCATTTCACCCACAGCAGAACTTCTTCCAAAACTGGAGTCAATCCTTTCAAACCCTGCCACTGCTTTATCAAGTAAGTTTATACAGTATTTAAATCCTTGGTTGGCATTTTAACAATCTTCACAGCATCTTCACCAGAAGTATATTTTATCTCGAGAAACCACTTTCTTTGCTCATCCATAAGCAGCAGCTCCTCATCTGTTCACATTTATCATGATATTGCAGCAATTCAGTCATACCTTCAGGCTCCACTTCTAATTCTAATTCTCTTACTATTTCCACCACATCTGCAGTTACTTCCTCCACTGAAGTCTTCAGTCCTTCAAAGTTATCCGCGACGGTTGGAATCAACTTCTTCCAAACTCCCCATATTTTGACTTCTTACCATAAATCATGAATGTTTTTAATGGCATCTAGAATGGTGATTCCTTTCCAGAAGGTTTTCAGTTTAGTTTGCCAAGTCTCATCAGAGGAATCACTGTCTATGGCAGATACAGCCTTATGAAATGTATTTCTTAGATCAGGGGTCCCCAACCCCTGGGCTGTGGGCTGGTACCGGTCCATGGTCTGTTAGAAACCAGGCCACACAGCAGGAAGTGAGTGGCAGGCGAGTAAGCAAGGCTTCATCTGTATTTGCAGCTGTTCCCCAGCGCTAGCATCACCACTTCAGCTCCACTTGAGATCATCAGACATTAGATTCTCATAGGAGCACCAGTCCCTGGTGCCAAAAAGGTTGGAGACTGCTGTCTTAGATAATAAGATTTGAAGTTGAAATTACTCCTTCATCCATGGGCTGCAGAATGAATGTTGTGCTAGTAGGCATGAAAACAACATAAATAACCTCTAAGCTCTTGAGTGACCAGGTGTATTGTCAATGAACAGTAATATTTTTCTTGGGTGACCAGATGCATTTTAATGAGCAGTAATATATTGAATCTTTTTTTCTGAAAGTAGGTATCAACAATAGGCTTAAAATATTCAGTAAACCATGTTGTAAACAAATGTGCTGTCACCCAGGCTTTGTTGTTTCATTTAGAGAGTATAGGCAGAGTGGATTTAATATAATTCTTAAGGACTCTAGGATTTATGGAGTGGTAAATGAGCATTGGCTTCAACTTAAAAGTCATCAGCTACATTAGCCCCTGACAAGAGAGTCAACCTGTCCTTTGAAGCTTTGAATACAGGCATTGACTTCTCTCTAGCTAGAAAAGTCCTAGATGGTACCTTCTTCAAGTAGAACATTGTTTTGTCTGCATTGAAAATCTGTTATTTAGTGTAGCCACCTTCATTCATTATCTCAGCTAGGTCATCTGGATAACTTGCTGCAGTTCCTACATCAGCACTTGCTGATTCACCTTACACTTTCATATTATGGAGATGGTTTCTTTCATTAAACCTTATGAACCAACCTCTGCTAGCTTCAAACTTTTCTTCTCCAGCTTCCTTACCTCTCTCAGAATTGAATAGAGTTGGGGCCTTTCTCTGGATTAGGCTTTGGCTTAAGGGAATGTTGTGGCTGGTCTGATCTTCTATCTAGACCACTAAAACTTTCCCCATATCAGAAATAAGGCTGTTTTCTTTCTTATCATTTATGTGTTCATTAGAATACCACTTTTAATTTACTTCAAGAACTGGTCCTTTGCATTCACAACTTGGCTATTTGGCTCAAGAGGCCTAGCTTTCAGTCTGTCTCATCTTTCAACATGCCTTTCTCATAAGCTTAATCATTTTTAGCACTTGATTAAAGTGAGACACATGTAACTCTTCCTTGAACACTTTGAGGCCATGCTGGCCAGTTTCTGTATTGTTGTGTCTCAAAGAATGGGAGGCCCAAGGAGAGGGAGAGAGATGGGGGACTAGCTAGTCAGTGGAGCAGTCAGCATACATACACATTTATCAGTTAAGTTTGCTGTCTTATATGGATATGGCTCATGGCACCACAAAACAATTATAATGGTAACATCAAATATCACTTATCACAGATCACTATAACAACTATAATGAAAAAGTTTGAAATATTGTGAGAATCATCAAAACGTGACACAGGAACATGAAGTGAGCAAACGCTGTTGGAAAAATGGCACCAACAGACCTGTCCAATGCAGGGTTACTATAAACCTTCAATCTATAAAAAACATAATATCTGCAAAGTAAAAGAAAGAGAAGCACAATAAAATGAGGCATGCTTGTATAGTTTTCTTTATGTTGCCTACATTTTTGAAATGTTTTCCTTGAGGATAGTTAATTCAGTAAATAAATGGGAGGAAAAAAAAGATAAAAGTAGAAGGAACAGTAGGGGTATACAAGAAGGATTAGTCACCTTCCTTGGGGAAAACTCAGAGAAGGCATCACAGAGGAGATCACACTTAAACTGAGTCTCAAAGGATAAGAATTTTCTAGGAAAATAAAGAGAATGAATATTTTACGCAGCAGGGGTGCGAAGGGCCCAAAGGAATAGAGGTAGGACAACACTGAGAAATGGGTAATTGCTAATAGGGTCTATATGACTGCAATATAGAAGTGAATGGCAAAAGAAGAAAAAAAAAAAAAGAGATAAAAGTAGACTAAATAAGCAAAGAGATATTGAAGTTAAGAAGTTTAGAGGTAAAACAGCTCACAGTGGTGAAAGAGTTCTGGGTCTGGCTGTGGGCGTTAGTATGAGTTACTAAAGTGGTGTTGGGAAGAAAGACCTTAAACTTATAGAAATCACAGAACTATGAGGCTATGATGTTAGATGGGCTCTCTCTGGATCTAAATGGCTATCTGGTCCATCTACATGAGTATGTCACCCTAAGAAAACATGATCAAAAAAACCTGGACGATCATGATGTCCAGCCAAAGTTATTAACAGTCAATAACCCAGTAAGAGCATAATTGAAATGAAAGACAGTCCTAACAACACAAAGATCCATGGGAGAGGTAAAAAAGGGTTCAAAGAAGTCTGTTCTCGTAAGAAATTCTTTTTGTTCCTAATCACTATAATTACTATCAGTTATCCATCATCATCTCAGGATCAACAATAAATGGAAATCATACACTAACCATCATAAAATGCCATTTTAAAAGAAGTTTATTTATCTCTATTATTTTATTTTAGTGAATATTCAATCATCATTCCCCTCTTAGGTTTCTCAACCCTAGGTCTTGTAAGGGATTATAGGACTTTATATCTCTTATAATTGAAGAGCCACCATCAGAGTCACATATCTTTTAAATATTGTGGAAACTCATGAAAGCATAGAGATTAAACATGGCTGTTTGCATTTATTTTTATATAACTTTAATATAAAGGTCCTGGGCAATTAATAGCAATGTGCTTGCCTATCAACTCAATGGTTTCAATCTAAAGTAAGAGATTCACAACACAAAAATGGGAAAAATATCTACATTAAAGAAAATAAAATAAAATATGAATTTTTAACTATTTGAAATTCTCCAATTATTTTTTGATTTTTAAATAATATAGACATTCTAATGGGAAAATAAATCATCCCATTTACTAAAACTCCCATTTATTAAGTGGTATAAGTATCCAATAGACCTATTTCAGTACGAACCACCTGTACTTCTTCTCTTGTTAAGATTAGGAAGAAGAAACAATGATATCATTAAGTGAAAGAGAACAACATTACAATAATTAGCATTTATACAGCACTTTTCTCTTACGATCCCAAAGCGTTTAAGGCACAACCTTCAATGTCACAACATTTCAAAAATGCAGGTAAGGAAAGGCTAATTATAGTTCCTTTTTATAAAATAGAAAAATGAATAATACACAAAGTTAAATGACTTCCAAGTTAATGTTATTAGTAATCAAACAAAAAAATAAAATTAAGGGTTCTTCATCCTTGGTTTAGGACACTATGTTCGAAAACATGCTGCCTGTGAAGTAAGATCTTACAGGAATTTATATTCACAAAATGATTATGATGTGACTCTTCTTTAGTTAGATTCCTTTAGTGGATTTATATTATTATTATTTTCAGTTTATTTGTTTTCAAATAACTTTTAGGCAGTGGGGCAATTAAAGAGGGTTCTCGCCATAGAGTCATGGAGGAACTTATTACTACTATAACTAGAAGTGTTATTGAAGTTTTACAGTTAGCTTGAAAAAACATAATAAGGGAAATATCTATTAATATAATGATATAATAATTTTAAAGGTAAAAGTTCTAATATTCATATTCTTGATATAAACATTCCCTACTACCTTCTTCATTTTTTCACCAAAATGTCATTTTTAGCAATCCTTCCAGTTGAACTATAAGCTCTAATTCAGCAGTCCATCTGAAATAATGACATACTTACTGGCTCTGAGAATGTTCTCTTTGCTGCTGCACCTGGACTGGACCTGCAGAGAAAGTATAAACTCAGTAATTTAGGGCTAATAACATAAATAGCCAGATATGTATACATACTTATTGGGCAAGCTCCTGAGGTCTAGGAACAAAGGCTAAATATATCTCGAATATCACAACATGTTAGTAAAAATATGTTACATTTGTTTCATATATTTTTTATTATCCTTTCCTTACTTTAAATAACTGACTTCTAGAAAAAACATTGGAGTACTATATTATAAATGTGACAGAAATAACACCAAAGGCAATTTTTTTATTAATGTGTATTTGAAATTAGTATATGGGGAAAAAATTCAAGTTACCACATATTCAGTTGTGACCCTTAAGGCATTATGCATATCTCTTGACTAGAATAATAATGCAATTCAAGTAATAAGGTTATAACCAAACATTCTATTGTAGTCATTTTTGGTTATATAGGTTAATGAGGTGAAAAAAATCCTCATATACAATATTTATATGGGATTCTAATGAACTTTGTTATTTATGAATTATATTTATTAATATTGGTTATGAAAGATGCTTCTGGTAGAAATCAATGAATTCGATCACATTTATTTACCAGTTCTTAGGTGTGTATAGAGTTTACCAATCAGAAACCCTTATGCTTTTAGGTCAAAGTGGAACACTCTTTTAAATGTTGCAAAGTAGAACATTCTTTTAAATGTTGCAAAACTATTGAATTCAAAGGCCATATTGGATGGCATGACTACTTATTAATTTCAGAGGAAACTATATTTAAACTCCACACCTCTTCTTCCCATTCCACAGCAGCTTGCCGCAAATGGATATATACACAACAAATTAATTTGTATCACTTAACACAATCTACTATTGTAATGAAACAACTTATGAAAGGAATGTTGCAACTTAGGGTGGGTTATGGTTGTCCTTCCCTGAAAAAAACAATTGTTAATGTTTAAAGAAACAACAACAATAAAAAAAACCACAAACATACACACAACATACACACACGCACACACACCAAAAAAAAAAAAGGAAAAAAATAATTCCAGATGTTAAAGTTATTCTCTTTTGGCCCAGATTGTTTAAATAGTTTTAAATATACTAGAATAAAGAATCTAATCTAGAAGATAGTATTCTTATATTCTTTTACTCAGAAGTTTTATTAAGGAACAATTCTGGACCAAATAAGAAAGAAATTAATGACTATTTAAAGAAAACAATACAGGAAGACACTAGAACGAGAAAAAGAAAAGGAAGAGAAAGGGTTTAAGGGGGGCAAATCTAGTAGACAGAAAAGAAAGTATGGGTTTATAGAAGGGAACAATATGTAAATGCAGAATGTTCTGCTATTTCTTATTGAAAATTCATACCGAGAGGGTAAGAATGACTAATGAACTTGCTACAAGATAAACAAGCAAGTTGGCAAACCATGGAATGAAAATAAGTGTAACTATACCACTACAGCCTTAAAGGAGAAAAGAAACAAACACCAACAGACAAATTAATAGACAAGCTTAATAAAGATATAAACTACGTTTTAAAAAAGTGATTCAAAGAACACAAGAGAAAGCTAGAGAGTGAGAGAAAAATCTGGGAGAGAGTAGAAAAAGAAAGGGGAAAATGTTGAAAGACAAAAACAGAGTTCAAAGAAGTCAAATGGAAGCCAAGGAAGTCTTCAACAAGATGTAGAAACAGAAGGAGCCCAAACCCATAGCGCAAAGCCATGTTTGCGAATGGAAAGCAGCTCCTTTGATCAGTAATAGTTACTCTTAAGTCGTAGCCTCTATTCCTCCAGAGTTCATCTTTAAGCCCTTCCAATCTAGAGTGGAGCTAGTGTATAGATAGAAACAAGAGATTTATAATGAACAGAACAGTTCAGATGAGCAGTTCAAATTGTCTCATCAAATGTTTCAACAGATTTATATAATGTCTAAATGGAAATGGTGGTGAAGAACTAGCTGGCTATACCAAAAACAACAACAACAACAACAACAACAACGACACAAAAAAATCCCCAAAACAACAATAAAAAAATATCCTCTCCCTTCCTTAGGTGGCTTAAAAAATTAATAAAAATTCATTTATAGGATAAATATAATAAAGAAACCCAAGTTTTGCTTTGTGGCACCTCAATTTAGAGCTATATATTTCAAACAGTTTTGGAAGAGAAATTTGCATGATGAAAACAATTCAATTCCTAAATTTGAGTATTTATTTAGGTTCACAAATTGCCAACAGCAGTATAACCAATGTTTTCTCATTTATATTACATTGGCTACTGACCCAGATTTGAGGGAAATCACTTTTAAAATCAATAATTACATAAACTTATTTACTTTAGTGATCTTGAATATATATGTAAAAAAAGTGAAAAAATAATTTAAAAATTTAAAAATATTTATGCATATAGAGGATGCCCTTCTTCTTACCTGATAAAACTGGTCATCTTTACAATATTTGCTTCATTTTATGAAATCTCAGTATGAAGATTTTACCTAACTCATAATGTAATGGAATTTATTTGAAAGAATAAAGTCGACAAACTACTATTGCTCTTGTTCTCACACATATAAACTATTAATACGGTAACACAAGCCTGTCTCAAGTTTTATGGTTTGTTGTTTTTCTTTATCTTACCCTGGCTTTTTACTTAATGGAAAAAAAAATAAAAAGAAAGTTTGAAAAACAAAATAGAACCAAGATTTTGGCCTAATACCAAATTTGTCAGGGATTAAAAATAAAAGGTATGCTATTGAATTACCTATTACTTTATTCTACTGGATTATGTTATTTTACTACAATTAACATCTGGCTTTATGGTGTTGACAATTAATTCCCCTTTCAATTGGAATCAAAACTAAAATAATGTGTAGAAACAGTATATTAAAGTCAATGGAGGAAATGAAATATACAAGAGACTTACTGAAAATATAGATATTCATTTACTAATCAAGACTGCTTTCAGACATCAAATAATTCATTTAATTCATTTCAACATGTGTTTACATGTGTAATACAATTTTTGCTGAAGATCACATTATCCACTAACAAATCTCAAAGCCATGAAACAGAAAACAAAATGGGGTGAGCACATAATAAATGGTAAGGGAACAAGTAAAAATGCTTTGAACGAAGCTGAGAAAATTTTAACAAACAACCACAATCTTTAGATACAGTTAGAGAAGTGACTTACCTTATGCTTAGGTCATAACAAGAATAGCACAGTGTTTAAAGTCAGCTCTTCATTATGGGAGGTACAATTGAAAGCCATAGGTTATAATAACATGAATTGCTACACAGAAATGAAGACTTTTTCAGCCCAACATGAAAAGCTAACTCTTATGGGAGAACATTTCAATTTATGTTTAATGCAACATGAGGAACAATTGAGGGTGTAAACATCAAAACACATAAATCTCACACCAATAAGAGAGAGACCCAATCTCTCAGGAACACAGAAGATTTCATCTGTGACCATAATCTGTGACACATAGGGAAGGCACATGACTCTAACATTGAAAGATGCATGCATAATGTATAACCATTCATTGAAACCCTCCACCCTATCCATTATCCCACTCATATACACAAAAGCCCACTAAGATACAGGGAAAGAATGTAGTGCCAAGCTGTTATGAAGAAAGCAGGACATACACAAGCGTAGCAGTGGTCATGTGATTTGAGAGGTGTTCTTCCCTTAAACCATCCCATCACCATGCTTATTTTAAAGAAGCCAGGAAAAGGCCCTCTTCAATGCTGCAGTAGCTACGAGCCCCCAGCTTGAAGCTAGTACGTGGAATTTTGATCACCGTTCCCTGCGATGTCTGGGCTCTCCAGTGAAAGCCAGATATGTGACACCAGTTAGTGGGGTACAAATGTGTGAATAACGAAGACCCTTTCCCTTCTGCATTTCACAGAAGTGAGGGAGGAGAGATACAAATAAAATAAAACCCATGTTAAGAATAGGTTCATAACAATATAAAGATGTATAAATATTAAAATGGAGATTACATTTGTTTGCAGGCTAACACAACTCAGGTTTCCTAAAAACTGCCTCCATTTTGCTGCTCACCAGGCTAATTTATGTATTTTTTTCCTTGTAAACACTTGGAATAAATTAATACGACTCATATTGAAAAATTCTGAGCAGTTGGTCAAATGGGGTTAAAGCCAAGAACAAAAGAAGTCACATTTGCTGGACATAAAGAAAGCCCTCTTTTTCTATTTTTAGCACGATTTTACTGGCCAGCAGTCACATTTAAAATTAGAAATTAATTAAGCTTCTGTATATCTGCTTACTTACATACTCTGAGAAATTCCATGGCAATGATTTGGAAAAACCTAATTTAAATTTTAATCTTTTTTCATTTTAAAAAGTAAACAAAAAAAGACTACCTATTTAGAAATTGTTACTAACTTCCCTCTGTGCTTTTCTCTACTGTCAATAAAACATGGACTGTTTCTGTCAATAACAGGGTCATATCAGCTTATTAGAAAAAATTTCAAATTTGCTTTCCTATAATTGATGATAGTAATTAAATTAACCTATTTTATTGTTTGTGTGAGATTAGTTTTGAGTCATGTGTGACATGCAATTTAGTTAGCAGATTTTTAATTGTTCAAAGACCATTTATTTATATTACCATTTTCTCTCCTTCATCCTATTCATAGCAGACCAGACTATCTTGACCCTCCTGTTAGCATGTCTTTAATATTTTAGGCTTTGGGCTCTCCTTCAATCTCAGTTTCCTCATGGTAAAAATAAAGACTATTGGGCTCAAAGGAGATAATACAAATATCAGTGATTTTAACTATAAATGTGGAAACAAATGTCAGTAGTTATGATCAGTGGAGCTACTGAGAGTTGTGAAATAACTCTACGTGCTCTCCCTCTGTAACTTCCTCATTAGCTCAAAATGGAGGAAAATTCTTATTTTTGACTCAAAGGAAAAAAAAAATCCATGCACTGTTATATGTTTTTCAATAGAACTGACCAACTTTTTGGAAATGTCATAGCCACATGGCCACAAGTACTGGTGAGAATGTAACAAAGTCTGAACTAGCTCCTCTAGAATATTCCTTGTACTCTTGAGCTTTTAGACCTTAGACAAACTGTTTCCTCTCTCTGGAATACCCTGTTGCTTATTTTCTGACCCAAATAGTACTTGTCCTTTAAGATCCAGGTTAAATTGCACCAGGTGCAAAAAATTTTCCTGTTTCTTAACCAGAAATAATTTCTTCTTTCCTTAACCTCTTAATAGTCTTATCGAGATACAATTTACCTCCCATAAAATTCGCTCATTTCAAGTATAAAAGTTTATGACTCTTAAACTCTTAATTATATGGCTGTACAACCATCACCAATCTAGTTATGAGTTTACCTAAATCCTTAAAGCCTCTTATCTGAACTGCTATTATATGTGTCATCATAGTTACTCATGTTCCAATTATTATGCAGGTCTCCAAATATACTGGAAGGAAAGGACCATGACTTTAATTCTCTATATTTTCTACATGTCAAACACAGTGCTTTGTAGAGTACAGAGTAAATGTTTACTAAATCTTAACGTTTATTTTGTAGTAATTATAATTTTTCAATCTAAGCAGGTTAAAAATTATTTTTTATAGTATCAGTATGATTATAGCTATTAATGTATTAGCTTAAAAATAATTTTTACTTATTTGAGTCTGCTAATATTGAGATACAACATGAAAAATATGTGGATTATATCTAAAAAATACCTGGGTATCCTATAGAATGATCTTAAAAGTTTGGAAAACATATTACCTTTAATATTACTTAACGTTAATCAAATAGTGACATCTGAAGTTCAGTGAAGGTTATTCTATCACAAAGGCTTAAGGTTAGGTTAAGACTCCTTATTGTCTAAGAAAACAGGATCTACTATATGTCATATGGTCAGGTCACTCGAATGACAGAGATAATAGAGATGTTTGAGGTATCATGGCCCTTTCTAATTTTTCTACCTTATTAAAATTATTTAAGAGTCATCTGTCTATTGAATACCATTTACTTACAAAAATAAAACTTAAGAGGATAAAGAACCTCACTGACGTTTACTCAGATTATTTGCCTCTTTAGTTTATCCAAAAACAAAAAGAAAATAAGGTTTGATTTAAACATTAAGCCAATGACTCTACAATCTCAGATGCTAAAATTCTATTTCTTTTTCTTCTCACTTCTTATAGCAAAAATGAGTAATTGGTCTAGAAAAGCTCTCTTCCATAGTTCCATTAATTCATCATTTTATCTGGATAAATTAGGATATAAATATTTGGCTCATCTGAGCCTAATGATAACTCATTTGTGTTTAATTAGATTTATATATCATAACACACTCAACTGTAGAACTCAGAGTTTTGGTTTATTTATGACATGAAAGGCAGCATGATAAAAAATGTATATGAAAGTGAAAACTATTGTAAATGAAAAAGAGCAATACAAATCTAAGTCATTTTCCTTATGTAGATTTTAGGTCACCTACATTTTACACAGATAGAATCTGAGGCACAATGAGAATAAAGAATTTGTTCCACATCATGTCATGAATCAGTGACAATATGATTGCCAATTTCTAGACCAAAGCTTCAGAAAAAGGCTGAGTTAAGGTCTGAGGTTACCTCTGCAAGGATTAATCTAATTCTCTGTATGATTTCAGTCAAGTTATCTCATTTCTATGGAATTAGTTTCGTCATCTGCAAAATGAGGACGTTTTCAGGGGTTTCAACTGAGGTTGATGAACCTGTGAGAGAACCTGTGGATAAAAGTCAGGGGTCTACTCACTGAAATGGAAAAAAAATACAATTTTTATATTCACCAACCTAAATAAATTTTAATACTTTTTTCATTATGAGCTTAGTGACAAGCCACAGTAATATTAGCAAAACCTATTACTTCAAATTATTATGAATATCTTAAAATATTGTCATGTTCACCAAGATTTCAAATTACAGCAGTCTGACTTGCTATTTAATAGAATTTATTTAATAGATTTCAAAGGAAACAGTAGTATTTTATCATAATTTGTTTTTACACATATTTTGATAATGATTTCATTAGTTTTCTTTATAATCTTATGTATTTTATTTTATATATTTAAAAACATTTTTCCGAAAGAAGAGTGTAGGCTTTGCCAGATGGGTCCATGGGAGAAAATGGGTCCATGGGAGAAAAAAAGTTAAAAAAATTCTGAACTAGATAATTTCCAAGCTTCCTTCAATATGTAGGATTTTACGGCTCTAAGAAACCTTTCTCAGCTCTATTTGCCACCTTTTTTCAAATCATACATAATAGAAGTCCTTTTTTGAGGAAATTATGTAAAATTGGTCACTGAATTACTCAATTGCCTAAAAAGTTATAAAGACCTCGGGCCTTTTTAAAAGATTTATATTAATGTCCTTTATTTTTAAAATTAAATTTATTGGTGTGACATTGGTTGATAAAATTAAAGACCTCATACCTTAAAAAATTTTGTTTCACTTGCTCTTTCCCATTGGTTTAGATAATTAATTAAATGGAATAATTATTTAACAGTCATCACATTTGAAACTAACTAAAGGTGAACTTACACACACACACGCTTGCGCGCGTGCACACACACACACACACACACCCCCATAACTAATTATTCTTTGAACTCTTAATCATGTATTGATCAGAGACAGAGACCAACAATGCTATTATCTATGCACAACATAAGCCTTTGCAGGCACACAGACAATATTTATATGCAATACAATTTTACAAATCTTTTCCAGAGGACCATTCTTAAATGTTTTCCACTCTTACATAAATTAGTACTATCTTAAATTCTCCTGAGCTTTCTTAAGTCCTGGATAAATGTGCAGAATTTCTTTCTTTGTTTTTCTTCCAGTATTGATCTCCTCTAAAAGAATCTAGAACTATGACAGGTTACATAGCTGGTGAAGTGAATTATAACTGCCATTGTAAATCAAAAGCCTATTTATGCTGATTTATAGATAACTTGGTCATTTCCTTATTCCTAAAGACAACAGTATATGTAAAGTGTATCTAAGAATAGAACTGGTTATCACCAAGACTCAAGGGAATATGAATAAGATCAATGATGAATATTTTTAATGTATTTCCTATATAAAGCTTTTCTTATAAATTGAGTTACTTTCAGTGACCTTTAGAAAATTTGTATTCCCCAGGCTGGTCTCCCCTTGGTACCAGCATTTTTGAGTTGATGTTTGTTCTGAGAATTTTAATGTTGATCATGATAAATGATGAAAATATACTACACAATATATATAAAACAAAGCTAAATAAAATATTTTTTGACTAATAGGGATTTCAGATTATTCCTGACAATCTTCAGATTGAATAACTGATTTTACAGAGTAATTTATTTCCATTCTAGGGATGAGACAGCAGGGATTATTACTGGCTTTAGATCATATAGTAGTGAAAGGGAGCAGAAAATGCCTCCCAAAGTGTTCTATTTTGGCACGTGGATTACTTTGAGCTGAGGCAATCAAGACCCAGGAGACTAAAGAAAAACTTTTACCTGCCCTTTAACTACTTAAAAGAATCTGGATAGGGAATCTGGCAGAGAGAGAGAGAGAGAGAGAGAGAGGGAGAGAGAGAGAGAGAGCGAGTGAGCGAGCGAGCGAGCTCGTGAGATGTTACCAGAGATAACTTCTACATGAATGATCTATCTGTATGGATGAATGATCTATCTGTATGGCAGGGCATACGTCTAATTACAGAACTTTTTCTCTTACTATTGTCTTGTGAATTACCTCCTTGCCTTTGAAATCTCAGGCTCCAATGCCATTCCTTAACTCAGGCTAGCATATAAGCCTCAATTTTCTGACTTGCCATTGGGCTTCATATTGTTTTGGAGCTCCGGTATGCACAAAATTAAAAATTTGTTTTTGTCTTGTTAATCTGTCAATTTAATTATTAGACCAGCCAAAGGACTTAAAAAGGTATACGAAAAACATTTCCTCCCCAACAGAAGTAATGGAACTTAGCCCTCTTGACATCTAAATTCATTTATCTGTACACTAGATGTCCTATTTTTCTAACCTACCAATAGTAATCATTACAATCCTAATTAGACCATGAACTCCCATTGCCTTTTTGCTGTTGATTATTTCTCAGCATTGAGAACCACTCGGAATAGGCATATGGATGTTGGAATGAAGGAAAACTGGTATAATGAAAGGTAGTTTGGAGTCCAAATGCCTGGATTTGAATTTTGATTCTATCATTATTAGCTGTGTAACAATGAATGTTATAATTTCTCTATACCTTTTTCGTATGTATAAAATGAGAATAGCAATATTTATCTCTTGGGGTTGTTGTGAAGAAAATAAGAAATATATGTAAAGTATTTGTTTAGAAGAGTATCTGGCCCAGAGTGAGCCACTAGTTTAAATTTGCATAACAAATCTTACTCTTGTTTACTGTGCTCTTCTTGGTAACCTCTCATACCTTTCTTTTGTTTTTAGCTGAAGATGGTATTTATGTCGGTAGTTTAGGCTATCTTGTGAAGTTACTCATTTTTCCTTGGATAGCTCCCAAGTATCCGTGAAGTGTACATGTTAATAAACTTCTGTTTGTTTTTCCTTTATCCATCTGCCTTTTATCACAAGGGTCTCAGGCAAGAACTCAGAAAGGTAGATGGAAAATTATTTTCCTCCCCTACACATTGTGAAGTGTCTCATCATATCACTTAATTTATTCACTACAAAAAGCAGACAAAAAGCAGAAAGTTATGCTAGCTACATAATTTTGGCTAAGATTTTTAAGCATTAGTTTCCCCATGTACAAGAATCAGGATAATTACACCACTCTTTTACTGAACAAATACTCCTCAAGCACCAATCCAATGCCATGCTCTGATCTAGGTGCAGGGAGGGTAAAACAAGAACCAGATTGACAGGAACCTTGCTACCTTGGAGCTTACATTCTAATAAAATTAGGCAGATAATAAGCACTTAAACTAATAGGTAAAAAAGTAAGATAATGTCAGATAGTAATTTTTAAAATTTATTTAAAAAATCTTATTTTTAATTCAGAGTTGACATTTGATATTATATTAGTTTGAGGTGTACAACATAGTAGTTAGACATTTATATAATCTACGAAGTGATTCCCTTGATTAGCCTAGTACCCACCTGGCACTATACATAGTTATTAAAATATTATTGACTATATTCTCTATGCTGCATTCTTTGTTGTTTATTGAAGTTTTACTATAAATTTCTGCATAAAAGCTCTTGTGATACCATACTGCTATTAACCCATGATAGCAACTACACTTATTATTCTCCAGACAGTAGCTCTGTACTTAATTAGAAGTGTTGAGGCATTTTCAGTTTATAGAAAAATGCATCACATAAGATATAATAATCAACAAGCTAGTAAAGGCTGAGTTATAAAGAATTTCTATTCTTAGCGCTCATCAGTACCCATGTCCAAAATACTTTAAGCTTCATTTGCAACAATGTTATTAATTATGCAATGGAGTATTTTGGTTCAGTGTCAGTGCCTTTTATTTCTTTTACATTCTTGTTTTGTTCTTTTTCATTTCCTATATATTCCTAGTATAGATCTAGGCACTGTGGCTTGGTTGGGGTCAGTAAGAACAGTTTTTGAGATATGTTGGCTACTTCTGGCCAGTTCATTTTATTGCTAACTTAGCACAATAAACTGGAAAGTGATCATATATATATGTATAATTTGTGTATATACATACAACATATATATATTTAGTATATATACAGTATATATACCCCTATAGTACTATTTGTGTGTGTACTCTATCTCCATAGGACATACCAAAAACCATTAAAATTTGACTAAGTTTTTTAAGAATATATGCGAAAATATATGAGGATGTCAGAGAAGCAAAAGGGATCCTGAGAAATACATTATCATTCAAATGCAAGGTTAATATATGCCGTATGTGTGGAAAAAATATATTTCTGATTTTCTATCATATGATGTATTATTCATATATAATGACGTTCTATGCACAGGGAACTTGAGCTTTGTCATAACTTTAATTATTAAATATATATTAAAAGATCTAAAAAAATAATGAAGCAGTATTTATTAAATCTGAGTGGTCGCTGTATGGGTAATTTGCTACTTATTCTTTGTTATATATTTGAAATTTCACTAAAAAATGAGAACTATAAAAGAAGGAAAAAGGGAACTGATTCATCAAAGGACAATTAAATGAAGCTGCCAATACCCATAAACCCTTTAGCTTAGATTTCTCCAATTTAAAATTTGGGATCATCTGGATATTCTTTTGCTCTCTTTAAAAACAAACACAATGCCAATGTTTTCAAACCATATATCTTTCATAATTTTTTCCCTTGGCTAAGTATATACTGAACTGAGAATGCTGTTAAATTGTAGTGATTGTCCTTGACAGTTTTACCATTAACTAGTTTGCTCCCTTTACTCTTTTAAGGGTTGCTTCAGGAGGCTTTGCTGTCCTTGCTTTGCTGGGTTGTTACATGAGGAATACAGTCAGGTCAAACTCTGCAGAAACTCAATCACCAGAGCTTTCTAATTCTTAAATTTATTAATACTAGTTCTTCTTAAAATTTTTCCACACAGGGAATCCTTTAAAGATAATTCTTCTTTCTATATATGCTTCTTTACTTATTCTCTATAGAATTCCCTACTTTCTCCTCTTTTCTTCAATTCACAATTCTTATTATTTGTTTCTACTAAATACTAACAGCAATTAACACGGGGGAGTTCGAAGGTAATTTTTTTCTTTGTGCTTATCTATACCCTTCACTGAACATGTGAAAAACGAGACAAACGTTACTGAAAATAAAAGAAAAATAGAAACTAAGGTTGAAAATGAGACAATGATTTTTAAAAAAGTTTCTAAAATTCAAACCTCTTAGTATAATAGAGACATATTATTTGTTCAAATCAGTCTCACTAAGTTGTTGACAGATTTATTTTGAACCATCAACACATCCTCCCTCAGTTCTTCCTCTGTATACTTGTCTGCAAAAATATTTAGGATTAGTTTCCAGTTTATAATCATAGAATAGCTGTGAAGCTAACTGGTTTTATAAATCTGTAACCCTGAACTCATTAGCATTATGTTTTAACTCTAAGCTGAAAAAAGTACATATATTCTTTTCATAAATAGTCTTTTCACAGAGTCACTATAAGATAAAATTTTTACAAGTAGAAATTTTATACCTAATTCATTTATGCTAGTTTCATCCATGTTATCTCTCCCATATTCCTGTGAGTTAGTTGGCCTAGAATTTAGGCACAGCGTATGGCTGAGTTGCCATAGCTACACTAAAGTAGCTATGCTCATCTCATTTTGTCTCTTTTTAGCAAAGTGAGATGCATATATTCATTTTAACAACAATTATTAAGGTTCATACTCTTTCTCGCTGGCTGAAATGGATTGGGTTATTATTCATTGAAAAGGGAAAGGAAAATAAGAAATAGGTAGAGATAAAGACAGGTAGTTTCCACTTTAAAAAAAAAACACCCACATACACACACAAAGAAAGGGAAAAGAGGCACAGAAAAGAATGAAGTGTAGAGAACTACAGTAAGAAAGTGGGTGAATGTAAATGAGGTAAATAATAACAGGATGGGAATTCTTAAAGATTATTTTCCTCTTTACATTTCTTACTTAGACCTTCAAAACTCGTGGCAGTCCTTAAAAATACCAATATCATCCCTGATCTGAAATTAATGATTTAGGAATATAAAGATTAAATGTCCAATTTCAGGACCATTCACTTCCTTCTAAACTATTCAAGATGAAGCTGTAATGTGGAAGGAAAAAGGAAGATATTTTTCCCACTTGGAAAAACAGCATCTAGTTTATTTTTAGAAAACAAAAAATGCATACATGAAACAAGATGAAAGAAACTAATGAAGGTGCTGATCACTTGACCATTAAACCAATGCTCTTAATACATATTTAAAATGTTGAAGGCAATTATAAAGTTTGTTTAAAAAACAGTTTGGAACTGTCATGATATGAAAGAGTTAAGTCATGTTGATATATTAGTCATGTTTGATATACTGTGATTAGGCTGTGAAATTTTATAAGACAATTAAAGTCAGTCTTAATTTGACCCAAGCTACTTCAGACTCTGAGCCAAATATTTGAGATTGAAGATTGACTCAACATTTCCTCTTAATACCTCTTTCTGGTCTCACTGGCCTTTTTTCTCTTTCCTACTCACCCACTCATATGCATTCTTGGAAGGGATGCCTACCTCCACAACTGAAAAGTATCAGTGACTAATTCAGTAGCAGCTGACTTCAGAAGACCATTTTTACTTCAGTTCCTACTTTTATTCCTGGGGAATTCCCTTCTCTGTCAAGCACTGTACAGAAGCTGATCACTGATTACTGCAACTTCGATACGAAATCAGAGGGCTAGATTGCTATAGAAATTTTTCTTTCAGGGCAGGTAAACACAGCAGTCTTTTCAAAGAGCCATGCATTAGTTCATGCCATGCTTCTCAATAAGAACAGGTAGGCATGACAGCTCAAACAATTAGATTTAACTGCTGTGTGCTGGTACAGTAGAAAGTTGCCAAAAGAAAAAAAAAAGTCAAAAAGTCCAATTTTTATGCCTCTAGGCAATGCTGAATGCAGAATGGCATGGACTAAATTTCAAAAATAGACCCTTCTTTTCTTATCCTAAGGCAGACTTAGAAATAAGACCAGTAAAATTGCTAATATAATTGAAAACTATGGCTATAAAAGTTCATATGAATCTGAATTTCATTCAGGGTTTCATGAAACATGAATCCAAAAGTATCTTTAAGGTCTTTATGAATTCGCCCTTGTTCTTTAAGTTGCTGCTTATGCTCTGCAACTATTTAATAGGAGAAATTCAGAATAAGTGACCTATTGTTTAAATACTGAAGCAGAAAATAGAACGAAAAAACAGTGCTTGTTTCATTTTTCCTCCTTTTCTTTTCCCCTCCCTACTCTCTTTTTTTTCATTTTTTTCACTTTAAAATGCAAAACATTTGAGTGTCAACATACCTACTTTTACTTCCCTCTCTATTCCAAAATATATATTCAATCTTAGTTTTCCTATGTATAATATATAGCCAGTTGTTTTATTATAAATATTATTTTATATAATAATCATTGTTTCACGATTCTCCACTTTCTGTAGTAACACAAGTCACATGGAAATTAAGCCAAAAGTACTTTAAAAGATAGATTCATAAATTGTACAAGGACATATATTTCAAAGGCTGTATGTGCTTTCAATTTATCATCCAATGTGTTACTCCTGGATATAAAATATCTCACTGAAAAACTAGATATGAGCATGGGTCCCCAGAATATTTAAGTTGAAGATAAGTCAGTATGCTATCAAATACTCTGACATAACACATATGTAATTATATAAACTGAACTTTTCAAAACTGATTTAAAGGACATTAACAAATATTCTTCATTTTTATTTCTAGCTTAGCCTATTGATGATGATAGGTATCTTGTGGAAAAATACCTCATCACTTCTCTATAATTCCTAATTCTGTAATTCTTGTTAAAAATGAGAAAATGAAAATTTTGTTTTAGATGCTATGAAAAGATAAAAATATAAAAAAGTTTAAAAAACTCTTGAATAATAGGCATAAAACACATAGAATTATAAATATTATAGATTAGTCTACATTGGATAATAATAACTGCCATTGTAAAATAGGGTAGGAAGCATTTATTAGATAATGCAAGTAAGAGTATAAAACACACGGGAAAGACTCAGTATGATTAAAACAGATTCCACAGGGATTCAAAATATGTCTTTAAATTCAATTGAGTGGACTTAAAATATATTTATTAAATTCCTTTTCAAAAACTATATCTACTTTGTAGATACCAGTCATTCTGACCTATAATGTTTACTGGAGTTCTCTCTCCTTCAGTGTCTCCCATACCACTCAAGTATATTAGATAACTTAGCAGAGCAGAGGAGAGCATTTAAAAGGTGAAAATCTGCATTCTCCTCCAATAAGTAACGTTAATAAATAGTAATATCATGCTTTGCCTTTATCTCTCCTTTCCAAAGAGGTCTGAACTTGGCAAATAAATTAAATAAGCCTTACCACAAAGTTAGAATAAGTGATACTATCTCTGTATAGAGAAAAATGTGTCCTAAAGAAATATAGCATCTTTAAAGTTATATAATAAGGCCCTAAGAACTCAAATCTATTCTAGGAAAATTTGCCCTAAGCAAGTTCATTTTTGGGGACTTAAAAATAATTTTGTGAATTTTAAAATAACTCCCCGATGACTATTCTGTGAACACAGGACTCAAGAATGGTGATTTTCCTATAGACCTTTTTGACACAACACTGAATAGCATTAATTTTCAGAGGCAAAGGCATTTTCTTTAGTAATATTTTTGAAGCACAGCCTGCATACATAGAATATGATTTTTTAAAAAACAGAAAACATTCTAATTTGTAAAACCCTTAAGTGAGGCCTCATTTTAAATCTTTGTCATATTCTCTATATACCTAATATGGCATCTCTGTTGTAGATGCTTAATATTCTTGAGTAATCATGACCTATTGGTTGTGTATTAGCAAAACCAAAGGTATAAACAATCATGTAGAAATCATACAATCATATCAATTTCAATTCTTATATTCACCCAGGATATCAAAATCCATTATGGATTTTTTAAGCTCAAAGTATATTTTATATCTGCATTTGGTATTCTGACTAAGCTTCCATGTAGAAAGCAAAATGTACAGAGGATAATCAAGATCCAATTCCTTTAAAACTGTAACATTAATATTTTTAACAAGATTAAAAACCCTGTTTGCTACATTCATGATAAATTAGCTTTCTCATGAACAGACCAGGCAGTATAAATAACCTCTTTTAATTTACAGTCATATATCTATTTTTTCAGCTGGCTCAAAGTCCTATATAAGTCAGAAAAAAATCAGCATTCATTCTAGGAAGAGGTATTAGAAATAATAATACCACACCATGGAAAGCTTGCAAAATTTAGCTATATAGGCATAACCCCTTAATATAAATGTCTAATTTATAAATTCACTCAATAAACATTAATTGATGATGCCGTGGAGAAGTCTTTGCCTTAAAATGTCAGAGTTTCCCTCTCCCTTTACCTTCCACTATAGTGGGTATTCTAAGGAAGATGTCCCATTTGAGCTGTTGGAGGAAGAAAACAGAATGTCAGATCCTGCTGCCATTCAGAATTTGTCAGGGTAAAAATGCCTTGGAGTAGGCTGGGTTCTGTTAGAGGTTAGCATGCAGTTCCCCAAGAAATAATGTTACAAATAGTACAAATAGATTCCTACATTAACCCATATATACCTATTTGACCCTCAATTCAAGTATATTGCTATTTCAACATATTAAGAGTAGTATAAACTTTTGAGTGGTAGCCTAGAAATCTGGTCACCATTTATAAAGTTACTTTCATGGCAAACTGCTTTGTCCCACTTATAAGTTGGTGACTGCCTGTAGAGTATGGCATGTAATGGAATTCAAAGACAATATAATTATGGGGTTCAGGACATGCTATCCCCAAATACAGCACCTTGTCATATTAAAGATTTAAAACTGAAGAAATCTGAGAAAACAACAGAAGCAAGAAAGTCTTTCTGTCCTTCCTTTGCTCTTCTTCCCTGAAGCACTTCATAATACCCTCAAGTGAGAAATGCCCTCCCTACACTCTGAGGAAAGGAGCATCCTTATCTCTAAGATGGAGAGACAACTGGGAATAATCAGAACAGGCCTTTCTAAGTTTCTCTCAATTTACTACCCTTAGCTCATACTCTTTGCCCTATCATATTTTTCCATGACTGTTCACTGATTACAAAATTAGCATAAAACCTCTCAGGCTTAACTATTTATTTGGGTCTTCATTTCTTGTGTCATGTAAAATTTATATAAGTAAATTTGGATGCTTCTCTTTTGTTAATCTGTCTTTGTCAGGTTAGCTTTCAGACCGAACCAGGGACCATAAAGAGGTCAAAGAAAACTTTCTCCTGCACTATTCTTATTAGCCATAATCTTTAGTGAAGTGGCGTGTGTGCGCGCTAAGTAATCCAGACACTAAATAGGAAAATGATTTTGGAGAAAAAGGCAAGAGAAAAACTGGGGAAGATAATTAACTGGCTGAATGAAAAGAAAGATATAGCTCATAAAGAGATGTTCGTATGTATCATATTCAATACACTTGTAGACCATAATTAAGAAAAAGAGGCAAGCAAGAACAGTACAAATGCTATTAGGTTAAGTTGCTAGCGGAGTTAATACTACTTATTTTTTAGTCAGATTGTGGCTAATAACCATATGCAAAACATGTTTCACTGCATGACAACGGTAGCAGATACTATGTCTGCAGAATTAGTTCAAAGTATAAATAATTTTACCTTTGAATCTTTAGTAATTAACATTTATTGAGTACTTATTCATATGAGGCACTGCACCAAGTAGCATTGAGATTCAATACTTAAGGTACCTAAAAAGGTAGTATCACTCCCATTTTATAGGAATATAAAGTGCAGACAAGTTAATTTGCTTAAGATTACAAAACTAGTAAGGGACAGGGTTGGGTTTCAAATCCAGGGCTGGGATTAAAATCTAGCCCAAACTTTATTTCAATACTGGGAGAAAACCAATAAATGTTAATAATTGCCAAAGCATGAACATCCTTACAATGTGATGAGAAGCTGGTTAAATTTGGTTCTTTCAGAAAAAGTTTATTTTTAAAAAAAATTTCAAATAAATATATGCTTCACATTCTCAAATTTTAAATTCACACAGTAAGCATAAGGCTATTTAGAGATTTTAGTATCTAAAGAAAAAGGCAATAAGGAGAATTCTCAAAGAAGAAATTTTAAGTGTGGCTTTAAATAACAAATGGCTTTAAGAAGTACTGAACTACATAAAGGCAGAGAAAGGATTACTATATCTTTTTCAACTCTAGGAGAAAATTAAGCCCTGATGCACTATACATCCATTATATGTAATAAATTAGCTTCTCTTTTATGAATCTAGAATGGCACCACCTTCACAGGAGCTTGAGAAAATAGCCACATGAATCACTTCTTGTTCTGTGGGTTAGATGAGAAATCCTAGTTGAGAAAGGGAGCGTTTTTGAAAGGGAGAAAAAAGGTGACCAGAGAAAACTGATTATTCTATTCGCTGAAGTCCAGGCTATCTATTTCATTGTACCCAAACGCATGTCTATGTGAACAAGTCAAAGAAAATTTATATGGTAGTCAAGAAGATACTTTTCTGAATCTAGAAAAATCATACCAGTTTTGATAATAAACCACACCTGTCTGTAAATCTATAGGTATGAACCACAGCAGGGTATGACATTGAGCTGTTTAGTATTCATTAAACCTCTGTGCAAGCATGCACTGCTATTATCTTCCATATAGAAGAGACAATTGGGTTAATTAAGAAAGAAGACAAATGGAGACAAAAAGATGGCCTGTGGTGAATCACTGGGCACCTGAAGGAAAGAATGATGCGCATCAGCCCAGTGAGGAGTAAAAATCACTTCGATGTCAACTTCCTTCACTATTGGATAGAGAGCAATTTAAAAAAAATGACTGGAAATTTATATGTTGATCATTTTTTTGATTTAAATTGCCTACCAATACTTCCTTTGTGTCTTGGTAATAAAGAAACTTTAATCAGAAGTCTATATATGACTTGTTTATCAATAAATAACACTGGATTCTGACA
>NW_006438074.1:4774278-4831887 GCF_000325575.1 Pteropus alecto | reverse complement strand
TTCTATATATTTTTTTGCTTGTGTACCAATTCTGATTCCCATATAAATTTCCATCTGAATTTAAGAAAGCATGATTTTTCATAGACTTACTTTCCAGTGTTTTTCAAACAGGATGTCAAGGAGACTGATTAGGGTCATGGAGAAGAAAGCTGCACTGCTCTAGGTAAGCTTCAGGTTTCAGCAATAGGGCAAGACAGTCAATTCTTCAGTTTGAGATTCTTTTCCTTCCTATTATATCCAAGGTCAATAGGAACGAGATTTGTATAGACTGGAATAACTGTTTGATATTGATGGAACCCACACTCAAGAAAAACTGGGCCAGCTACTCCTGTTATTTATTTTAAAAAATGGAATATCAAAATATACTGAAGGAAGTCAGTCAGGCAGTGTAGAATTAAAATGTTTTAGAAGCAATGACCTAGATTAATATATACTTCAGAGAATTAGAAACATGCAAGAAAATCTTAGTGACATTTGACACATATATAATGGGATATCTGACACTGGGTTCTAACTCATGATCTGGTCAGTATGTGTTTATTAAATGCTTACTGTGTGCTAGATGGAGGAAGGAAGTATAAAATCTAAAGGAAGCTAATCAATGTCTTTACCCAACCAAATTTTATAATCTAACAACAGAGTGAACAGAGCAATTAGGAAATTAAATATCATTCATTCAATCATTCATTTAACTGAATACCTACTGTTTGTCCCAAACTGATCTAAGTTGTGAATTTTAGGTTTAAAAAAAAGCTGCCTCTGGTCTCCAGGAGCTCACAATAGAAAAAGACAGTTAAATATATATATAGTTACAATATATCACGATAAGTGCTATAACAGAAGTAGTACAAACTGCTATTAGGGATATGTAAAAGATGTTCCTAACTCTGAGAGTTGGGTTTGAGGAGGTTATCAGTAAAGGCTTCTTGAAGCTGAGATATATGAGCAGAGTTGTAAGGGACAATTATAATTTAGTTAGGTGAAGGAAAGGCAGGAAAATCAGAGAAAAAGTGCAATTTATGGATGTTAGGGACTCTGGCAACTGGGAAATGGTAAAAAGTATGGCTGAAGCTAATTTTATCCATCATAGGGATTGGTAACAGGAGTAGTTGATGTGGTATGTAGGGACCAATTCCTCAGGGTTATAGAGAGCCAATGAAAAATTTTAAGTAAGAGAATGGTATGATTACATTAACATTTTAACAACTTCATTCTGGTGAACAATGTAAAGATGAATTAAAAATATTTATGGAGTAAATGATAAAAGTAGAGGAACTAGTTTAAAGATTAATCTAGTAATCCAAATGAGAAATCCAACTAAATCATTGAAAGTAGTTCTGGAGAGAAGGGCATAGATTCTAGAGATAAAGAGGCAAAATCTGTAGGACATAGGTCATGAGGGATATAAATCCAAAACTCCTAGGTTTCCTGTCTGAATAATTGCATAGTGTCATATATTGTAATAGAGGATAAAGGAACAAATTTAGGGGCTGAGTTATGTTCAAGGTGCTTATAACTCTGGAGAGAGATGTGAGCTATAGATAGGAGTTGATGCCAAGGTAGTTACTATATAACTAATATGATGGTAATACAATGCAAAGTTCCTAGAATGATCCCTGACCAAAGTAAGTGCTATGTAAACAGAATAATGATGATAGATGATGATGATCATAATACTGAAAATGGTTGATTACTAGATCAACCCAAAACTATATAGAGTATCACTGTCCGATAGAACTTTATGTGATGATGAAAATGTTCTATATCTATACTTTCTAATGTGGTAGCCACTAGCCATGTGTGACTACTGAGAACTTGAAATGTGGCTGCTGCAAGTGAGAAACTAAATTTTAAATTTTATTTAATTTTAATGAATTTAAATCGAAAGGCCCCATGTAGTTATAAGCTATTACACAGGACAGTACAGATAGATATATAGAGAGAAATAAAACAGAATCTGGTAGTCAATCAAGTTGATCATCAACATGTAAGGAACAATAGAAAAACATTCAGATAGGCAGGAAGAAAAGCAATATAGGGTAATACTGCCTATAAGCACAATGGAAACTCCCCTGAGAGGATGATTAGAGTTAATGGATATGGTAGAGGAAGCTTTCTGGAAGAAGATGGGCTGCAGCTATATAGTAGAGGAGGGCACTTCAAGAAGACAGACTAGCACATATAATAGCCAATAAGAAAGAAGAAACATTATGATAAGAAGGTTCACCTTGACTGGAGTTCTAGGTACATGGTAAGGAGTAAGAGGTCAATTGTCCTTGTTTGCTAGGGACTGAGGGATTTCCTGGAATGTAGAACTTTCAGTTTTAAAACTGGGACAGTTCCAGGATGTGGTACTTCCAATACTACAATCAGGAAAGCTCTGGGCAAACTGGGAGAAGTTGGTCACTAGAAAATAATGTTAGATAAATAGCGGCTGTTCAAAGTATGAAGAACTTTGACAGAGAGTCAGAGAGGCATTTACTCTCTTGATATAACAACTAAGAGGTAGGCTATTACAGCTTTTTCGATTAGAGTTGAAAGGAATTAAAGTAGCCTTGGGAAGATGAGTCTGACGTAAGAGAAAAAGACTATTAAAAGGGAATCCAATTATCTAGCTACTCTCATAAACCGAGTCTGAAGTTATTAGGGCTTAAACATCCGAGTGAGAGAAAAAATGAAACATGTTTATTTAATATTTACTATGTCCCAGGTACCCTTATTAGATTTTACATTGATAATTTTATATAAATTATCAATTCTCTCTGAAACTCAGATGTGGAAACTTTATAAACTTTAGAGAAGTTGATGGATTTATTTGTTTAAGCACTCACTCACCATTTCCCAAATATTTTTGAGTGCCTCTTATATAACAGGCCAAGTTAATTACTTATCTTTACTAAAGACAGGATTTGAAAGTAGATTCAGCTATAAACTACACTGTATGTATTAGAAGAATTAAAAGGAGATAATTCAAAGGAAGAAATAAAACTGACAAAATTTAATGACACTGTCAAAGATGAAAAATAAAGAAGAGTGAAAAATAACTAGAAGATTTCTATGCTGGGAAACTTTAAGAACATGATAGAGAGAAGGGATTCAGATGGCAGAGTTGGATATACTGAGTTCGAGATCATAAAAAGACATTCAAATAGCAGCAGGAAATATAAGTATGAATGTAAGCAAGGTTTGTCATTTTAGTGCATATTATGTGCCAACATTTATTTGGGCTCTAACTGCATTTCTAATTAATCTATTTCATTTGTAAAATGATAACTCATGAAGACAAGCTAAACTGTATTTGTATGAAGCTGAATTTCCATATAAGTACTTTATAGACTTCCCTTATTCTTATTTTTATGAAGCGATATTTATAATGAAGAGATATTTATACATAATATATATATTTATATATATGTATGTAAAATATATAAATATCTCTTCTCCTTCTCAAAGATGTACATCTTAGTTTTAAGACACTTAACTCAAAAACTTCCTAAACTTGTTATTCATGTATTAATATTTCCAAATCTTAAAGTTTAAAATTCTTATGCTTTACTTTCATTGATGACCTCTTTTACATTTCAGATGATGACAGTATATGAGGCAGTATATGAGGATAAGTGGAAATTCACTAGTGTCAACCACAATAGTATTTAAAAACCCTTTTAATTATAGAAATTTAAAAAATGTATGCCCAAGTAGACAGACGTACCCATCATCTTTTTTCAAAAATTATCAATGAATTCTTTTTTCAAGAATGTTTTGATTAGATATCCCTGTCAAAGAGAAAAGTCACGTGCTTTCCCATTATCTTTACGTCTGGTCACTTACTTGGATGTAGAGAGAGGTATGTACGTAATTTTCTTATTTTGACCCAATTTATGCACTCCAATTCATTTTTAAAAATTCAAAAGTGAGGTGGGAATCAAGAAACTTTGGTAGCAGCAGATGTAGCATTTTAAAAAGATACTATTTTTAAGAGATTTCTTGACACTATCTCAAATTCCCAACTATTAAATACAAACAGCATGAAAACAGTACACATAGGTGAAAGGAAAGAGAGGAACATTACAGAAAAATATATTAAAATAAACAGTAAATCAATTATTAAAGATTATCTAAGTGAGATTTTATCAAATAGGAAACTTTAGGTGATTATTTGACATTCATAAAATGAGAATACTCATTTTATGAATCTTTATTTTCTAGTTTAAACAGTTTGTGGTCCTGTTACATATGGACCTATATTTTCTTTTTAAACAGGAAATGCTAGTGTTTAAAGTCCAGTTTTCTTCCTTTTCTCCCTTCTTTCCTTCTTCTCTTCCTTCCTTGAATCTGTAGATCTACTATCTGCAATTCAACTAAAACTTTCATTTGCAGAAGCTCCAAACTGTCAGTCAGTTGTTGAGGTTTTGTTTAGATCAGAATTAGTGCTTCAATAGTGTGTTACAAATTCAAATGGCAACTGTTTCCTATGTTACAACTTAAAAAGGTCACCTTTTCTTTAGGTAGATAAGAGCTCTTAAGCCTTAAATAAAAATATAATTAAGTTTCTGTCTTTGTCCATTCAACAGGAAAAATCACTTTAGTTCCCACATTTCAAATAATCTAAATCAACCTTGCTTCTGGAAAATCTAAGGAACTAAAGATAGGTGTTAAAGGGTCCAATGTTTATTATTTTTTTGGTCTAGACACTGTTACAAGTTATTAAAGATTTACATCTAGTATATACTTTAGCTTTTCAAATAAGTCAGAAAAAAGCACTAGTTCTACCAGAAGATACTACTAGTTCTGGCTTTTGTTTAAACTTAGGAAAGTATGAAGCAATTTTTTCAAAGGATTTTAAAAAATGAACACTGCTGGAACACTGCTGGAACAAAGCTGACGATTAGTTGGAAATTTGGAAAGTGAGTTCTTCCCTTTTTTTTTTCACTTGGTTTGAAGGGATGAACAATAGTATACAACCTGAGACAACTGATCTCATTATATTCATGATATTTTATGCATTCTAAATGTGAAGCCAGTTCTATAGGTCAAGAAATAGCTAGCAGATTATGACTATATTTAAATATAGCATTATTAGGTCCTCAATAAATATTTATTGAATGACTAAATACAAGATAAATAATAATAAATTACACAAAGGAATGTCTAATATTTCCTTGAATTAAAGTTTTCTATCTTATAGATACATCTACATCCTTTCCTAAAAATAATACCTAAAACTAATCATCATAAACCAGGTAAATACGTACGGTGAAAATATGAGACTACTACATGCCATTCAGAGAGCCGATGACTTTTAATAACTTTGGAACTGCAGACACCATGGCATTTAGGAAAAAAACAATTTTCTGCCACAGCTTTATGACTTTTGGCAAGAGTCATAATTTTCTTATTTTGACCCAATTTATGCACTCCAATTCATATTCTTATCGAAATTCTTTGAGCCTCAGCTTCCTCATCTGTAAAATGAGGATGATAATAATATCTTTCCTAAACAGAGCTGTAGTGAAGATTAAGATAAAATAAATGAGATGTCAAACAGAGCTTGTCACATACTAAGAGAATTGTATTATTTTTTACAAAAGTGCCATCAACTACATTTACTGAGAAGTATTAGCCAGGTCAAGTTAGAAATTATCTTGTACAACTCGTGGATAGATTTATTTTTGAACAAGGCTTATTTTATTTATTCTTGGTCTTATAAATGTCACAAGAGATAGTGACATGAAATTGGCAAAGCCAAGATGTTACATTAGGGACTGAAGAATTTATTTCTGTAGTAGTGGAGGTAAGTGAAGATGATATGAATGTGAAGGAAAAAAGAGAATGAGCCATGGAAGTTTTGACTACCTCCATAGTGATGCTATAAAATAAATAATGCACTTTACTGACAGTCTCATCAAGAGGCTTCCATATGAAAAACTGAAACATGAGGACATTCCTTGAAATTCTAATTATTAAGGTGTATAGTCTAAAATTTTGTGAAACAATCATTTACCATTTTAAGATGAAATAGAAAACAATTACAAAAGGTTATTTTTGTCCAGATGATCATCATGAATATTAGATTCCCTAAGGAGTTGTTCATGGTATTGCTCTTTATAGCATCATAAATTAAACAAAACACCACCTATGGAGTCCACAGAGTTGTGGCATTGTGTGGAATATGGAAACCTTATCACAAGTGACAAAAAGAGAAACATACCTCATGACAAATAAATAAAGCTCATGTGTCACAATGAAAGAAACAAACCCAGAGTAAGCCAGAGTTCATTTAAGAGCTAAGTGCTATGGAGCAAATGCCACAGCATTCACAGTCCCATCCCCCAAAAGCCAGTTCCACGTTCCAACCTGAGAGCCCTCCTGCACACATGCTGTCACAGAGAAAGTAATACCCTGATGGATGCTGTAGGCTGTGATTGGAGATGATGCCAATGGTAGACTTCTTATACACTCTCATGGCAAATGGAGAATTGCCTGGATGAAGTGGCAGAAAGAAATGGGTTATATATTTTTTTACACTGGGATTCATAATCCTGGGAAATTAAGAAAAGACCTATGAAAAATGTGGTGATGAAATGATATCAATCTTCTCTTTGAAAAGTCATTGCTGATATTGCAAGTAATTCATTTGCCTTTCATTACTTTGCTTCTCTCTACAAATATATATATTTCAAGTAGAAATTAATTCTCTACAAAATTAGTTTTAAGAGAAAAAATCTGTAACAGCTGCAACTTGCAAAAGGAAAAATTAAAGAAGATGACTGTAATGCTATGAAGTCAATATAATTCAACTTTGCGAGGCTATGGGTTTAGTTGTCCTATTATTTCAAGACTTTTTCTTAAATTTTAAAGTCAAAAAACGATATGCTGTCTGTGGTCTTTATATACTACCTGGTATTTTATATAGTGCCATCTTTTTGTTTTCTGCATAACATTATGAGATATTTCTGTGGTCAGAATTAAGTTGACAATACTGGCCTGCCCAAAGTAAATAGATGTAGAAATATGTTAGATCTCTAAAGTAACAAATTAAGATCTTAAAATTCATAGGCTATTAAAGTCCTTTTATTTATTATTCATATTTTGAGGTACATATACTCTTTCCTTTAGCTACTCAACAGTTCCCCTACTACAGGAAGTAGACTTATGAGTATTCAAAGTTTGTTAATAAAATATCAATGAACCTGGCTTATAAAAACAAAAAACCCATTTATGCTCTGGTTTAACAGTAAGAATAAGAAAAGAAACCCCTCCAATGGCAAAGAATATAGATGTCAAATTTCATGTAAGATATTTTATTAAAAGAACATGAATTTCATGAGTGATAAGCTCTTCTAGATTATAAAAACCTTATAAAAATACAAGTATCAAGGAAACTATTTTCCTGAGTAACCTAATTAGTTTTTCTAAAACGGAGTGAATCTTCTGTTTTACATAAAAATAGGGGTTTCATATTAACTTTACATTTAATAACCAGTTTTGGATGCTTTCCTGTGTCTATGGTTAGTGGGACAGAATTGTCACTAATGTAAATATAAATCTTCAGCTACCAGAGACAGACCTATGTAGGTCTGCAAACTGGAATCTTTGTCTTTAGCCAATATGAGTTCGATAACAGATTACCTGGTTCAAAGGAATCTTAATGGAATTAAGGTGGTTGTACAACAATCAATTTCGCTATTTGGACTTTAACCATTTCAGTGTGATACAGCGACTGCCAGAAAAAAAGTTACTCAGAAACAGTGTAGTATAAAAATATAGAAATTTTGCCCTAAAACAGCTAACTTTCCCCCTTTGGTACCCTTATCCCTTACAGCCAAATGCAAAGTGCAAGGCAAAATAAATTAAGGCAAAAGGAAAATAAAGTAAGAAAAATGGTGAGGGCGAGCATGTTGTTGACCATGTAATAAAACACGTGCAAAGTATACCTCAGATACACTATAGGTAGATGAGCACGAGGGAAGCCGAGCCTGGTTTTGCAGTAGGGAAAAGAAAACACTGTTAAAGAGGAAATGATAGCATAATACGGGTCTCAGAAGTTAAGATGGCTCCATCACCAACATATTTGCCCGATAATAAAACAGCCTTACAAGGAGACACCTGAGTTTGAAATCTCAAGGTTTAAGCTTTTTGAGAACCTTGTGATAAAAAAAAATATTCAGCTTATAAAAAAAATCCATGGTGGAGATGACTCCTTCTGATCAGAATCTGGTGTGATCTTGCTGAAAAGATGCTCATTTAAGGTTAACAGGAAAGCAGAATGCTGGTCACTTTTTCCAATGGTGCCACACTGATTGTCATTGGTTTAACACTAGCAAACTGAGTTGACGTTATTTATAGGATAATTCTATAGTACATCTTCCTATTATTCTGTAAAGAGGGCACTAAAGCAAGTTTTAATTTCTTGTTCCTACTATTTCATTCTTAGTATTTCTGAATCTCCATATATATGCCAATAGCAACATCAAAAAATATATAAAAACAAACACAAAACTCCTCTTCAGACCTATTTTTTTTTTATCAGAATGTTCATTGATTTTTTTTAAACAGCTATTTTATATTTAAACCCATGTTTAATGTTCATGACTTTGAATTGATAGTTTTCTGGCCTGTTCTTTCTTTCTAGGTTGTCACACTATTATGTTCAATTTCACGGTCTCTTCTATTAAGTTGTCGCCATGCCATGTGAGCTAAAATTTTTAAGTATACATTTTCCAGTCATAAAATTTTTCATGAAGTTCCAAAATACAAAGTTAGGGTGGGTAAATGAAGGTATAGGAGAAAATTGCACAGTGAATCAGAAATGCCCTTATTATTTGATTTGTTCTCTAACTGTATTTCCAGAATCCAGCACAGATGAATGTAGTAGGCACTCAATAAGTGTTTATTGAATGACTATGCAAATTCTTTTCCTTTAATCCTTAAAAAAAAAAAAACTGTGTAAAATAATATTAAGAAGGTTTTACGCTAACCATCACAAAGATCTATGATAAAATGTATGACTGCCACTTAATGGGTTACTTTGAGGTAGTTTTTAAAATATGGTGAATTCTATACATATTAAGAAATTATACTTTTCAAGTACATACACATCTAATTTCCTTTAGCAAATGCGCATACACATTTGATTTTCTTTAGCAAGATAGCAGTTCTAGGAAAACTTTGCTGGGTGTATTTGTTCTGTTTCTATAACTATACTCATAAAACTGAAAAATTTTATATTTTAGAAACAGTTTCAATCTTGTCTTTTTTAGCCCTCTCAGTTGTCCATTTTCTATTACTAGGGAAATTTACTTGTCAAGGATATCTTTTACTTGTACCTTATTTTATTTTTATTAAAGTGAGTTCTGAGAAGGGCAATTCTACAGTAAACATTAAACATCTCACAAGAAACCTCAGAATTATATTAACTTTAAGCAAATAATAACAAAGTGAAAAGTAGCAAAATTAGCCTGTTTCCCAAAGAGATAATACTGAAATTGATTTACTGCCATCTTTATCATTATCGTAGTCTAATCATAAGACATCACCTACCAAGGTACTCAGAATATTACATAATTATTATAAATTAAATGCACATTATTGATGTGAGTAAATTCCAAAATATCAAAAAAAAAAAAAAAAAAAAGGAAGACTTACAGGGCTCAAACAATGTTCTAAGTACAAAAGCCAAGACACAGAAATTTGTCTAAAGAGATTAAGAGTATACAAACTGATGCTTACTCATTTAAAAGCTACTGAATATTTATTTACCTATCTAATGACTAATCTTCCTGTTATTCTGCTCCCCTTCAATCAAAGTTGGCTGATTCAATCCAGGTATATTCCAGATTTTTAAGTGCTGTATATTAAAATATTATGTATTACTTGTTCCTGTGAGAGTGTCTTTCTATTTGTATAAAACGTCTTATAGAAGATGTAATTTTAGGTGAGGTCAAATAGGAAAGTCAGTAGAAATCAAAGCTGATCATGCTCTTTAGAGGAAATACCTTTATTGAGAGGTAATGAAGTAACAGAAAAATGTAATGTAAACAGCAAAAATACTTTAAAAAAACAATCTTTTTAAAGTTTAAGAGTAAGAACGGAATTTATCATTATACATTAAGGTCTCTCCCCACCAAAGACGATGAATGTATAACGTATACTTTAACCATATGTTAGTTTTATATTCGAAGGGTTTAATAGTAATTGCATAGTGAGTTTACTTTGTGTGTGTGTGTGTGTGATGAAAAAGAGAAAATAGCTAGGAAAAAAACAATGTAAAAAGGAAGAATAAAAATGTAAAGGTATAAGACTTCAGAGGATCAACTCTGTTAAACACATGCTTCCAAGCAGAATAATCTGAAAGTATTTCCAGAAAAACAGAAGCAGCTCTTCTTCCCTCAAGCTCTAAAATAAAAATAATTTCACACAGCCTCTACTAAAATCATTTCTTTGTCAATGTCATCTTGACACACTAACCAGTTATAGGAGTTCTTGGCAAATTTTTCCTGTAAATGGTCAGATAGTAAATATTTTAGGTTTTGTATGCCACATCGTCTTTGCTGCAACTATTTAGCTCTGCTGTTGTACAAAATCACCATAGACCTTATGCAAATAAATGAGTGTGGCTGTGTTTCAATAAAACTTTATTTTTAGATACTGAAATTTGGATTTCTTCTAATTTTCACGTCATAAAATGATGTTCTTTTGATTTTCCTCCCATCATTAAAAAATGCAAAAATCATTCCTAGGTTGTGGGCCCACAAAAGAGAGAGATTTGGCCTAAGGGCCGTAGTTTGCTGACCCCTGAGTAATAGCATTTATCTGATGAATATAAAGGTGCAAACAAAACAACAAAGAGAATTTGTCAAAAATATGAAGTGATTCAGAACTAAGGAATGAAAATACTGATCTTAAAAGATGTACAAAATCACAACCATCTAATTCATTATTTATAGTAGCCCTATTTTATACCAGTCTTTTCTGGCATTCAGGAAATTGTTAAACATTTAAAAATCATTATTCAAAAGACTTATTTTCTGACTTCAGATATTTTTCTTAAACTTATTAAAAATATATGTAGTCTTATTTTAAGGAGTAATTCCTCCCTTGATGTTGTCCACTTCAAATCATATCATCTTTTTATTTGTGTTAGCATAACAAGTACTTATTATTATATCCTATCTACTTCATCATCTTTCTTTTTAGTTCCCTTATTTGCCAATAAATAATCTGTCTTCATAAGTCATCTTCTCTTTCATTGTTTGTGAAAGCCTTTAAGAAATTAATATAATTGGTTATCTATCTATATATATTTGTAGCTGAACAGAAATTTACTATCACATTACATAAACTGAGTGAAAATACAAAATTTGTGGCTTTAAGGTATTTTTACTCCTCTTTTCTTTCTATTTATCAGTATTTCATGAGCATTTATCTACCTTTTCTCCTGAATATTTTAACATTCAAGCTCTCCAGGACCCCATTTTTAACTAATTAACTTCGATTTTGTAAACTTACCTTGATTTATATTATCTAAAGAAAGGACCATTTGCATTATCTTATCCTATGCTTTCTAGTTTTCAACACTGTCTGCACTGTTCTTCAATCTTGTATGTTACTTTAAATATTCTTCCTACTAAACTCATACATTTGATTACATGAAAATTAATGTTTTCCTTCATGTGGTTTTATTCTTGTCATTATTTGCAACATATTATCAGTCTAAGGATTTGTAGTAATTTTTGCAGTCATTAAATTGGGCAAACTGCTTAGGCACAGAATGATAAGTTTATTATTATTAAAATTACTAAAAAACCTATCTGGGGTTCAGAATACTGCAGCTATGTACATGTACAGAAAAAGATGATATTCTTAACTTAGAATTCAAGAATCTAATTAATACATCTTACTTTTTGAAATAACAGAGTAATTGTAGAATAAAGAAGTATATAAATAAAATTTAATATTCTAAAACTACATTTTAACAGAGTTCTCTACTTTATATTGCTGATTATCTATAATAAATAATAATGCAGGGCTTTTTCCTCTCTACAAAATTATATATTGTATAGACGATACCAATTGAAGTATAAATGATTTAATTAAATCCTTATCCCAAACTTCTGAATGATGCCTCACTTTCCACAACTATTAAATAAAATATTTCAGTGGCAACATGGTTCTGACTTTTTCATCTTATTGAAATATTTAACAATGTTTCAATGAATTAAAAAGCATCCACAGATTTGTTCTTGTGTGTGACACCTATAATAAATTTTCAGAAAATTGAATGGTTACTTTATGCCAATTTATCTTATTTTAGAAACAAAATCTGTGTAAATAGCCTATGGTACTGAGAATAACTTTATTCTGCTTCTAGGTAACATTTTTAAATATACAAGGTGTATTTTAAGGCATTCTGGGGTAACAGGAATTAAAGGGGAAGGAGAGAAACGAGCATCCAGTTAAACATTTGATTTGCATCTTTTAGCTAACTCTTTGGAGAAGATACTAATTGTGTTTTGATAGTTTTTTTTTCCCTATACTTTTCTAGTTAACAGGAATCTAGTTAACAGTCAATTATTTTAGAGAAAAGGTAATCAGAACAAAATGTGACCCTGTGAAATGAAACACAAGATGAAGATACTGAGATTAGTCATTATGTACTGTACAATGCAGTTTAGCTATTAAAAGAAAAAGAAATTGAAGAGTGGCATGAGATAAACTAATTTACAAAGCACAGAATTTTTAAGTTAGCCTGAATCTAACACTAACTCCCTACCATATTAACCTGAGCAAGTCAACTTTCTAGTCTTGGTTTGACGGAAAGAAAAATAATATCAATTCTCATGATTGGTAAGGGAAGAGCATGACACTAAATACATACATTAATGTTATCAAAATCTTTTTAGTGGTTTCTAGAATAATATCTAGGTATGTTTAGACTGACAATTATAAAATTCACGCTAACCATTTTCTTAAAAAAACAGTGGAACAGCTTCTGAGGGTAATCATGGATGATCTTTTAAATTCTATAATATACATAGAAAAGAAGGACTGGCTCAAAAGAAAGTAGAAAAATGAGGCACTTGTTATACTTTCCTTCTCTGTTTAGCTATTAGAATTTAATGACTGATATTAATAAAAACAACTTTAGACTTTAGTAATCAGAAATTTAATATAGAGATACACATAACTATGGTATATAATTAAAAACAAGGTGAGAAACCAGAGAATTATCACGCACTATTGTTTTTTTTATTCTACCCTTTATAATAAAACGATTATTGCAACATTGACTACATGTATGGCAATAATTTTGGGAGAAGTAAATCAGGGCTAGGATTCATTGAACTTTTTAAAAAGCTTCAGGAATGGGAGATGAGGGCTAAACAGAGCCAGAGATTATTTGCTACAATAATTTAACTTTTCTTCTGCCATATTTATACCATATATGATTTTAAAGATTGACTTCCACTTATCTTGAAAAGATATATGCAGTAGAAGGACCAAGTATTCTAAGTCTAAACTATTGGTCACAAAAATACTATTTTTGCCTATATGATCATACAATGTATGTACAATATTGACTGGCTATAATGTATTGTTCTTCTTCAAAGTGTTCTATTGGCTATATTAATCTTTATCTCAAGTATTTGTAAGATGTTACATGATAGTGTTTCTGAAGATGCTTACTTCCTTATTTTTTAAACAAAAAATGCTATCTTATAATTAATCCAAAAGACTCTGAGTCAAGAGAAGTCTATTAATTCAGAGAAAAATGTGTTTATTTGCCAGAATACCTATACTGACACTCATTTTCCTTGATAACTGAAACTGAATCATGAAAGCTCTATCACCTGGATCCGGCCCATAATTTATAATCCTGCTGACAACAAGGGGCAGAAGACACAGTCAATGGAAAGGCTCCAAATGAAGTCTCATGAAATGATCCTCAATCATACAGTTGTATAAGAAACACAGATTTTGAAAAGGAAGTTTTTATTTTGTAACGGAGCCAGAATGTTATTAAAACACCACAATGTTAGTGTAGATTAAAGGTTCTCTACCCTGCTAATTTAATCCTAATTTCATAAATGTGAGCATGAAGCTACAGCTAGAAAAGAAAAAGGGAGAAAAGAGACAAAGTAAAAAAAGATGGAGATGAGAGGACAAACCAATTAGATTTGGAATTACCAGTCAGCACAGCTTTAGGGGGAAAAGAATCACCGAGTGAAATCGTACATTTACTCTGAGAGAGTATCCTTTCACATTGCCTTCTAGGTGATCTCTGAGCTCCTCCAGCTTTCGATGGAGCTACATGTAAACATCAGAAAATGAATTGAAAAAGCAACTTGTTCTCTTTTCAGTTTTCCTTTTTCCTTTTAAAAATAATATCATAGCATTATACATTTCTCACTGCCTTTGGCAAACATTTCAACACATCAAAGATCTTTGTATAACACAAAAATACATGTTCAATAAAACCGTGACTAGGAAGCCAACATTTTAATTATTGCATCTTGTCTTCCCAAAGTGTTAGAGAAAACAGATACTATAAGTATACTTATAATCCCCTAGAGAGTCACTTAAAATTTTTCTATTTGGGAGAAATATGAAATAAATATATTTAAAAATTATGAAATTTGCCTTCCTTTCCCAAATACATTTTTTGATTTAAGGCTGCATTCATATTAAACTGATTGAACCCTAAAATGCATCTTTTGTTCTTATACATAATGTGTGTATACACACACTTATACTGTGTATACACTTAAAAACAATGTATAATTATAACCCGAAGTTCTATATACCCAAAGGCTGAACTTAAGATATAATTAAACACACGCACACTTGCACACACAATCTCTTTTAGAGCAGACGGTGCTTCATTTGTGGATTCCATTTGATCTTTATTTCATTATCAGTAATTTCCAAAAAGTTAGGTCACTCTGTACTTTTTTACTTGAATCTGAGTCATAATCCACAATCTAAACAATAATGGGTTTAACTTTCCTTAAAGACAAAGGTAAAATATGATACCTCACAAGTAGACAGTGAGGAATGCTAGTGATATGTCATCGGGATACATAAACTCATATTTTTCTCACTGAATAATTTAACTTGCCTCGTTTTTTTTGAAACAGGCGTAAAATCAACACTTCCCATTCCCTCTGATTATCCTTAGTGAAATAACATTAAAAAAAAAATGCTACCCAGTATATAGCAGTTTTAGAGAACAGGTAGGATGGTTGTCTGGAATAAAGGACACAAACATACAGACACACCTTCATCCATGTGCACTCATGTGCGTGCACACACGCAAACAACAAAAAATAAAATTAAGAAGGCAGAAGAGGCAAGGAGAGAAAAGAGTACAGAAATTAGTGCTTCATAAATTGTTAAATGGAAATAAATTGGAGGTGTATAAAATTTTGAAATGATTTAATATTAGGCCTTTATTGAATTTTAGGACATCCCAGTGCAGTGAATTATCTGTCATGTTGATAAAAATAACAGTTACTCTTGTAACAAATGGGATTAAGATATAAGAACTGATTAATTTGGGGGAAGATTCCTCTATATGTTTTAAAAATTCAAATTTTCTAACTTGCATTTATGGTGGCAGCATTAAAAGTTATCAATGTCTATGTTTGCTTTTCTTAAGAGTGATAATTTGTTTACCTTTTCATTGTGATTAAATGTTAGAGTATTGAGTGCCCATGGTATATTGACCCAAGATATTTAACAACTAGCAAATGGGACCATCAGATCAGAGATCTTTAAGTCATATATTAACAGATCAAATTCACAAATGGGCAAACATTCAGATATATATTGGTTTCTGCTGATTGTTATATCATTTTTTTAACTTAAAAAATAAAACAAAGGGGATTATAACTGCTTAAATACTGTTAGCTATACGTGAGCCCTTTATACCAGCATCACGTAAAATTTTTTTTTCTAATTAAGATTTCATAGATATAAAATACATGTTATTAACTGATAATATTTTTTTTTCTGGAACGAACTACAAATGGTAATGACACTAAAATAACATTTAATTACTTTTTACAAAAAAAGGTAAAAAGGGGAGCTAATATTCTGAAAATAAATATCAGTTCTCAGTTTAACAGGAACTTAACACATAGTGACATCAGTCAGAGGAACGGTTTACTCTAGAACCCCAAATTATAGGCACCTATAATGAGGCAGTTGCCCTTTTCTTGTTTGTGGTGCCATTCAAAGCTAGTTACTTGGCAGCTTGCCTTCAGCTGGTTGCTCTATGTGTAGCTGAAACAAACAAAAAAATATGACCCAACAGCCAATAAAAATATTAAAATAAAAAAAAATGGGATGGTGAAAAATGGAAAAAGCCCCCTTCCTCCCACCACCCTCCAAAAAGGAAGAAGTGTAGGCTATAGACAAAATCTTGCCAAAAAATGTTAGAAACATATTTACTTTGAGGGATCCAACTCTACTAGCAACTCCTTTGCTTTCATCCGGCCGTCTAATTTGCTACAATGAGGGAAGATGGGTAAAAAAGACAGAATAAAGAAAAAGTGAACTTAAAAAATTTTCTATGCATTAATAAGTAATACATGCAAAAACATCAATTGACTCTTGAGGTACCTCTTATGAGGTCAAGGAGTTAACTAACCCCGATGTCATACGACATGCTCTGCAAATAGGCTGGTCACTAGAATTCAATCTTTGTTATGGCACTATTCCTGAGATGAGGAAATGGGCACTTACTTCCAGTTATCTTGGGGATTTCTGATGAAGCAGTATTTGGAGTAATGTTACATTTGCATTTGTCTTATGAAAAACAAAGAATTACAAATATACCTACATATAGAACTTTGTCTCTTTCAGTGTCTTAGTGTCTATTCCAATGTAGTATCAGAAAACATCAATGGTATGACTAGAAACATAAATGTTCCCCAAGTGGTAAGATCAGTCCTGACGAGCATCATTCTGGATAGGTGACAAAGTGAAGCTCCTCTGCTTGTTGACCCAAGCATTGAGGTTGTTCAGCTGTCACTGAGATTCCCAATTAAACAATTGTGCTGCCCAACCAGAAAATTTTAATGCCAGACCAATGTTAGATACAGTCAGTTCCTCAAAGTTTTCTGTATTTTGGTTGAATTTTCATCTTAAGACAGGAGAAAATAAAAGTAAAATTGCTATTTAAAAAACTTGTTTCGTATCATAATATGAATGAGAAAAGGAAGGTTCTTAACACAGAGTGTTATATTAGATAAAGTATAAACTAGAAATCTCTTTGCTTTTTAACAGAGCTGTAACAACAACTAATATTTTGTTTAAAGAGGAAGACCAAAAAAATAAGAGGTGGGAGAAGGGAAGGAATCTTCAAACCAAGTGGATTCCTACATGTGCAGAATGATGGTCTCCATTCAGACCAGCATAGGTCAAGTTAGCTGTGATGCTCCTGTATGTTGGAGACAGAAGAGAAGAATAATGTGATGCCAAGTTCTGAGTGTTAAAGTCCTCAGGAAAAATAAAAAACTTGACCATGCTACAAAACGTATTTCCTGGAGGTGCACTGTAGATTGTGTGTCTTGTCTTACTCCTTTTAGAGACATTTCTGATAGTATATGAAGATTATTTAGGAATAGTGAGAAAAACTGAATTTTCACTTTGAAAAAAAGCATCTTGGTGCATAGGAATTGTGTCAACTTCTGGTTTTACTTGATATAAATAGTTTTTACTAATTCTTCAGTGTTAACTAGATGTTATGACCAAAATATAATTACCACTTCTTATTCTTCTCAGTCAAACAGAATTCTCAAATATAGAAACAATGGATACTAATTAGAATGGCTATTCTCTTAAAGAAAGTGTGTCTGGATAGACAGTGAGTTCCTAGTATCTAGTTATTCTCTTGTGCTATATTCTTTGATCTCAGAGAACATCTTCATATTAAAATCTGTTTCCCATTTTAAGTGAAAACTCACAATATCTTGATTACAAAGATAAATTACATAGTTTCCTATAAAAATTATAGAGTCTAATGCCTCATGCTGCTTTCTGAAAACTTTCAGTAACTATGAAGACTTTCAGAACTGTTATATAGCAACAAGTGAATACCATTTTCTACACTGTCTTTTATTTCTAGAAGGCTCAAATTTACGTCAAGTTAAGCAACACGTGCAATCTTCTTCAAGGTTATGATGTTAATGACAAATCTAGGAACAACATCCACAGTCTCTGATTTTTAGTTTAAAGCTGTATTCCCTTAATAGGCTTGGAAATAAATGAGTTGGACAAAAATTGATGCTTATAAGATGACATATATGTATATGTCATCTCTCTCTTCATGTATGAAAGAAATTTTATGTTATTGTATTTATGGAAGAAACTTTTCCTAAACCATTTCACTTCCAAATGCAACCACAAGTACAAAAACTTAATGAATGAATTTTAAGAAAAGATAGTCACCACTGAATGTTAAGCAAGAAAAATAGACTATAATTCTAATTTAAAGAAAGATTTTTAGAGCCGACATCTAATTTGTCAATGCTTGACATCAATTTTCTGTATATAAATCTGGCTTTGTAAATTAAAAACTATCATAAGAAGAAGACTTTAGAAAACCAATGTGGTTATCAAAGCTAGAAGTGTTTGTAATTCAAATGTCGTGTGATTTTTTCATGGCTCCTGAAAGATAATAATACCTACTACTGAAAATCTTAAGAAAATTTGAAAAACATTTGTCTCATAAACTAAAATTTGAGAAGTAGAAAAAAGTCAGATCAAAATATTTAAAAATATAATGCTCTCATTTACTCTAGTCAACCCTCAATCATCAATTATGATGAAGTATAATAAATAGAAATTCATAGCTAATCCAAATGCCTGTTATTTTTCTTCGATAAGAATTTAAAAAACACCATGAAATATCAGTATTTGAATAAGATGAATTAATTTACTCTTCAGAATTATAACAGCCTCACATTGTTAGCTAATTTTAATAATTGTTTTCTGTGATGCTAAACATTTTGTTTCAGTAACTAAGATGTTAAACTGCAAATGTTTACATTATAAATAGGATCATTACAATATAAATGAAGTTTGAGAATTAGATGTAAAGAATTGTAGGGATTTAGTTTACTTATATATATTAAAAATTAAAATGTTATTTGCAAAACAAAAAACATTGCTAATAATTTTTCTACCCTGAAGAAATCCTCTTAAAAATATTTCACGGAGATTGTAAAGGATATAAAGCAGAGGATCAAAACCATTTTAATTTTCTATTGAGCCTCTCTGTGAGAATATTTAACAAACAAAATATTCTTTAAAAATAGTCTGAAAATATTGCACTGTATTATTTCTTTTGCAACATTCTTGGAATCTTTTTTCAGAGATTAATTACTGGGGAATCTATCCTTAGGGATTAATTACCAGGATCCGACCCATAAGGCAGTGAAATCACTCTTCTATTTGTGTTTGCCTTTTTAATAAGAGTTTGGATTCTAGAAATATCATGCAAAGGACATTGCCTGGAAGCTAATACAATATAGGTTGTTGATTCTCTTTGATTGAGCCCAATTTTCCAAAACTAAGTTTACTAAAATAATTTCCATTGCTAACATGGTAAAAAATTATCCCATCCCACCTTCACCTCTCATCAATAAGTAGTTATGCTATATTTTTATTAATTCAAACATATAGATTTTGAGTAGAAAGCCAATATTAATTTTTTAAAATATGAAATTTCCAAGGAATTTTAAGCTTGTAGAAGCCATGTTAAAATAAGTGCCTATATCACTGGGTGTATGCATTCACACTTCTCTTTGGTTACAAGACCTTTGGTGAAAATTTATGAGTAAAGGTTGTATATTTTGTGTATTTGTTTTATTGATGAGAGAACTCAAGTCTAGAAAGGTTCATTGGTTTTCTGGAGACCTATCAATAAAAAAAAATACAGCTGGTATTAAATTCTCTGACTCTTAGTTCTTTTCATTAAATTTAGGCTCTCATCTATGGATGAGCTAATGTAGGTCTCCTCCTCCCATGATATATTCTCTATTTATTTATAATAAAATTATGTAGATCAAACAAACATTCCTATTTGTTTGCCCCAAGGGCTGAATTGTTTTATTTTTAGAATTATCTAATTTACGTTCAGAATTACCCTGACAGACGTATTTAACTCTATTTTATTATGCCACTTTTTTTTTTTAAAGTATGGGCGTCAGTGACGGGTAATAAAGCTTTTTTTCCTTAGAAACTGTTTATCTTCCAATCAATATCACTCAGTGTATACTAATATAGCTATAGATTGTTTCTGGTAGTTATGATTTAGAGAAAGACCTTTTTTAAAAAAGTTTTACTTGAGACCTCACAATTTAAATAAACTCCTGTAAATAAAAAAAAAAAATACTCTTTATGAACTGGTTATTTTAATTCACTACATTTCAGTCCTTTCAATAAAACTGATGTTTCACTGTAAAATAGTTCTATTCCAGTTGTTATTTATTATGGCACAGTAAAACAAAATATTTGACATAAAATGCATTAAAAATATTCATTGAATAAATTTCTGAATTAATGTGCATTTTGTCTTTAACGAAAATAGAATGAGTAGAGACAGCAGATATTCCTGAAGTTTTGGGTGAGAAAATACATGACTGATTTTAGAATATGTATCATTTTAAAATATAAAGATGCAGAGAATAGTTTAGTTTGGGATATGCTCTTTATTAAAGTCATGAATAAGACGTGGCCAGTTAATTATATAGATTTAAATTATGGCTCTATCTAATAAATAATGCTGCTGAAATAATGATGACACATGTTATTTTTTTTTAGCTGTTTTTGCACAAAACATGCCCCAAACTATTAAAAAGAAGTTTATAGGAATCAAAGCTATGAAGTAAATTGAAAGCTAGTAGTCTTAATTTCACTATTTCTTACATTTCTACAGTTCACACTTCCCTCCTATCTTCCTGTAACTTGAACAAACTCTTGTGGATACCAAGAGAAATAATTATTTCATTGAACACAGACAATTTGATCTAAATGAGAAAGATGTTAGAATGTTTTCAGTTGATAATCTCTAACTTTATGTAGTAACGTAATGCAAAGGCTGAATAAATAAATGTAAATCATTTTATATTAATTGGATATTAATATCAGAGAGAAGGGCTAGAATGAGAATATTTATTTAGTCAATGTAGAAATTTATTTCAAAGAAACAGATTTATAGATCTACAAGGGATGTTAAGAGGCTACTTAATTTAATACCATAATGTTACAGATATAGAAACTGAGGTCTATTAGTTCTCAAAATGTTATAAAGTGGCAGACTAGGGCTGATCCTCAATATTTAGCACCTCACATTGCAATACTTTTATATACTCAATGTTGTTAAGTTTTCAAACAACTTTGGATCCATAATTTTTAAATGTCTGCCAGTAAATAAGTCAAAATCAAATGCTAAAAATGGCTTCTTCTAGAATATTAATAAAATGAATTCATCAAGATGCAAAAATGATCTCTTTCTGGTATCCACATAATTACAGGAATCGAAGTGCTGCATATGCTTTCAACAAAGGTAGAATTAATACAAGTTGCTAAGTTTAATTAAGGGAAGACTCTAAAACATTCAGCTTCCAGAAGATTATCACAGCATTGTTTTTAAAACAGAAATAGGAAACATGTAAATATCCAAAAAAATAGGGGCTGGTGAAAAACTATGCTACCTTCACAAATCAGAATAACAAACAATAATCAATAATAATGTTGTAGTAGATTATTTAAAACCATGTAAAGACATTCATATTACTAAATAAAACAGGTTATTATATAATTTAATAAATGATAGCTAACATTTAGTGAATACTTCTTATATTTCAAACAAATGATAAGTAATTTACATAAATTTTAAAATTTAAACCTTAAAACAACCCTATGATGCAAGTAGTATTATTATTTATCATTTTACAGATGAGATAATTAAGGTTATAGAGGGGAAGTAACTTTCTGAAGGCCACACACATAGTAGTGATAAAGCTGAGATGTACCACCAGGCCTGTCAGACGCTGGAACCTTATCTTTTATTTACTGCCTTCTCATTATTATCCATTTATATAAAATATCTGAATGCACAGGAAAAAATAATAGAATGACACACAGCAAAATTTTAACTGTCATTATTAAGAGTAGTCTTACAGGAACTCTGTTTTTCCTTCTATATGAATTTTCTAAATTTTCTAAAATGAGTAGATATATTACTTTTTTTTTTTTTTAAATAAGAGAAGAACCTTGCCACTTATACATGTCTAAGCTACAAAATTGTTAACTCTAAAGCTACTGCTTTCTGGTTAGCTCTATCTTCTTAGGCTAACTAATCAAATGTCATTTGCAAGTTTAGATTTCAGATACATTTCACAGTTAAGTTATATTGAGCTTCAGTGATGAATATAATCATGTGAACATTAAATAGTTAGAAAAGAACGGGAGGAATTCCATTTTCAATTATCATTATATATAAAGGCATAGAGGAACACTGAGATGAACAAAGAAACAGAAATCAATGTAAAATCTTGTATATTTAGCAGAATGTCATAGAACAAGCATTTAAAATGATATGTAAACTCAAAATTTATAGCTAAAATATATTATTATCTAACTTCAGTTTTATCAAAATATTAAATACTTCACCAACTGGGTAGTGCCTTTCTCATTATAAAAGTAATGAGACCCCTCCTTTAATTGAAGTCTTAAAAATATGTTTTGCTATTAAACTACAATTATCAAAATAAACATGTTATAAAGGAAGAGAAAGTGGACAATAATAAACAAGAGTGGAAATCAGTTACTCAAAAGTATATAGGAGGCAGACATTTAATGCAAATGAGTAAAAGAGCCTGGAGGATATAAAGAATGCCAGCTGAGTATCGCTATTCGTCAGTGCTGGTCCAGTAATGTCAATCTGATTATTTTCAGGAAAAGTTGACAATTTGTATTTTTATTTTAAAAGTGCACCAATTTTAAGTGTTCTAAACAGATTAAAAAAAAATCATCCCCAATTATATCCCTAAATTTTTTCCCCCCAAAACTAGGTTATGACTGAAAAGAGGACTCTCTGTGTATCTATTAGTAGACAGGATATCCTGGGGGAATATTAGTTGCTATCCAATTGCAGAAGTAGTATCACATTGGAAATGAATAGACTTAGCTGGGAATTACAATTTCTGGTCTTGTATCTTCCAAAGACTTCATGAAGTCTTCTCTCATTTCAAATCAGGAAAAGAAACTCTGTTTCCTGCCCTAGAATTAATCTAGATCACAGAGTAAGGGTGAATAATTTATAATGCTGAAACATGGTGCTGGTGGTCATTTACATAAAGAATAAGATCTCTGGACTCAGAAGACCATTATAAACTTGTATCAATGGAAAACAAATAATAAGATTCAAAAATAATTTTGACCCAGGATATTTTCAAGGAACATAAGCCAATCTGCTCATTTTGGTTATACTAGTGGTTCTTAAGTGTGGTCTACAGTCCCATTAAGTCCCCGAGACCCTTTCCGGAGTCCACAGGGCCAAATTATTTTAATAACAGTACTAAGACATTATTTGCCTCTTTCGCTATGTTGTCATTTTCAATGATGGTATAAAAGCAATGGTGAGTTGGCACCTTAGTGCAAATCAAGGTGGTAGATCCAAATAGTATGCATTATAGTATGTTCATTGTATTACTCACTACCATTTACTAACAATTAAAAAACAATCTAACAGTTTCAAATAAGAAAAGCTCATTTCATTTAACATTATCCTCAATGAAACAGTAAATACGAATTTAACTTAATTTGAACTTGTCCCTTGAGTATGACAAAATAAGAAGTACGAATAAAATACTTCTGCTGCATACCAAAGGATGATGACTGTCTCAAGTAAAAGCACTTATATAATTGTTTGAGTTGCATGCTGCACTAGCCATGTTTTGCAGAGAATACCATTTTTATTTGAAAGAATGAAAAAATACTGACAAACCAATTTTTCAGACTTAAATATTTGGTAGATATTTTCTCAAAAATGAATGAGATGAGCCTGCCAATTCAAGAAAAACAGACAAGAACTGTTCTTTTGCCAAAAATAAAATTCTAGCTTTTAAGCAAAAATTAGAATTCTGGAAAACATATATTACTGTGAGCTCGACAGCGTCCAATGCTTCTAAGTCTTTTCTGATGAGCGTGGTCGTTAATATGGAAATGATTTTTTGATATAATATAATGAAATATGTCAACATTTGGAAGAACTTATATTTTCCAAGTGACCAAGAAACATTTCCAAAATCATACATGAGTATAAGATCCATTCAAAATTCAAGACAGACCAATGGATTTTAATATACCAGAGTATGGAATGGTCCTTGGCAGGGCTTCTTTTAGGTTCCACACTTCAACTAACTTTTAATAGATTATCAATTGTAAATTTTTAGTGTAGTTCCAAAGAATATCCACAATTACCTAAAAATGCTATAAAAATAGTCCTTATTTTCTAACTACATAACTGTGTGAGGCTAATTTGTTTCTTCACATTCTTCAACCAAAACAACATATCACAACAGACTAAACACAGAAGCAGATCTGAGAATCCAGCTGTCTTCTATTAAACCAAACACTGAAATATATTTGAAAAATTGTAAAACAATGCCATCCTTTACAGTGGATTTTCTTTGTTTTGTTTTAGAAAATATTTTTTTCATAACAATGTTATTTATGTTGCCATATAAAAGCTTATTATTCTTATTTTGAAGCAAATAAACATTTAAAAATTTCTGTTTTAATTTCTAGTTCAGTAAGTACTGCTAGATATAAACCAAATAAACAGAAGCTATTTGGGGTCCTTAATAATTTTTAAGTGTATAAGAGGGTCCTGAGACCATTATGTCTGAGAACTTCTGGATTTGACAAATAATGTTGATAATATTATTGCTCAATACACCCCAGATGGGGCAGTTAATTTTGCACTAAAATCTTATAGTTTTATGTTCAGAGAATGTACTTTTGCTATCACTAATTCAGTGTTATCCAACCTTTTGGCATTTGTTGACTCTACATGGAGAATCAACATTTCTACAATGCCATGAACAGTTGAATAGATGTTCATATACCAATGCTGACATAATTTCAGACAAAAGAAACTTAATGTTTAGTGTAGTGTTATTGATTTTGTTTAGGCTATTAAAAATAGGAAAAAATAATTTGCAGACCCCAGTTAGTATTTTGATTCTGGCTAGAATTTTAGCCATTTTATGAGATTCTCTAGAGACTTGGGAACCTCAGGTTTAGAATCAATGTCATATCACATAATTGCCCTGGCGTTCACAAAAGAAAGTGGTGATAACATGGAATAGTTTGTACAAACTAACACTAGAAAAAAAAAATCTCAGAGGGAATATTATCTTGATATAGGATCAATAATGCCATTTTATATGTACAGAAAATGACATTGCCTTCTAGACATACACATTAAAAACTGAGTTAAGAAAATACTTCATTCTTTACTCAGAGTAATCTAAATTCTTCTATTCAGAGGATAATAACAGAAACCTATAGAGAAGTCATAATTCTGTATTTTGTTTGAATGTAAGATTAGATACTAAAGTATAAAGGAACACAATGTTCATATAAAGATATTTCAACATATATACTTTTTCATCATTTTATAAACTTTAGTTCAATTAGATAGTATTTACATTTTCTTTCTGTGAGGGAAAAAAATAACTTACTGGTTAATCTGACACAAAATTCCATTCTAATCTTTAAGTACAAGAGAATATGTGACAATAGACTACATTTATTTACTGATTTTTAAGGTCAAACTTCAGATACTTAGGGGATAAAACGATAATTGAATTGGTCCTTAAAAATATTCTCTATTTTAATAACAACTATAGGGAATGATGAATGGATTGAAAAAGTTTGGCTTTTTTTTCTTTTTTGCTATGGTCATTATTCTTTGACTCAAGCCTCTTGATTTTTAATAGAAATGCTCCTCTCTTTTATAATTGACAATCAGCACTCATTAAGTTGTGAATTATGCTCATTTTAAAACAGAATTTATCTGGTACAGAATTATTCTTTCGGCAACTCTTTTTTTGGAGACTATCACCATTTTAGAACTTGAGTCCTCTATCAGCAGTCCCCAACCTTTTTGGCACCAGGGACCAGTGCTCCTCTGAGAATCTAATGCCTGGTGATCTGAGGTGGAGCTGAAGCGGTGATGGTAGCGCTGGGGAGCTACCAGAGGCTGCAAATGCAGATGAAGCCTCGCTGGCTGGTCGTCTGCTCACATACTTCTGTGCTGCCCAGTTCCTAACAGGCCACAGACCAATATTCGCCTTTAGTGCCTGGAGGCTGGAGATCCCTGCAGTCTACTTGTTGCCCACTTATTTAAATAGAATCTACATACTATTTGATTTTTTTGGCTTAGGCACTATTTTACATAGGGAAATGAAAAGTTAAAATCCTAAGTTTGTTTTTAAAAGATACTCCACTGTGTCATAAAGCAAGAGGAGTGAAAATCAGTCAACATTTCAATCAGATTTCATCAAAAGAAAATATCTGATATAAAAGAGAAATGACTTTTCTCCTAAATATAATAAAATAATGTCTTGTCAGCAAATAATTTGCTGGAGACAATGCCTTTCAATGAAAAATTGTTTTTAAAAAGTTAACTATATTTTAATTGAAACTCTCCCCAAACCAATAATTCATAGTTGTCTTCATTAGATTGGGATAAATATACTAAAAATGAAATCCAAAGTTGGTATATTTTATAGATCTTTTTCTCACTGTAGCAGGAGAATCTTAAAAGTTCAAAGTAGAATATAGGATATTATATTGCAATGAACATGTAAAATATGAATCCAAAATAATGTTTAATATTATAGTTGTTGACTCAAGAGAAACAGATGCACGCATGCAAGTGGACAGGAAGTCTTTCAGCTTAAAAACCACCCAGTGATGAAAAGCTACAGAGGGAAAGGATGGAACATTTAGTTTTTAATCATAATTTGGTTATTTAACCCTTTTGTGTTTTCATAAAGACTAGGTTAAGGGCTTTTACTGGCTATTTCTAGATTATTCTGTATTGCTGATGATAAATCATGCACTTATTATACTTTGTTATAATTTGTGGTTGCCTGTTTTGTCTGTTTGTAAAGGCAAGAACAATGTCTACTTGCTTATGTCTGCTTTCCTAGCATCTGGTAAAGACTTATTTAATAAATTAATAAGCTCCATTGAGGAGGCAAAGATTACTAGTTTCATCATATATATGAAACTTGGAAAACTTGAGCAACTTGTTTAATAAAGTATGGTTATTAAGTCAAGAACCCAACAACTGAATCCAGGTCTTCTATTATCAAGTGAAGTGCTCTTTCTAGTGCTGATTATTAAAGACTGTATTGTGCATCTGAAGTAAAAAAATATATATTTGCAAATCTATTCTGTACATATAGACTGCTTGCCAAATCCGAATATAGAAGGGGAATTTCTATGAGGTTTGTCCAACACTAAAATTAACTGAACCTAATCACAACCAAGATGCAGTAACAATAAAAATGTCAAACTAAACTTGTGTTCCAATTTTGTGCTGGACCTTAATATAGTTACTAACATCATTTAACCATATGTCAAATTAAAAACCTGACTTTATGATTTTTTCTCTGCTCTAAATTTTTATGCCAAAAGTTGAATAATTCACCTAGAACAGATTTAAATGTTAAAACCTATGGCCTTGAAATTTGATTCAGTAGGTGAAGGCAAAAAAAAATTTCATTATTTAAAATAAAAAGAAACTGATTTTGAAGTCATTGAATCAGACTATTCATGTACTAATGGATTTTAGTCTAAGATTTCTTGATTGGTGACAACTGCCTTAGAAGTGGTCATTATTGCTATATAATTCTCAAAACCTCCAACCAGTACAAAAGCTTTTGTTTTGTTTTTATTTATCCTTCATGTCCTTAGTTAAATGTTACCCTTTAGAGAGGCCTTCTCTGATCATCCTAAGTAAGGTTTTCTTCCTTTTATTTTCTATCAGTACAACTTTTTCACTTCTTGCATGAATTTCAATGTATACTTATTAAGTTATTGTGAAATTATAGTTATTAAAATTATTTATGATTATTTACCTATTTATTGTACTATACCATCGACTAAACTGTAAACTCCACGATGGCAGAGATTATAACTGTCATTGAAATAAAAGCACAGATAGAGCATCTAATTTCGATTCAATCGAGCAGTCTTATAATTTGAGACATTTAATAGAAAGATTAATTTGGCTTTCTTTATGCCTTCAAAAATTAATATTTAATCTAGTTTTTTATTATATTAGTGTTCTGACTCAGCTTTAATAATTTAATTTTAAGATTACACTAAAGCAATAATTTTATCTTTGAGGTATACATTCTGATGCTGGTAAAAAATTATCCAAAAGGAATAGAATCTTATTCCTAGATAAAAATATGGAAAATAATTCCTAGAAAAAAAAATATTCGAATACATTGTTTATTGTCAGTTTGAACATCTATATGTAAGGAAAATAATCAAGACAAGTCATAGGCTCTCCTAAAGTTTTGCAATAAGCAAATTAACTTAATAAATGCTAACATTTTCATGTTTTGGATTTCACTTAATCTGGAAATACCAAGTGATTTTTAAAATTGAACTTAATATTCACTTTATAATTAAAACATAATTACAAAGTTTGGAAAAGGCTTGAATATAATTAGATTATGCTTAAATTTTTATGTTCACAGTACACTGCTAAGGAAAAAAAATGACGTGTCTTGGATAGTTTTGTATTTCCAAGATTTAGGTTTTACTATTTGGTGAATGGCTAAACATTAATAGTGACCTTAACTTTCAGCTTTAATTATTTCCCAGACTTTATAAATGAGTACATTTTGTACAATTAGAATCTAATGCATACGATAAATTATTTTGTTTTAAAAATTCAAAGGACAGAAATGAGATTCATCTATTCAAATCTTGAGACCTCTATTCTTTCATTCAGTTGAAGATGTAACTGACTTGTACCGGATGACATTAACATACATCTTATATCTAGAATGTATATTATAATTTTTCTTCATTGAAGATTTAGGACCTCAAATTTTTAAAACTATATAATTAATATTTTTGATACAAGTCTAAAAACAATGATATGCAACAGTAACACTCTGAAGACTTTGCTGAGAAGATTATACCATGGAATGTAAAAGTAGCTGCACTACACATATTAAAAATTGTTTGAGATCACTTCTAGTTAAATCTGATTATAACATTCATAAAACTCACAGAAAAGTTGGACTTGAGGAAGACAGCTATACAAGTCCTTAAATTTTATGACAGAGAAAAAGTCAGTTTGAAAAACTATGTGCAGATCCCTAGAATAAATTTAGTGTTTGGCCTGATATCTAACACCATATCTTATTAAATAAGAAGGAATGTTACTGTTAACCTTTTGATGCCAATATCAGATCCATCACATAAAAAACTTGCAAGTACAAACAACTAACTTAACCAGGGAAGGGACATTCCAGGAGAAAGCAGTTACAGTCATAATTAAGTTTGCTACTTAATTTAACACATACATGAAGATGTGAGGCAGCAAATAAATGTCTCATCCCTTTCCCCCTCATACATGATTTGGTACTTGGGAAAATTATTAAAAATAAATACTAAGATACTTTTTCCTCCCCCAAAGGTTGGCATTAAAACTTTCTTTCCAATCAATTTAGATTTGTTTCCAAATATTAGGCAGCAACATTCCAAGTTGAACATTTTGAAAAAATTTGGAATGATACTAGAGCAGGGAGCTACCCCAGCCTGGACAAGTTAAAAAAAATCCCTTTGGTGACATTATTTTGTTAATCTTGCTATTTGTTGGCTAGAAATACATTTGTTTTTTATGTAAACAAATAACTCCACATCTATAATGATGAGTAGGCTAAAAAACAACAAGTCTACAACAAAGAAACGGGAGCTACAGAAATTGATACCTGTAGCTGTGATGTAGGAGTAGACATTTTGCATAAAATTTTTACTGTCCTACTGTTGGCCAAATATGACAATTTGTGAAACAGTAGGTGGTAACTATCATACAGTCCATTAATTTTTCAATGTATTATCGTGCATGCAATCCAAACTGGACAAGCAGAGGGAAATACTGGTTAGTTTTCCCAGATTCACATAGCAGAGCAAGGTGCCAAGGAACTGTACTTACTTTTGGTGTTGGGCAGGAAGCTGTAGAAAGGCGAGATGTAGCCTGAGCACGAGGCGATTCTGAAGGAGTAGTGCTGAGGGAAGCTGTGTCTCGTGGGAGCACCTGAACACCACGAGAAATGATGGAGTCTGGAATCTGAAAAAGGGAAATAAGCATGGTTTAACACTCTGAAAATAACAACAGTATGTAAAATCAATACTCCCACTTAACTTTTTTTGGGGGGTGGGGGGGTGGGCATTCTTTGCTGCCCAGTGCTCACGTATTTTGTCTCACATAGTGTTACTTTTAAATGCATCCAACAATTTGGGATGAAGTAGAAACCTTCAGATTTAAAATATTTTCCCTGGTCAAATAATGTTTCATTAAATGTTTTTATGAGAGCTCCTAATAACAATAACATCATGGTTAGAAGTACAGTGTTTGATATTCATGTACTGACTCTGTCATTTAATATTTATTATTTGCTAGATATTTTCCATTTCCCTTTCAGATTCATTCTCTACCTTTCTTCACCCTCTCTACTCTAAGCTGACCTGTATAGATAGAATCAACAAGCTATTTTGTGTTCTCTGGGTCCCAGCTGGGTTCAGTCAATGGGAAGCACTGTCAGGAAACTGAAGGGTTGGAGGAGAGCAAGGTCTGGTATTTATTTCCTGAGCTTCTTCTCCACTAGGTCATCATAGGTTGAGTAGGATCACAGACCCTGTCAGATGGCACTTGCTTATAGCTCTTTTCTGGATTCCAATAGCAGCTCCCTCCCTTGGCTCCACTAGACTAGGAGTATTAATGGCTTCCACTACTACTAGTCCCAGGGCATTGCATTATGTCTGGTTGTTTTCCCTAAAATCTGCCCAAACCTTTGTAAATACCATACTCCTTTATTAAACTCTTCTCAATTATTCATTTAAGTATGCTATGACTTCTGCTGGGACACTGACAGATATATTTCTAATTGTCATTTATTTTATCTAAAAAATGAGGATAATAATAGCATTTACCTTACTGGATTACTACTGAAGGTTAAATAAGATAATGTATATAAGTTATCTATCACTTCCAAATAGTAAATAATAAATGTTGGCTATTATTATTGTTATTATATGATTCCTATCAACATGGTAAAGATCGCTGCAATTGAGTATAACTATTCTAAAAAAAACAAACAAATATAAGGACGAATAATGTGGATTTATTTTTAAAATCATTAATATTTATGTTGATTATAAAATTTATTATTTTGAACTATGCATAATTTAGCTCATGTTCTGGGCTAGTTCTAAAGGGCACAGGTCTTCTAATTTCAAGTTTTGTGCACAAAAGGGGAAAATATATGACAAAATAAACAATTAACATTTAATCAACAAATATCACTTCTATGTGAAAAGGAGGCAGTAGACCAGATTTTGTGACTAAAAAGGTACTCCTGATCTTACATATCATGTCTTTCTCACAAAGGACATAATACTATTTCACAGAAGTTCTTTTATTTAGTTTCTATACCAACATTTTCAATACCAATGGTACTGTCACCATTTCAGGGCTTGACAATTTATGTGATTTATGAAAAATACTCCCATAACTAAGATGAAAAACAATGGGAATTCTAAGAAGAAAAAAATGGTTCCATCTGCCAGTACATTTGAGTATTAAATTGTGATAAAATATTTTAAAGGAATGGAAGTATTCTGACTTAGAAGTCTATATGTTGCCACTTATGTCTAATAAAAAAGGCCATGTATTAGAAGGAAGATAAAATGCCCCTATTATACTTCACAGGACACCATGTTCCTCTCCATCATAGCAATTACCACACTTATATTACATTATATGTGTGATAGTTTGATCAATGTCTATCTCCTATACTAGAATGCATTGTTATAATGATAAACCATCATGTGTGTGTCCAGTACCTATTGAAGTACCTGTGCAAAGTAGTGTGGAGATATCCTGTTTATGATTGTAAACAGAACAGTAGGATATTTGAGGGGGAAGAATTAAGTTTAAATTTTGGGGTATATCCTTTTGGATTAATAGTCTGGAGATACCCAATGAGCTACTAGAAACTTTGGTCTAGAACTTAGGAAAGAGTTTGGGATTGAACATATACTTTCGAAATCGTCAATGGAGGTGGTCGTTGCAGTCATGCAAACATTTCAGATCACCCAAGGAGAGTATGTAAGATAAAGGTTGAAAATTCTAGGTGATATCCATATAAAGAAGTTAACTGAAGAAAAGAATCAGGGGAAAAATCTGTAAATGGGATGAACATACATCTTATTTTTCCTTGAAAAGTCTGGGTTTATACCTATTATTCTGGCTCAATTATTAAATAGCACATCTTTTTACTTTCAAAAGTATTTCAATTTGGAAGATAAATTATTTGGTCTTCTTTTCTTTAAGAAACTGTTAGAGACAAAAGAGGAAAATCAAGACATAGTAAAAATAAAGGAAGGAAAAAGAAAAGAAACTTTCAAGGAGCCATTAAAAAATATAAATATTGGAGAGAACAGGAGTAGGATGAGAGTTGAAAAGAAGTTATTAGACCTACCAACTAAAGTAGTTACCAGTAAGGTAAAAAAGAGCAGAAATGAGTTGAAGAAGCAAGTAAAGATGATAAACCAGGATAATTTGTAGGAAAGGAAGAGAGACATTCAAAATTACTCTTTGGTGCATGGAGTGAAGATTTATTGAAGAGAAAACAGGGAAGTGAAAGTGGGAAAGATAATTTTAGGAGAGTCGTAAAAATCTGGAACAAATGCATTGAGATGAATGAGCATGGAAGATAATTAAGGATTTGGCAAAGGAATTATCAGCCATCATTGTGGATCCAGTTAATAATGGCAACCATAAATTTGCTATTTTATCATGTAGCCTGGAAATAAATTTTCTACCCATCTCAAAAAAGAAACTTATGCTAGAGATAGAGATTTATAAAGTATTTACAGAGATATGGTTGTGGAAGCTACAGAAACAGATGAGATCCTAATGACAAAGATCATATTGATATATACTAAGACAGATAAAAGGGAAAGAAACACACTAAAGAACAAGATGGAGGTAGTCGTTATTTGCCTGAGAAAGAGCTATTCAATTAATTGATAAAGATAGATACATGATTGTAAGAGGTAAAGAAAAAAGTTAGATGTAAGGAAAAGGAGGAAGTGAATATGGATTACTCTGTTGATGGACATTGGTATTGTTTACATTTTGGAGATATTTTGAACAATCCTACTATGAACATTTCTGTTAAAGTATCATGATTCCCATGTGCATTAATTCTATCATATATACTCAGAAACAGAATTGCTGTCATAGGGCATGAATATCTTTTTTAAAATACAAATTTCTAAATTGATTAAGCCAATCTATGTCTATCAAAAGAGCATGGTAACAGTTGCTCTTCCTCCACAACGTACATATACCTAGTACTGTATTAATTTTTTTCAAATCTGCTAGTTAGTAACAATATCTTATTGTAGTTTTAATTTTCCTTTCGCTGTTAATGAGAGTAAGCACCTTTTCATGTTTATCAGTCGCTTAGATGTTCTCTTTTGTAAAGTCTCTGTTCCAAGTCTTTGTCTAATTTTCCCCTTATTGGGTTGTTGTTTTTTATTGAATTATTATCTTTTTATCTATTCTGGATAACGAGTTCTTTATCAGGTTTACATGGTATTAATATCTATTCCTACTCTGTAGCTTGTCTTCTTACTTTATCACGTCTTTTGATGAATATTTTAATTTTAATTTAGTTAAATCAATATTTTCTTTATAATTAATAATTTTTGTATCTTAAAAGGAATTCTTCCTGAGTGACATCAATGGAAATGGCACAGTTGGGAAAGCAAAAAGTCCATCCCTCCACTGAAGAAGTAAATTAAAAAAACTACCAAAAAATGTCAGAATCAACTTTACCAGAAATCTAAAAATTAATCAAAAGTTTTTAGCAATCAGGTGAATGCTTAATCAACTAACAAAAAATCCAACAGATCCCCTACTACACAGCTCAGCATGGGCCTTGAAAATATGGTCCACATTCCTGGTAAAGGTTCTTGTACTGAAAAACAAACCTTAGTCTCAAAAATTGTGGTTGGTTGTTTCAACACATCTAGTGGCTCAATGAATGACATACTTGAAGGGCTTGCCTTTATCTCCCCTGACTTAGAAATCTCCCAAAGCTCAGGTAGCTAACTGGGGGTCATAATTATCTAAAAATTTAAAAACAGATATATTAACCATTGCTGTCCTGGCAAAGAATAACAGTTGGGACAAACAATAGATTAACTGAAAAACTCATGAATAAGGACTTTGAAAAGTTCCCACATATTCCTGGGAATCCAGAAGTTCATGTTATGCCCAGGGCTAGGTGCATCCTTAAAAGATTTCACCTAATCTTTTACTTCTTGCTGAACTTCAGACTCTGCACAATCAGGAAGTGAAGGGTAAGGCGGAGTTGTAAACTGCCTGGCTGAGTGTTGAAGACATGCCTTGATATATACAAATAACCCATCTGCAAAGAATGGGAGTTTTTTCTTTTTCTGTATATATATATATATTCTGTATATATATACACACACGCACACACACACACACACTTCAGTGGCCACATATGACAAAGAATAACAGACTTAACAAAAACACTTCAGAGAAGTTAACCAACAAATAAATGACAATTATAAAAAGCAAGAATAACATACCCAGAGAGAAGGAAGAATATGATTTCCAGAGTTGCCACTTATAATATTCAAAATATCCAGTTTTCAACAAAAAATTATAAAGGATGCAAAGAAACAAAAAAAGTATGTCCTATATTTAGGAGAAAGAAGAAGAAATAAACAGAAACTATTCCTGAGAAAGCCCAGACATTGAACCTGACTAGACAAAAATTTTAAATTAAGTGTTTAAAATATACTAAAAGTGCTAAAGGATACCATGGACAAAGAGCTAAAGAAAACATGGGAATGATCCCTCACTAATAGGGAATATCAAGAAAAAGACAGAAATCATAAAAGGGAACTAAACAGAAATTCAAAAGCTGAAAAATATAATAAATAAAATGAAAAATCCACTAGGGGAGGTTCGGCAGCATATCTGAACAAGCAGAAAAATAATTAATGAACTTTAAGATAAATCAATTTAGTACACTCAGTTTTGGGAGAAGAAAGTAAAAAGAATGAAGAATAAAAACAGGGCTTATGAAACCTATGGGACACCAATAAGTGTACCAAGATATGGATAATAGGAGTTCCAGAAGGAGAGAAAAGAGACAGAAATAATATTTGAAGAAAAAAATGCCTGAAAGCTTTCTAAATTTGAGGACATGAATCTACACATTAAGAAGCTCAACAATCCCAAGTTGGATAAACTCAAAGAGATCTATACTAAGACATTATAATCAAATTTTAAGAGTGAAAGAAAAAGACAGCAAAAGAGAAGCAACTCATACAAGGTATCTTCAATGAGTAGCAGCTGATTTCTCAAAAGATACCAAAGAGATCAGCAGACAGTGGGATGACATATTCAAATGCTGAAAAAAAAATTAATCTGTCAATCGAAAAAATTATATCTGGCAAAATATTTCAGAAATAAAGGAAATATCAAGGCATTCTCAGATAAACAAAAACAGAGAGTTCAATGACAGACTTGCAGTATAAGAAATGCTAAATAGAGTCCTTCAGGCTGAAATAAAAGGACACTATATAGTAATGTGGCATTCACATGAAGAAATAAACAACACTGGTATTCTGCATAAGTAAATATAAAAATCAGTATTGTATATTTTGGGTAGTAAATCTTCATTTTTCCTATATGATTTAAAAAGGAAACTACAGAAAACAATAATGATAAATCTGTGTTCATAGGCACACATGCGTAAATATATAATTTGTGAAAATAACATGTGAGAGAGAATGGGACAAAGTTTTTGCACAATATTTAAATTAACGGTATTAATTAAAACCAGATTATTATAAATTATGTGAAACCCATAGGTATCTACTAATAAAATAACTAAAACATATTTGATAAAAGAAATAAGAAAATCAAAATAGTACACTAGAAAATATCTATTAATAAAAAAGGAAGTAATAAAGGAAACGAGAAACAAAATATATAAATGATAAATAAAACACATACTGCAAACTGGAAGAAATCTCACCTTATCAGTTATTTTATATTAAATGTAAGTGAATTAAAAGGCAGAGACTAGCAGCATGGATTGAAACAGTGATCCAAGTATGTTTTAGATTCAAAGACACAAATTGGTTGAAAGTGAAGAAATATAAAAAGATATTTCATGCAAAGATCCAAAAGAGAGATGGAATGCCTATAATGATATCAGACAAAATGGACTTTAAGACAAAAACTGTTCCGAGACAGAAACATCATATAATGATGAATCTATTATGAATCTATTATGAATCTATTATGAATCTATGAATCTATAATGGTCAATCTATTGGAAGGTAAAACAAGTGTAAACATACATGCACCTAACCAGAGCTCCACAATATATGAAGCAAAAACTGAAAGTACTGAAGAGAAAAAAGTTCAAAAATAGTAGTCGGAGATTTCAATTCTCCACCTCAATAACGGTTAGAACAACTAGTCAGAAGATCAACAAGTAAAACAAATGATTTGAACAACAGGCAGTAGAAACCAATTAGACCTAACAACCATGTAGAGAACAATCAACCTGATAACAAGAGAAAACACATTTTTTTCAAGTGAACATGGAACATTCTCCAGGATCGACCAAATATTAGGCCACAAAATAAATCTCAGTAAAATATTAAAATCCAACAATGTATCTTCTCTGACCATGATGGAAGGAAAGTAGAAATCAATAAAGAAAGAAATTGGAAAATTTACAAATACACTGTAATTAAACACATTCTTAAATAAAAAATCAAGGAAGAAATCACAAGGAAAATGAAAACATAACATACCAAAACTTATGGGATGCAGAAATAGCAGTGCTCAGTGTAAAGCAGTTGCAAAAATCTACTTTAAAAAAGAAAGATTTAAAAGCAATAATCTAACCTGAGACACTAGGTAACTAGAAAAAAAGAAGAGCAAATAAACCCAAAGCAAAGAAAAAGAAGTAATAAGGATTACAGTGAAGATAAATACAGAATAAACACACTAAAAGAATCAACAAAAGCAAAGTTGATTCTTTGAAAAGATCAACAGAACTGACAAAGCTTTAGCTAGACTGACAAAGAAAAAAGAGAGAGAAAATCCAAATTAATAAAACAGGAATAAAAGCAGGGACTTTACTATTATTGATCTCACAGAAATGAAAAGGAATATAAGAGAAAACTATGGATAACTGTATGCCGACGAATAGGATAATCTTGATGAAATGGGCAAATTCTTATAAACACAGACACTATCAAAACTGATTCAAGAAGAAATAGAAAATCTGAAATATACATATAACAAGAAATTGAATCAGTAATTAAAAAAAAAAAAATCTTCAAAGAAGGAAAACCTCAAGACCAGATGGCTTTACTAAAGAATTCTATCAAATGCTTAAAGAACACAAACCCTTCACAAACTCTTCCATTAAACAGAAGAGGAGGGAACACTTCCTAATTCATTGTGTGGGGCCAATATTACTGTGATACCAAATACAAAGGAAGACAACACAGGAAAAGAAAACTATAGACCAATATCCTTTATGAATATAAATGCAAACATCCTAAACAAGACACTAGAAAATTGAAACTAATAGCATATTAAAAGGATTATATACCATGACAAGGGGGATTTATTCCATGAATGTAAGAGTGGTTCAATATAAGAAATAAAATCAATGTAATAGAATGAATTAATGAGGAAAAAATCCACATGATTGTTTCAATTGATGTAGAAAAAGCATTTGACAAAGTAGAATACCTTTTCATGATAAAAACACTAAGAAAATTAGGAGTAGAAGGCAACATCCCTAACCTGGTTGAAGGGCATTTATGAAAAACCCATAGCTAACATCCTACTTAATGATGAAAAACTGAAACCTTCGCCCTAAGAGCAGGATCAGGAATGTGTGCTCTCAATACTTCTTTCCAACATTGCACTGGAAGTTCTAGCCATGGAAATTAGGCAAAAAAGAAATATAAGGCATTCAATTTGGAAAGGAAGAAGTAAAACTATCTGTACTTGGAGATGACATGATCTTATATATATATAATGTTAAAGAATCCACAGAATTATTAGAGCTAACTTATTCAGCAAAATTGCGGGATACATGAAGAGCACATTAAAATCAGTTGTATTTTTATATACTAACAATGAAAAATTTAAAAAGGAAATTAAAAAATCAATCCCATTTACCTTAGCATCGAAGAGAATAAAATATTAAGGAATAAACTTAATCAAGGAGGTACAAGACTTGAACACTGAAAATTACAAAACATAACAAGATGTAAACAAATGAGAAAACATATATTAAGATGACAATACTACCCAAAAGGATCTACAGATTCAATGCAATCCCTATCAAATCCCAACATTTTTTTCAGAAATAGAAAAATCCATCCTAAAAAGAAAGTTAGAGGACTCACACTTTCCAATTTTAAAACTTACTTCAAAGATACAGTAATCAAAACAATGTAATATTGGCATAAGAATTGAGTCAGAAATAAATCTTCTTACCTTTATGGTTAACTGATTTTTGACAAAGGTGTCAAGACAATTAATGGGAAAAATAGTCTTTTCAATAAATTGTGCCCGAAAACTGGATATCCACATTTAAAAATATGAAGTTGACCCTTATCTCACATCACATAGAAAAATTATCTCAAAACGGATCAAAGGCCTAAATGTAAGAGCTAAAATGATAAAATTCTTAGATGAAAATATAGGAATAAATATCCATCACCTTGGATTTGGTAATGGATTCTTAAATATGATACTAAAAGCATAAGAAACAAATGAAAATTTAGACAAATTGACTTCATCAAAATTCTGTGCATCCAAGTAATTAAGAAAGGTTGAAACAACAAACAAACAAGACAAACAAACAAAAACTCAAAGACACAGACAACAGTTTAGCGGTTACTACAGGGAAAAGGGGGAGGGGAGGAGGTAGATAATGGTAAAAAGGGTCAAATATATGGTGATAGAAGGAAATTTAACGTTGGGTGGTGAACACACAATGTAATATACATACATACAATATACATAAAGGAGTCAATAAGGGATGATCTAATATTGAATTGTACACTTGAACCTTACATAATTTTATTAACCAATGTCAACCGAATAAATTGAAAAAAAGAAATTGAAAAAATATAAAAAGAAAACAACAAAAAAGAAAGGTTGTAAAAACAACCCACAGAATGAGAGAAAATATTTGCAAATCACAAACATGATATAGTTCTATTGTCCAGAATATATAAGAATACTCTGATTCAACAACAAAGGACAAATAACCCATTTAAAAAACCATCATTTTAAAAAGAGGCAAAAGACTTGAATAGGTAATTATCCAAAGATGATACACAAATGGCCAACAAGGGACATGAAAAGATGTTCATCATCCTTATTTATTAGGGAAATGAAAATTAAAACCACAATAAGATACCACTTCACACCCACTCAATGGCTAGAATTTTTAAAAACAGAAAAATAACAAATTTTGAGCATGTAGAGAAAGTGGAAACCTCATATACTGCATGTAGGTATGTAAAATGGTATAGCTCTATGGAAAAAAGTAGGTGGTTCTTCAAAAAGTTCAACATAGAATTATCATAGGACCCAACAATTCTGGTCCTAGGTATATATCCAAGAGATATGAGAACTGGTGTCCAACTAAAAACTTGTACATGGATGCTCATAATTACTTTTATAGCCAAAAAGGGACAACAATTCAAATGTCCATCAATTGAACAATGCTAAACAACATGTGGTTTATCTACACAATGGAATATTGTGCAGCCCTAAAAAGGAGTACTGATACATGTTAGAAATGAATGAAACCTTGAAAGCAGAGTAAGTGAAAGAAGCCAGACATAAAAAGCTACATATTGTATGATTCCATTTATATGTAATGCCCAGAGTAGACAAATCCATAGAGACAGAAAGTAAATTGGTGTTTGCCAGGGAATAAGGGGAGGGGGATAGAAGGTAACTGCTTAATGAGTATGGAGTTTTTGGGGGTTGACAAAATATTTTGGAATTAGAGGTGATGGTTGCACAACATTGTGAATATACTAAAAGCCACTGAATTGTACAATTTAGAATAGTTAAAATGTTGAATTTTATGTTATGTCAATTTAACTCAATTACATTTAAGAAAGAACCCTTTTCTTTAAAATGTCATATAAATAAAATATGACATTAATAAAAATGTCATATATCAAAATATAAAAGTTTTAGTTTTTCATATTTAGGTCTCTAATTAACTTAGAATTAATTTTATATATTGTACAAAGATAGGGTGACCAATTTAATTTTTTTTCAAATGTATAGCCTGTTACCTCAGCATCATTTATTTTAAAAAGAACTTCTCTACTAATGTGTAGTACAAACTCTGTCATATACAAAGTGTCCATATGTGTGCTGGTGTTTTGGTCGTATATTGTAGTCCATTGGTCTAAGTGTCAATTCTTATATCAATAATGCACTACTTTAATTATATCATTTTAAGTCTTGATATTTATAGAGCAGGTTTCCTCATTTTGTTCTTTTTCTTTTTCAAGAGTATCTTGGTTCTTTTTAGTCCTTTACAATTCCATTCTATAAAAATTTAGAAGCAGCTTGTCAAGTAACTCCCTCTCTTAATTACATACAAACACACACACGCGTGCACACACACACACACACAATCACTTACAAACTGTTAGGATTTTATTTACTATGTTTGTATGGAAAAGTACAGAAAAGTTTTGAAGGATATTCCTCTGATTATAAAGTTTTTACTTCTGGGGGAATGTGAAGGCAAATGAGAATGAGATGAGAGGGCGGTTAAAGTAAATGTTAATCTTGCCTATATTTTACTTTTATTTTTTAATAAGGAGAATGCATTCATATGTTACTTAAAGAATTAAAAAATTAGTAAGGAAAACATGTGAGAGATGGTTTCAAAAACTGAGAAGTGGTCAATGCACTTAATAACTAGGGAAATGTAGAAGAATGAGCACAATGTCTTACATATGGTTGATACTTGATACTTAATTACTTCCTTAATAATGAAATAATAAAAGCAGTCATTAATTTTGAGAATTACATGCTCTCTTCGAGATAGGACAGGACCAAAGTAGTAACTCAGAAAAACAGTTAAAGCAGAAAGGACAGATGTTTAACCCTGATGGTCTTTATTTTAACATAACAAGAAGCAAGAGGAGAGAATAGGGGAAATGAGGTGAAAAAACGTAAAGGTCTGAAAATTGCAACTCATCAATGTACATAAAGGTGTCAATAAGGGATGAACCAAAGACTTGACAAGGAGTATTGAGAATCCACTTAGAGTAAGCAGAATTTGTAATGGGTTAAGTAAGCACAAATGAGAAGGAGAAATGCAAAATCATTTCCAAAAGAAAAAACATTCCTACCTTCAGAGAACTAATCTGTATTCCTATTATCTTATGCAACTGATAGCATGGAGAGAACAATCTGTCCCAGTTGATCTAAAACCCTCTGTAGATATGCAATGTAATTTCAACTGTGAATTATTAAACAACAGAATTTTTCTCATTAAGGGAAATTATAATGGGAATACATACCTTCTTAGGAACAGTACTGATTCTATGTTGCTTTCACAGTCCTAAAGCTAATTTGACTGATTGGGTGAACACTTCTAAAAGAAATGGAGAGTTATACTAACAAAATCAGAATATGTAGCCAATGTATTATTTTCCTTTTTGAACTTTGTAGGCTTTTGAAATACTAGTAAGAATGCCAATAGTAAAAACACACATATTTACATTTTGATGCAAAGGAAATTTATAAGTGAGCATGTATTTCTCCTTTAAATCATTATTTTTACCACTTCAAATATATTTTTTTTTGTTTTGAAAAAATGTTTAAACTCACAGAAAAGTTGCAAGACTAAGACAATAGAAGATATATCTGTTATTTGGATTTAATTTTGTGTAGCTAGTGAGCACATTTAAAATAATTGGTGTCAGCTTCCCAAAGTAGCCATATATGAAGTATGGCTTCCACAGCCACAATTTGTCAGTCTCCATATGTAAGGCTTTTGGTGTTCTTGCCTATCTTTGTGGTTAGCTCTTTCCTGATACCCTTTCCTAATAACTTTTCTGTTGAAAGACCTTTAAGGCAGGTTGCATTTCCTAAAAATCCTACTAGATATCTCAGTGTACAATATAGGATCTGAATAATAAAAATAGGTGACATATGAATACCTAAATGAGTTCTTTCAGAAAATATACATCATGTATCTTTTCAGAGCTTCTGGTACTGATCCTTTAGAAGCTATGATTAAGTATAACGAAAATTTTACTAAATAACAAAACTATCAAACCTTGAGTTCATAAGACACCTGACAAGTTATTCATAAAATTCTTGTGGACAAGATAGTGAAAGTGGGTTTGATGGTCTAGAAGACAAATATATGTTAGCTGGTTAACAAAGTGTAACCAACAGGGTTTCTGGAAGTTTGTGCAGTAGCCTAACCTAAAAAAACACTTCTATCAGTGACCTGAATGAAGTATGGTTAACATATCTGTAAGTGACAGAGCTAGAAAAGACAAGTAATATACTGAATGGCCAACATAGATTTTTTAAAAAATCTCCTTAGGCTAGACTGATCAGTTGAATTAGCTGAATTTAAGAAGAATAAATGTGATGACATGAATTTAGATTAATATCAATGATACAAAAAATCCACAAGAATTTATGATTCATATATATAAAGAAAACCCACTTTATGATTTTGCCTAGACAGTGAACATTAAGGTATGACTATAACCTTTTTTTAATAAATGTAAAAACTTAAATATTCATGAGTTTGTTTCTTTACAAAGATTATTTCTACTTATTAAAATTATTCTCCCATTGTTTGAAATTATTCAGAATTTTTATTGTTCTCAATGGTATTAATCAGAGTCCTTATTATGTTTTCCCATATAAATTTGTCTTCTGGGAAAATAAAAAGGTATAATCTTGCTGATATCTGCATTCTAGTATCAATTTATGATGGTATATATAAAACACTTAGAATAGTATCTGCTATATAGTTAGCATTCAAAAATTATCTATTACCATTACTATAGTTGCTTAATGAATTGGCTTACTAGAGGGAGAGAATATGCTGATAATTTGTCTATTTCATGGAAGAGTCCTTATACATCATGGGCATTACTAAATATATCTTTATTTATGTTTATTAAAATATAGTTGGCATACAATATTATATTAGTTTTAGGTGGACAACATAGCGATTTGACATTTATATATTTTACAATGTGATCACCACTCTAAGACTAGTAACCATCTGTCACTGTGCAAAGTTATCACACTATTATTGGTTATATTCCCCTTATCTTAGTTTTATATGTTTTATGAACTTAGTTCATGGACATCTATTCCTTAGAGATCGATGATACATTACATTTTTTGATGGAACATACTTAAAAAATATTTATACAGTATATACTATGTGCCAAACTGTGCTAGATGTTGGATAGATCACATAAATTGAGATGTGATCCTTATTCTCATGGACCTTACAGTCTACATACATAGAAATCAAACACATGAATAAGCATATAATTATAATTTGTGATAAGTGCTATAATGGAAAAAAACAAGGTGCTATGAGACAATAACTGCAGGAATAATTTGGGTTGGCAGATCAGAAAAGTCTTTCTGTGAGAAAGAGATATTTATATTAGACAGAAAGAACATCTAATAGAAGTTAGCCAGGCAGAGTAGGGTTAAGAACATTTGTGTGTATGTGCCTTTGGAGCAAGGCAGCAACATTGATCACATTCTCATAAGAAGCCATTATTTATAAAAATGTAAGCACTTGCTGAGCTAGGTCTCAAAAGATGGTTAAGAGGTGAATAAGAAGGAAAAAGAAAAGATTGTTCAGTTGGGAAAAGGAAAGAGGAGGTTGAAGGGAGAATTGTATTAGTAACATCTGAAGGTTGAGTTAGTATCAGTGAAATTATCAATCCCCAAATATTAAATGTTTACTTTTATCCAGATACTGTGTTAAGTGCTTTTATATTCATATTCTTATTCTAATATTCATACCTTACTCATGAAGTAACAAAGGCGTTAGTTAATACCATTATTATTCCTATTTTAGAAAAGGCTTGGGCTTACAAAGGAGAAGCAATTCACCCAATGTCAGAGCTAATAATTAACAACAAAAACTATCAGATGCCAAAGCTCACATTTTTATGTAAAATATAATGCATATTGCCTCCCAGATTTGAAAAAGGTCTATGTAGTTTATTTTAACATAGCTTCCCATTTTATTGATAAAATAACAGTAAGCTTTGTGAAAAACTTATGAGAACATATAATAGCCCAAACAGTAATTATTAATAATTCATCACACGTACATATATAATTACTCTACAATATTACTCAAAGGTCAATGCTAGGAAAAAACAATTGGCATCTTAACAAGTCAATTCCTTTATTAACAATTACAGTAGTGATATAAAAACTTCTTGGCTTTTTTAAGTTGAATTTTGAGAAAAATCAAACATTTATTTATTATTAAAGGTCATACAGCCTTCTAAAAAATCCTGCTATGTGGCATCCATATAAGTAGAAACAAACAAAAAAGGATAAACAATAAAAATGCACATTAGGCAAATGGACATCTTGAACAAAAAAGTTAATTTTTTTTGTAAACATCCATGCATCATTGCAATTCTTTTGTGTCAGGAAAAATTGTGAAAGAACTGAAAAGGACACAAAATGTCACCAGGTGCCCTGAGTAGTGGACCAGTCTGGATTATCTGTACTGTTCACAATATTTCAGCTACTTTATAAAGCTAAATTGTAAAAACTGATAGTAATGTAAATGGTTTTTTTTCTAAATTATTCTTCTATACCATGGAACTGCAGTGAACTATTTTGTCGAAAGTAACCAAGTACTATACCTATTTGTAAATTCATTTCAGCATTCTTAATGTCTATATATTTGCTTTCTTTGAATATTCCTGTGAACCGGTTGTAATATCTTTCTGGTTCCCTCATTAATTAATGAAAGAATTAACAACTTTGATATGTATTCATTTCGCATTTGTAACAGAATTTTACCTTTAAAAATGTTTAACAGTTTTAGAGATCATCCACTAGGATGCCCAGTGGATTCATCTCTTAGAACCAATAAAATATGCTGCTGGAAGAGAGCACATTTAAAGCAATTGCTTAAGCCACGTATCTTTTCTTGTCAATCAGAGGTGAATCTCAAATGCCAACAGAATTCTACTTAAATGACTGTGTTTCTCTAGGTTGTAAAAAAAAAAAAAAAAAAAAACCATTATATTGATTTGTGTTTTATCTTTGTTTCTAGTTAGTGTATTGACAAAAAATTATTGCTCATTGGTGGCAGCAATGCTTGGGGCTTTGGTTTTATGGTCCGATCATTTGGTGATCTCTGTAAATACATTACAGATTTTTATTCTCTGTTAGGTGAAAGATGAAAGAAAAACCTGTTTACAGTCCTTTTCATTTGTCTATTTCTTCAATTTGAGCTCAAAAACATTAAGAATTTGGTATCCTCTGGGAAGGAGAACAGATCTTTGATTTTTTTTTTGGTGGGGAAGAATTTTTGTTTCTGTGTTTATTCCGGAACTGTGGCTGAAGTTGTAGAATTGAAATCATAAGTTCTCTGTGTCCGTGTGGCTGCAATTTAGAAAGGCCTTTACCTACTATGTGAATGTGAAATGTTTCCCATTATATGGAAATTATCAATTGACCTCTATTGTCTATTAAACTAAAGGAGGTTTGTTCTGACTGGCTTCTAGAGATAAATAAATGCCTAAATAAGTTAATTATATCCCAAATTCCCCCAAATAAGAAAACTGAATTTATAATAATATTTCAAACATGCCAGATTTAAAAAAATCTACTAAAAACTAACTCGTAAATATTTTAAGAATCCAGGTTCGAAAGAGGCTAGCTTAATAATTTGGTTTAAAAATTATTTAAAAATTATCAATGTTAAAAATAATACAATTATACTTTGTTTTTCTTGTGTTGCTGTCTCTAAACATACACAAGTTTGCTGATTGAACAAGCTAACATTACTCCTACAGAATACTTAGAATTATAAAAAATATATTTATGTTCGACTAAATCGAAACATTCTGACAAATTTTATTTCAACGATGTCTGTTTTTTAGCATGTCAGTTTGAAGATAATTTCCATGATCTTTAGGTAACTTAAATTTGAAATGACATCTAATTTAGTCAATAAATGAATAAACATTAGATGCCTAGATAATTTTTAAGTAACATGAAATTAAAAAACATTATATACTAATCACAATTATTTTTTTATTGTGGTGAAATATACATAACATGAAATTTACCATTTTAACCACTTTTAAATATATAATTCAATGGCATTAAGTATTCACAATGTAATGCAAACATCACCACTGTACATTTCCATAACTTTTCCATCATCCTTAAGAGAAACATTGTACTTTAAGCGATAATTCACTATCTTTCACTTTCTCCAGCCGCTGGCAGCCTCTATCCTATTTTCTGTCTCTATCAATTTCACTATTTTAGGTATGGCATGTAAGTGGAATCCTATATTTGTCTTTTTATGTCTTGTTTATTTAACTCAGCATAATGTTTTCAAGGTTCATCCATGTTATAGCATTTAATAAAACTTAATTTCTTCTCATGACTGAATATTCCATTGTGTATATATATCACATTTTGTTTATTCATCATTGGACATTTGGGTTGTTTCCACTTCTGGGCCTTGGTGAATAATGCTGCTATGCACATGGTGCATGAGTCTTTCAATTCATTTTGGGTATATACCTAGAAGTGGAATTGCTGTGTCACATATTTAACTTTTAGAGGAAACACAAAAGTGTTTTTCACAGTGGCTGCACCATTTTACATTTCCTTCAGCAATGTACAAGGGTTCCAATTTCTTCACATCCTTTGCTAACATTTGTGTGTGTGTGTGTGTGTGTGTGTGTGTGTGTAATAATAACCGTGCTAATGGATGTAAAATGGTATTTCATTGTGGTTTTGGTTCACAGTTCCCTAATAACTGGTGATGTTGAATATCTTTTAGTGTGCAAACTACTATTTGTATACCTTCTTTTGAGAAATATATATTCAAATTCTTTACCCATTTTTGAATTGGGTTCTTTGTTTTGTTGCTGAGTTGTAGGAGTTCTTTAAATATTCTAGATAGCAATCCTTTACCAGACACATGATTTACAAATATTTTCTTCTACTTTGTCGGTTGCCTTTTCACTCTCTTGACAGTGTTCTTTGATATACAAGTTGTTAATTTTGATGAAGTTCAATTAGCCTCCTTTTTCTTTTGTTGCATTGATTAGTTATCATAATTTTAAGTGAATATACTTTTCCTTCTTATTTTTATTTGCTTTATTTATTTATTTATTTTATTTTTTATTTACTTTTTTGTTATGGTGACATTGGTTAACAAAGTCTAGTAAGTTTCAGGTATACAATTCAACAGTAAAGCATATATGTATGGCATTGTGTGTTCTTCACCTATAAGTAGATTTATTTCTGTCACCATATATTTGACTCCTTTCACTCCATCTACCTCCTCCCTTATCCCCCACCCCTCTGGTAACCACTAGTCTATTGTCCATGGCCATGATAGACATTTAATTTTTATTTAGAACTACAGCTTTTATACATGTGGGTTATAACTATCAATATTTACTGAATTATAAATCAAAACAAAAATTTTAAATTCTTATTAATTCATTAAAAAAGCAATGATTAACACATTGCATGTTAAATAAATTATATCATCATATAATTATGAAAATACTTTTCATCTTGTGGATCATATGAGAAAGAACTGCAGGCAAAGTAAAATATCAGTTTATTCAAGAATATATGAAAGAACATACTGAAGACTAAAACTTGAAAAGTGAAGTTTATCTCCTTTGATTTTTAATACTTGAGCCTGTAAATAAGTTATAAAATGTATTAAATATCTACCAAGTTCACTTAATTTTTATAGACTTTTTGTTCTTGGCTTACTGATTTGTGCCCTTATCTGCTATGTAATATGCTCAGATAGCAGAGATGTTGTATCTAATCAGAATAATTGCCTGTACTATATGTTAACTTTATTATATGCTTGAGTATTTAAAGGAAAAAAAAAAACCAAAGAATAAAAGTTCCTCACTTATGAAAGAGCTAATTCTTAACAACTGCATTACCTTTTATGCTCTTATAATTTTTTATTGTCATTTTAATTAAAGAGGCAACCAAAAATTATTTCTCAGGCATCCATGATCCTATCGTAAATTAAGTGTGTAAATTTCTTCTGACAACTCAAAACTAAATCCTAAATATAGAACAAATTTAAAAAAATTTCAGGGTATCTTTTCAACTAAAATTATCTTTGAGTTTTCCCAGCAGGCTTGTAGAAAATTACAAAAATTTGTTCTTTCAGTATAGAAAAAGAACAATGAAAGATATAATTAGGTTTGTTCGATAAGTTATAATTGTTATAATTTCATGGGAAGTTGGCGCATCAAAAGAGAAGGCCAGCTTTCTCTAGGTCAAATTTATATAAGTAAAATGTTATTAATATTACTATTTCAGAAATTGTATGCTTGTGTCAAGTCCCTGGAAAACTGTCAACTTCTCCCTGTTCATAATATCTTTACACTAAGGGGAAACACTGCTCAAAACTCTTGATATAGTTATATTTTTATCCCCAATAAAGAATTTTACTCTCTTCCATTCTGATATTGGTTACAGCAAATAACCATAGCTATAAGGTCTCTGTCATCTACAGATGAATTTTGATGCTTGCCCGAAAGTTATGCTACAAGCTATAGTTCACAGTTTGTGTATTCAACAAAGAACTGTACCAGATACTTCAAGCTACTGATACTTCAAAAGAATATACTCTTGGGTACAGACTTCTGAAGTGACATTGCTTAGACAACTTTAAGACTATAACAGTGGCTGAGTTAGTATTTCTAAAACCCTTTATAGGCTAGAGCTGGAAGCTTAACAGACTGCTAAGATCCAGTGGAATAAGAGTTAATTGCATAGGATGAAATAAACAGAAGAATTTTTTTTTCAGGCTGTTTATTTGTAATATTATTGATGTTATTTCATATGTTTTCTTTTCTGATATGTGAGGAAGTTCTTTTTCTTTCTTTTAAAGCTATATATAACCCATACACCCACACAATTTAGTAGATCTTGACTTCTTAAAACTGAAATGAAACATTTAAAATGATATTTGACTCTCAATGACTCCCCCAGACGTCAGGAACTCTTACTGTCTCATAACTTGTCTTGACTATATAGTGATTCCATAGATTTAATAAGAATTTCTTCCTTTTTAACAGGAAATAATTGGACAAAGTGATGATGGAACCAAGGACTTAACTGGAGTGTCACTTTCGAAAATGGTGCTCATTTAATCAGACAGAACTCCACTTTTGAAGAACGAAGATTGGCTGTACTCATGAAGCCAGTGCCTACAAAATCCTCCCAGGAAAAATGACCTGGAAGCTGGGGTAGAGTGTCTCAGCCTTATATGTGGTAGAAAAAGGTCACTTATATATGGTAATGAAATGTTTGTGACCTGGAGAAGAGAGGAACTCATCTAAATGATATGTACTTACAGGTGAAATAGGGTGAAGAGAGTTTCTAGTGCTTGGTTTCCTAATCTTGGGATGGCAAAAATGAAAACTTTTAAAAGTAGAATCTGAGATTTCCAATGAAAACTTTCAGACAGAAGTTAATTTTATGGCCTCTATATTTGCAAAGGAAACTCATTGAGGCTATATAGTTAATTAATATCTTGATGTGCCTATATAAATAACCAGGCCCAAACTAATAAAACCAGTCATTCTTTTGAGTTCAAGAATCATCTTTGAGATTATTATGATTATGGGGTGGGGAAGGGAGTCGGCGAGAGTAGTCAGGAAAATGGGAAAGAAAGATTATTAAATATCCTAGATAATCTGCACTTTTCATTGTGTTTAACTATTTTACAACTCTGCAAGCTATAGGAAATGGATACTAATGTAAATTATTCTTGTCTATAGAATGCAAATTAATTTTATCCTAAAGAGAAATAATTGATTATTGTCCTGTGAATATTATCACATTTTGTATCTATTTATAAATTCATCCTAGCCTTCATGAATGTTAATATGTGTCCTTTGAATTTTTCTCTGAACTGGTTTTAACAGCTTACTGTTCTTTCATTAATTAATTAAATAGAATCTTTGACAAAGATTTATTTTATTTCTATGAATGACTCAACCTTTAAAAATATTAATCTTTAACACATATCATACTGTGTTCTCCAAAGTATTTGGTTTCATGGATTTATTTAAATATATTTCTCACTCTACTGGTACTTAAAACTTAAAGCTTGGTTGCTTGGATCAGTAAACTTCCAGAGTAAACACATTCTATTGTTTACAATTCTTAGGTTGTGCAATACATTTTATAATTCAAGTGTTTCCAACCAAGGTCCGAATATCCCAATTCTCATTTTTGAGAGGAATTTATAACTAGTCGGTCATCTCCCAGAACTTTACCCTATTTCTTTCTCTCTTGTGCTGAGAGGTGTTATAGCAGCCAAGAATGTCAATTTGGAAACCAGATTGCCTGGTCTTGAATATCAGTTCAGTCATTAGTTGGTTATATGTCCTTAACCTGTTTGTGTTTCAATTTTTTCATAAGTAAAATGACAATGCATGTAAAGTGTTGATATATGTAAGATGTTTAGAAGAGTGACTGGAACATAGTGTTATTTTAATATACCAAAATCCTCATGGATAGAAAGAAACAATATGGATATATATATAAAATGTTCTTCAATTTTCTTATCAAAACTTTTTAAGTATCTCTGGATTTTTGTAACAGTGTCATTTATTTCTAGGCAAATCTACAGGAGTGGCAGGTTGCTAATTCTCAGCATTTTCTTTCTTAAGTTCCAAATAAATGCTCCAGGAAGATAAACTCTTCCTTATCGGCCATTTGAATTCAACATATTGTTTTCTCCATATCCTTTACCAAAAGGAAATAAGCAACTCTTTTTCTTTCCAGGGCAAGCAGCAGATTTTCTTGTATTCAATGGAGCTTGGGGAACATCATTATTGTGCTGAACTTCTGCAGAAGATTTAATTTCTGTCAGTGAGACAAAATTTCCTATTATGTATCTCCATGGGTATCTTTCCTCTTTGTCTCAAATTCCTCCTGGCCTGTCATTATGACTTGGATTTTGAACCTATCAGTTGTATGAGGCTGCAAAGCACAAGCTGTAATTTCTTCAAATTTGGATCCAGGCTCCTTGAAAAGACCTTCACACTTAGTAAGCACAAAGGGGCAGGATTTATTTTCCTTCTTTTTCTCCTTTGTGTCACATTCCCCTATCTCTCTACCCTTTTGAATCAGGATTCTTGCTCAAATATGAAACTTCAGGGATTCCTATTTGATATACTTCAGTAATTATAAGGAAGACTTTTCATCTCTTTGATGCGCAGTATACATTGAGGTATATTAGTTAAGATGTTACTTGGTTGCAGGCAACAGTCTACCCATTTCTATCTTTAATTAGATTTTTTTAAATAAGGAATTTATTGGCTTATGTAACTAAAATGTCAAGAGGTAAATATGGTTCAACAGGGGCTTGAATGACCAGTTTGAACCATGTGAACAGGACCCAACACCTCTCTTTTCCATTTCTCAGGATTGCTCCTTTACTGTTGATTCTATTATCGGCAGGCATTCTTTTCATGGTTCTAAGATAGCAATTCTTGAGGTTATATATTTCCTCATTAATATCCAGTAAGAAACAGAGAGGCTGTGCTCCCCATTAGTTCAAATAAAACCTAAGTGATGAGACTGCCTTGCTCCGATAGGTCTTAATTATATATTCCTTGAACTAAAAACTGTGGCTCTGTGAAATGGATATACTGATTATATTGAGCCAAGCTATCCTGGTGGTTTAGTCAATTTTCCCCTACCCCCTAATTATTATGACTGGTAAATGCAGTACAGTGTTAGAAAGAGGAAATGGTAAATGGCTGCTGGAGAGGCAACTAACAAATATCCATTATAAGAGATATTCTTCAAGCTTCTTTATTTCCTAAAAAAGCAATTTGATCAGTTTGGCAAAAACTAGTAATCAGATCACTAGTAACTAACTACTGAAAAGTAAGAACATTAATCAGGTTTCACTCTCTTGATCATAAGTAGACAACTGAGTTAGGAAAGTAAATAAGTAATAAAAAGAACTCCCAAGTTAGATTGTGAACTTATGGGCTGGAACAATATATTTATTTTTGCATTCTGAACTCCAAGCATAGTGTTTGGTACTGGGACAGAATTTTGTAAATATTAAACTCTAAATTTACGAAATTATAATTTCCTTCCCATATGTATTATTTGGTATAAATGAGTAACCTCTTATGAGAAACTGAACCTTAAATCTTGAGTAATTTGCCCCAAATGTTAAGTGGTAAAGTCAGGGCTTAGAGAGAGTTCTTCCGATTTTAAGTTGCATAATTTTACATTATTCCACATTGCTTCACATGCCTCAGAATGCGAGGAAAGTTGTGATTTTTTTCTTTAAGAGGTAATTAGATTCTTCCTTTCAAAATTAATTTAAAAATTTTACATTCATCTTAAAGCTTATAAAAACCAGCCAAATAGTTCATAGAGATATTGCAAATGATAGTTCTCACTTAGAGATCTAAAACGCTGATAACAAACCAGGACATTCAGAACCAATGATGCTGGTTAATGAAGTTACTGCCAACTAAGCATTCATAGAGTGGCCTTCTTTAGGAGCACTAAGAACATTAAAGGCCTTTCTTTTCATTATTTTCTGTTACCTGTTTTTTCTTTTTCATTCTTTTCTATGGATGCTAGGTCTGAGAATTAAAACATTATACTCTTTGATGTATAGTTCTGATTATCATTTGTCAAAGGAAGCACAAATATGTAAGTCTACTTACAAAACTAAATTATCTATCAAAAAGATCATAACTACTACTTACAAAGGATTATTAAATATCAATTAATAAATGAGAATTTCCTGGGTAATGCTGTATGAGTGTAGTCAGAACATGTAAATAGCCATTCTCAACTAGTTCCTCCAGAGAATGAAACCCTAATAATATAAGGAATCTATTGTATGTAATAATTAATTTCCTTCCCATGCAACTAGAATGGTGCTAGTTATGTGAAATTTTTGAGAGAACTAAAAAACAGTCATTAAAATAACTTTTGGTGTAATAATATGAAACTCAGAATATGAAAACTTAAAAGTTTGGTTATGAATATAAAATTTCCAAATACTTTAGTTTGAAAACAAGGATGATTATTATAGTTGTTAAGATTGCTTTATAAGATAAGAATACAAAAGACAGTCCTGCTTCAAGTCTTATATATTTCCAAATGTTTATAATTTATAATAAAGCTACATCTGGAAATGTTTATAATTTATAATAAAGCTACATAATTGTCAACTAAAATTCATTAATAATTTTACCAATATTTAAATTTTCTATTTGGCCTTTCACTAACCCAAATTTATTTCCAACCAGGCATGGTTTATTAAATATAAGGGTTAAAGTCTTCATTTGACAGCCTATCTCCCAAGAATCTATTGATACTAGTACCTCACCCATCCATACATCCCCTCCACCAAATTCTTGGTGCTTGTTCTTCCTAAGTATTTAAAGCCAAATTTTACATTATTACTTCCTTTGTCCTCTTGTTTTATATCTATTTTAGGGATTGAAATTGATTTTTTTTCTTTTGGCTGCCATGGTCTAAATTATCACTGCTTAGTCAGTTATACTTATCAGTTTAATCTTTTCTAGCCTGGCACTTTTTACAAGATATTGTTCAGTCAGTGACTAAAAGAAGTGACATGTATCATTACAAGTTTCTATATGAAGATTAGTAATCTCAGAATTTGTATTAAGACTCAATTCTCTAAATTGTTGTAATGAGAACATAGTGAAGGAAAAGAAAATAAGATGTAAAATCATGAGCAAAAAAAAACAAGGTTAGCTTGACAAATCTGTTTAGATTTTAAGACTTAAAGTGAGCCTCTTAAAGGAATTATTTTAATTAAGCCACATTATTTAAAGGTATGTGATGAAACTGCTAAAGAAAAAAATAACTCCTGAGCAATGAATATTTTGGAAGTCATGTGATGAAAGCTCGTTGACACATACTACAGAATTTTAATGATACTACTTTAGGTACAAGAGAATCTCTATTAAATTAAATTCCTTGAGGGAATATATTCAGTGGCACCTACATTTTCACAAAAAACCACTGCCAAAGATCCTTCAGAATAAAACACATCTTTCATAATATATTATAGCCTATCTCCAAGGATAGGAGGTACGCTGTATGCTTGCAGAATCATTAATGCAAAAGCCTCTTTGTCTTACCCGTTCATCTGCACTGCCTGTTGCATGATGGGAATAATTGATGAGACCAGGGATGGGCTGCTCACCGTGTGCCATGATAACAGCAGGACTGGTGTAGAATGGATGCTTCTAATGCACAACACATAACAACTATGAATATAGTGACAGGAAAACATGAAACTATACAAGCAAAATGACTAGAAAGGAAAAAGGGTGAAAACAAATGGAACAATGAAATGTCAGATCAGCTTAGATTTCAAATGCTAGAAGTTTTTTTTCTTAACATTGAAATTGATGATACTTTTTACTCTTTTAATTAAGAGTAAAAGAGAAAGAACATATAATGATCTTTAAATGTACCTATTTCACCAATCAGTTCCATAAAAACAAAACAAAACAAAACAAACCTCACACACAACTTAAATATTTACTAGTCTTAAGTAAGAATTTAATGGATCATTAAACATATCTGGAGACAGAATCACCTGGTCTTCAGTGAAAGAACTACTTACTGGTTGTCTGAACAGACACTTCAAAAGTCTCTATGATCCTTTCTAATCCATGTTGTCAAAAAACCTCATGCTATGCTCACAGCTTATTTCATATAGCAATTAGATTTTTAATCTTTATGCTCTCAGTCAATGAACAATCATTATTCCCAGAAGTGATATGTTTATTTTCTGAAGGTTTTAAAGCATACTGGGTGAATTATACTAGATATAGATAATAATGTAAATTATATTCTATGAATTTAAGATGATTAAATTTACTCAAGTATACCTCATGGTACACCATTTACTCCCAGAATTTCCCAAAAAGAATTTTTAATACTTTGGCACTATCCTAACAATATTACTTTATTAAATTAAAAATGCAAATACATTGTATCCACTTTCTCTCTATACCACCAAGGTAATTCATGTCAAGTTATATTGAAGTAAGTTCCTAGTTAATGGCTGAAAAGCCTTGTATTAAAAAATCTTCATTAATCTTTTCAATTAATTTCTTGAATCATCTAAGGTCTCTTACCTTCAGTTTACTAGTCCCTTAAGAATCTGTGAATATTTGACGTTCTAAATATATGAACATTGTATATTTAGTATGACAACAAAAATGACATCTCCAAGGAGTTCTTAAATGTCACATTGTTTATCATTGTAGCTATTACTTCAAAAGGTAACAGCAGTATCTTTAATGCCTCAGAACTCAGAATAAAGTCCAGTGCCTTCAAGGACTCTACAATTATGGAGTGTCATAAGTATTTACCTGTGGATCTTTTAGCTCTTTGGGTGTCTCTTAGCAGGCTTACCTTGGCAGCAATGGCTGCTGCAGTTATATGTGATGAAGAACTGTCTTCTGTTGAAGCAACCCCACTGTCCTTCTTCTCTTCTTCCTCTTCCTCACATTGAACCCCTTTGTCTTCCGTCTGTTTATGGGGGCTAGTTGTGGGAGGAGGGGAAAGAGGAGGTGGCGGGGAAGGTAAATCTTCAAGTTCATCATGCACTTCCTTTACTTTTACAATGGCATCACGTAAAAGGTCAATGGCATGAGGTAGAGCTGGCAGTATGAACTGAAAGCATTCCTGTATGCAAGAGGAAGAAAAAATAAACATGAAGCACTTTTATAGGCATATAAAATAGAAGCAATAAAATTTATCTGTGACTTTAGATCTGTATTTCTTTCCATCAGTCTTAAGAATGAATCATATTTAAACCGTCATTTTTGTAATATAAAATATGAAGTAAGCGTGTCATATATTATAGTATTCTCCACAAAATGAAGAACTACAGTACTATATGCGGACACAGCACATTTTTAAAAAAATAAAATTCCTATACAAATTTGGGGTTTAAAGATACACTATGGGCAAGTAAGGAAACAATTTTCAACTTTCTAGTTAGAGCAGAGCACTAGAACAAACCAATTGAGGACTGAACTATTTTATTCAGAGAGCTAAAGTTCTGACCACCATCATAAAGTAGACCTAGGCAATGTTGTACAATATGTAAAAATAGATTTAAGTTTGTCCTGATCAGGTGCCCACTATTGCCAATAATGTATCACAAAAGAGAATAGGTAAGAACTTTAATATTGGAACATAGGGCCAGTTATGTCTGGGGAATGTGTTTGGGCAGAGGTCTCCCTCTTTTACATTTAAAGTAACTTACCTTAAAATGTAAGGTGGATTTAAAATTAAAATTTACGAAGGGTTACTGGAATACCTGAAAGGGTGCTGAATCTTTTGACCTTTGTTTGTCTCGATGACTTTACTGATGAAGATTGTAAAGAATTTAACTTTGACCAAAGAGGTCTGGCCTTTACTCTCAGTTTTTGGGAGGTGATTTCTAGTTCCTTAGAATGTCATGCCTGATAGGAGTGTCTCTCTTTGCCTGGAGGCTTTGGTCACTGGACAGTCTAAGAATGTGGTTTATTATGAGGGCCTGGGGAAACGTGTTATTAGTTTTGCCTCTGGAAGAAACTAGAGACAGTCTCTACTCTAAAAAGGGCTAGTCTTCTGAAGCAATATGAGATTGAGTCCCAATAAAAACTCTGTACACCAAAGGCAAAGGTGAAGGTACTTAGTCAGTAGCACTCTGTGTGTATTGTCTCATATTATGGCCGAGAGGAGGTAATGCTGTCCATGACTCCATGGGGGAAGATGACCAGAAGTTCCTCATTTAGTACCTCTCTTAGACTCTGCCGAATCTGGTTCTTCCCTTGGTTGATTTCAATCTGTGTTCTTTC
>NW_006438074.1:4744896-4774205 GCF_000325575.1 Pteropus alecto | reverse complement strand
ATACCCTAATCATGAGTATATCAGCTTTCAGTGAGTTCTGGGAGTCCTCCTAGTGAATTATCAAAACTGGTGGTGGTTTTAGAAATCCCCTCAATTGCAACTGATGTCAGGAGTGAGGAGGGTAGGATTGTGGAGTACTCCAACTTTGTATCTGACTAACTTTTGCAGTTAGCCAAAACTCTCTACAGTGGTGTTAGAAGTGGGATTAGCTGGAAAGACCCTGATGCATGAAACATGTGATCTGGGAGAAGGAAGGAAGAGAGGGTGAAGAATAATGAAGCTTCAGAGCCTTAATAAACACAGGATCACCCACAGTATGGAAATGCAGCTATGCTAAAATTAGTTATTTAAGTTAAAATTTAGCAATGAAATTTCAAAATGAAAGATCCAATTCCTAAGGAGTTATATCACTGGATGCATAAAAAATGGTTCCAAAGGAAAAAAGTTATGTTGAAGTAATAAATAGTAATAAATAAAGTTAGACCATTCAAAAGAAAATAGTGAAAGAGAAAGGAGAGACTCAAGGGTCTTGTACCAGCAGAGTAAAAATATTTAAATGATTATTAAGAAATGAATAAATAGAGTATTGATTGGGGTAAAACAAAGGTCTTAATGTTGTGGATGGAGTACATAGATGGAAGTACTTGCTAGGAGTGTCTTTGCTGGTGGCTTTGGCCAATGGGCAGTCTACCAATGGTTTATTATGAGGGCTTTGGGTCCTAAATGAATCTCCTCTGAAGGGTCCTAAACAAATTTCTACTTGCCCTAGTTTGAAAAAATTTAAAAAGCTACAAGGCAATGATGACTATAAGAAATCTCACCTTGAATCATCTTAAGTGATGGTCCCATAAGCTAATCAAGATAAGGCCTGACAAAAGTGTCTGGATGGATCCCTTGGCCCAACTCAGGCCTGGAAATTCAAGGCCATTTGCACATAAATGGGTAAAATGGTCAGAGGATGGAGAAGAGATTTTTGGGGAACTTCTTGACATTTTTGGGGAACTTCTTGACATTTTTGGGGAGTCTCATGTACTCTGATTCTCAAACCTGTTGAAGTCCTAATGTGAGGGGCGGGGAGGGTACTATTAGATGCGGAGGATATAGAAATGCAGTAGTTGATGGGATTAATGTGAAAGTTTGGATGAAAATTAGAATGTTTGTGCAGTAAACTATATGTGAAGTGGGGAGTCTCCTTTACCTAAATGTATTATGGGGACAGATTTTGTATTTGACTGCAGAATTCTTCCCCTACCTAGTATTATAAAACAGAAGGCATAAAAAGCCACTCTTCCACCGATATAGATTGAATATGATAAGTGGGGATCAATAAGATTGTCTCGGCCCACACAGGTCATTAATTTGCTATACAATAACCCTGTATAGAATGCAGACTGGAGCTTATGGCAAAAACCTCTGAGTGCCACCCAGCAACACCTGCTGGGATTTTTGACCAGCAAATTTCTATTTGAGAGAGAATTACTAGCTTGCTATTAGACTTTGAGATTGCCCTTAAGACTGAAGTACATAAAATAATCATGAAACCTGAAATATCCATACTGTCTTAAGTAATATCTGGAAAATGCTCTAATGGGGAAGGCAACGCCCAGGACAGTTCCATAATAAAATGGAAATGGTGGATATAGGATCATGCTACCAGGAGAATGCAAGGAGGTACTCACGAGCAGGTAGCCTCTTTTCACCTAGGGCCGACTTCGGAACCACCTGAGGAGCTGCTGGATCCTATGGCCACTTGGGCCACTTGGGCAGTGCCCTATAAACAGCTTTCTATTGATCAACAAAGAGCTGCTTGGTTTATGGATGGCAATTCCAAGGTGAAGGGACAGCATCCTGTTTGGAAGGCCGCCACTCTGATTGAAGAAGGTAAAAACAAATCAGCTCGATAGGCTGAACTGCATGATGTTTGGCCCTATGTTTGTTTCTTTTTCTGATTCATGGGATGTGGCCATATGGTCAGGCAGAAGGACAATGGAAAATTGGTCTGCTAAAGGATCCCTGTATGGGGCATGGTCCTATAGAAATCACTCTGGGAATGCAAGGGTATATTAAAGTAGGATATATTAATGCCCATCAGAAGAACCCCTTTACAGAACTGGAAACTGGAACTGGTGAGCAGATATTTTGATGCTTGCTTGATGTGACCACCTGGGGCTATAAGATGCGTGGACATGAGGGGGCTGCAGAAATGTGCTAAATGTAGATATATTCCTCTTGCAATGAGACACAAAATGCCAACAAGAACTGTTCTGTCTGCTAACAAGAGAGACAGAGACAGCAGAGGGCCAAGTACCAGATTCCACAGGGGGAAGGTCCTGAACATTGCTGGCAAGTTGGACTGATGCCAGCTGTCCTGGCGGCAACAAATGGTTCCTTAGAGGAATAAACACTTACTCTGGACTGGGCTTTGCTTACCCAGTGGTAGTTACAAATGCTCAGTGTACTATAAAAGGACCAGAACAGGAGATATTATATCATGATCATGAAGTCACATTTCTTTATACTAAAGAACAAACTTTCATCTACAGAGCAATGATTTGATAGAAAATTGGAATGAGGAACTGAAACCTTTGTTATTCAAAGGGGAAGAGGTAAAGGCATGAAGGGCTGGTTTACACACCTTCATTGGTGTGTGATCACACTCAACGTGAGGGAGGCCAAAGTATGGTCCATGCAAGATATATTCCTCTACTTTTCTGGAAGAGAGGGTTAGGGGAGGCTGCTGTTATGACTGTACTTTTTCCTTTAGGACTACATACTTTCTCTTTTTTCCCCACATCACTTCAATTTTTTTTCTCTATCAGATGTAGTAGTCCTAGGACCAGAACTGTAACTGTGGGTGACCACTACCTTATATGAATGGAAATGAGCTGAATGGGAGGCACTTGTTAGCCTAGTATTACTGATGGCAAATTGGATCGTTGGACAAATCGACTGTCTCTTTCAAAGATTTTCAAAGGAAAAGTATGGGTATAAATGAAGAAGAGGAATGGCAGCTAAAGGTAAAGGAATGAATAAATGGTTATGCAATGAGGGAAATTCAGTATTATCCTGGTGAATCAAAAGAGGTTTAGAACAAGAGATGATATTGTTTCTTAGCTCAGTTTTAACAGATGCTAGAAAGGGTAAGCCACATGTTGCTGAGACTACTCCTCCTTTTGGAACCTGACAAGTGCTAAACCTAGGTAGCATCACTCTGGGAGATATGATGACAGAATAGGCTGTTAATGTATGTATAGGAATCCAGTAATCTTCTGACTATTATTTTTCAGATTATATCTACTACTATACTTTGATATAATACTGGCATTTCAGTAAAACTATAATCCTTACATTGATGGTCATATGTATTGGGAAACTGAGTTAAAGCTTCTTCATAATGTAGTACCAATGGAAAGTGACTGGTCTGAGCAAGAGAGTAAATTTCTATAGGAAATAGTTCTATGCTAATGTATCATAGAGTAAAAATAGTAGTAGATCAAAATGAAAAAATTAGCAAATTAGTACAAAAATGTGAAAATATATATGTAATGGTTATAGAGGATGGATTAGGTGTTTCTCCAAATCTATCCTAATCCTACACTGGCTTCTCCAAATCTTAGGCATATTCACACTTGTACTGCTGTTATGTCTGTAATATAAATGCTATAACAAATCCAGATATCCAACCAGACAAACGCAAACATCTTGGCCGAAGTCCAGGGGTTAGCTTGTGTAATAAAAAATTAAACTTATTCAAAGAGGGTCTGGCCTTTACCCTCAGTTACTGGGAAGTGATAGGCATGCCTTTACTCTAGGGACTTTGGCCGCCAGACAGTCTAACAGCGTAATTTATTATGGAGGCTTTGGGCAATGTGATATCAGTTTGCCTCTGGAAAGTGTTCGATACTAAAGGAATCAGCCCAACCTCTGGGATGGACTAAAAACTAAAAGTCAGCCATATGAACAGCATGTGATGAACCCCAGTAAAAACTCTGGGCACCAAAGGCTTGAAGCTTTTCTGGTTGGCAATACTCCCTATGTTGTTAAATATTGATGCCAGGAGATTAATGCATTCATGACCCTAAGGGGAGAGGAAAATGGAAGTTACCTGTTTGGTAACTCTCCTCTACTTTGTCTAATGCGCTTCTTCTCTTTGTTGACTGCAATCTGTATTCCTTTCCAGTAATAAGCCATAATAGTGGGTAAACCATTTTTCAGGGAGTTCTATTAGTCTTTCTAGTGAATTACTGAACCTGAAATTGATTTTGAAAATGCAGTGAATTGCAACTGGTGTCAGAAGTGAGGGCAGTCTTGTGGAGTGCTCAACTTTTTAGCTGGTTAACTGTCCCAGCTGGCCAAAACTTTGTACACTAAAGCATATAAATCTCAAGGTTGCTTACCTGAGATCCTTTCTTGCTACCTGGCAGGTTAATTATGAGTGTTTTCCCTCTGATTCCACATACAGGCCTGAAAAGAAAGAGAAACAGGATGAATACTAAGTTGCGATGAAAGGTTAGTTTAAGTAAATTCGACAATACTGTACTTTACATTTGAACAACTGTTATAGAAATAAAATTCTGTGGCTAATGATTCACTAGTTGCTATAAAAAGCAAGAAACATGGCTGGGAGTTTTTATAATAATGGTTAGTGTGACAGGTAGGAAAAATGCAATGAACATACAATCAGAATAAATTAGCCACTTTTAATAATTAATGGCCAAATTATTTTCTTTCTCTAACTTCACATTCTTCATATCTCATATAGTTGTAAGATTTCAATGATAGTGTATTAAAAAATGCCTAGCATAGTGATACTTATGTTCAAAAGTCTAACACATAAGGTACTCAAGAATTGAGTGAAATATTGAGCTCTTCTCAAGAAATCAATGTTTTAAAGTAAAATAAGGTGTCTCACAAATGAATGGCAGTGGGGAGAGTTTGAAGAGCTCAGCTGTTAACTGAGCCATTGATAAACAAGTCAATATAAAGTAAAAGGTCTTTCAGAGACCACTGTAAATTTCCAGGCCACTTTTAAAACAAGTAGTTAGATAAGAAACAAAAACTGTAGGAAAGCACTGGGAGACAGATAAGAATTAAAGGCCTGGATTTCATGAGAGTTGTTATTGTGCTCTGCCAATAACTGGCTGTGTTACTTTCACTTGGCAATATCTTGATTCCATCATTTGAAAACAAATTAGATTAGTCTATATCTAAAACTGTGCAGCTAAGATCGAAAGTCATGTAAAAATGTTTTCCCAAAACTTCTTTCTATTATTGAGTTTATTCTTTAACTACTCTCACTTTCTGAAATAACCTAAAATTGTCTTCTATTTTGATTTTTTTCTTTTCCTATTCACAAAGAGAAGCGTTGAAAGTTACTTATTTAAAACTTTCCATATTCTTTTCATTTCAATTGCGATATAACTGACAATAATGTTCTATTAAGTTTTAGGCGTACAACATAATAATTTGATATCTAGACATGTATTGTGAATTTTTATTATATTTTGGTTTCTAAATATTATATTTAGAAATGTATTGACAATAAAGTGTGAGTACACATTATCCAATATAGAAACATGAAACTGTAACTGGCATAGTAGGCAATATCCCTTTTGCAGTCTGACCTACTACCTTTTTCATTGGATTGCCATGAAAAGCAAATGAGCTGAAAGCATGTGAAAGTTAAATTGCAAAATGCTGTTATTGTTTTTTTTTATTAGAGGCAACCAAATAAACTTTTTTAAAAAAATTGAGATATAATTAACGTAACATTGTATTAGTTTTAGTTGTACAGCATAATGACTTGATGTATGTAAATACCGAGAAATGATTACCACAATAAGTTAACATCCATCACTACGCAGTTACACTTTTTTCTTCTTGTGATGAAAACTCTTACAATCTATTCTCTGAGAATTTTTGGCCAAAAAAAATTAGATCATACTTAAAAAAAAAAAATCTCCATCAGATAGCTGGTCTCTCTGAATGTTTAAAAATTAACTCTGAGATGTAGTTTTTCATATATAGAATGTCCAGTCATTGTAAGAAGAAAATACTTTACCTTCATATAACTCTTTTTGGTTAATAAATTATTTTTACCAACATTATCTCATTTAATAATTTTCAAAAATATAAGCACCTAAGTTTTAGCATATTCCAGTATTTATTAAACAACTAAAGATGTGCACTAAGTATTATGGGAAAAATGCAACCTAATTCCTTAAGGAGTTTATAAATGTAATACAGAACATTTAAGCATATAAGCAAACAACCACAAGATAGTATGTAATGACACAATTTAGCATAAAGTACCATAAATTCAAAATATAAGCAGTAAACTTCTAGGTGAGGGTATGAGGTAAGTCTTTACAAAAGAGGCAGTATTTGAGTGATTTTATAAAGGAAAATATTTCAATAGTTAGGAAAGAATGAGGGGAAGGGCAAGAAAAAGAGGACAGAATTCAGGCGGAGGGGAGAAACAAGATAAATGTACAGAAACAAAAAGCACCGAGTGCATTTTGGGTATATTAAGTCTTTCATTTAGTGAGAGCGCATTGTATTGAGAAGAGTAATGTGAGATAAGAAGTGCCAGTGGAAAGATGTTGCAGTCTGATAGATTAATAGAATCTAAATCTGTACCAGGAACACGTGTAACATTTGGTAATTTGTTAGAAATGTAAAACCTCCCACACTGCCCCTCTCTTCTCTTTAGCATTACTATCTACTGAATCAGAAACTATGGGGGCCAGATCCAGCACTAAGTATCTTACTTACCATGCTCTCTGGGTGATTCTAGTTCATGGTAAAGCTTGAGAACTATTATGATACACTGTACTTGAATTTTGATACTATTATTTCCTATCAGTAAAATCTTGGCTTACTTAGTTACTGAACCTCTTTGATTCTTAGTTTGCAAAACCTAAGTTGTAAGAATTAATATAATCCTTGAAAAACACTATATAGTTAGTTTAGTGCTTACTACATAATAGATATTCGATAAATATCTGGCCCTTTTTCGCTTAAAAAGTACAAGGAGATTAGACACTGGAAATCATGGAGTCATTATAAAGAGCTAACATGTATTCTTAAGACATTGGGGACCACTGATAGATTCTGTTCAATATTATTAAGTATTATTTCAGGAATAATAGTTTAAAATAAACTGAAAGGTGATACAAGCTATAAAGAAAAGAAAGTCTGATAATATAAAACATTAGATAGAAGTTGAATTTCTGGTTCATGTTCTGTGATGTATGTTTCAATACGTCACACAGCGTTTTGTTTTTTCTAGTGATATCCTACTTCCTTTTCTACTCTTTTTTCTCTTTTCTGTTTTTGGGGAGAGGAGGCAGAAAAGTAACTTTTTCTTTTGCTATTAATGATATGGCAATGAGACTGAGATGATCTGTAAATAACATTTAACATCTACCTAACGCTTGTTATAGCTCATATATTTTAGTGATATTTTTATATTACACTTACGACAATCCCATGAGGTAAATACTGCATATTATCTTCTAGATTTTCATATGTAAATATAAATTACTATTACCTTTGACAAATATTACCTGTCGTTTAGTTCTAATTTTGGTATTCCTACATCTGATATAGAAGATAAAATTATTATTTTTGTTAGCACTATAGTTAGAATAGCAACATATTATTCAATAAAAGGTTAAGATAAATTTCCTTGAATTTATACTTCTAAAATAAACCTCTGAAATTAAGAAGGAAATAAAAATGAGGATTTTAATTTCCTTAGAAAGAAGGTTCTAATTTTTTCTTCTTCAAACATATCAAATTAGAAGAGGTATAAACAGCCTAATACATTCAATATTAAATGGTAATATAAAAGTGTTTTTTCTTAATAAAGAATATATTTAAAAATCAGGTCAACTCAGCCAGTGCACAACCTGAATAATGAATTGAATTGACATTAATTTCACTATAAACTCATCTAACAGAGAGCTATTAGGGGCAAAAAAAAAACATGCACAGAGAAACCTGAACCTACTTGCCAATTAATTGTGAGATAATTTAACTTATTTTTGTTATTTAAAAACAGCTTACAAAATATACAAAGTATGGTGAATTCATTCATTCATTCAGCACATATTTATTACTTACTATCAGGAAGGCAGTGTTAGATAGTGAGGTTGAAACAGTAAGTAACCAGTCTTGATCTAAGGGAGTTTACAGATTCACAGAAAAATATCAGTAAGTGTTAAGTTAGTTAAATAAGTGCTACAGGTACATTAAAAGCTGTGACAATGATAGAGAGAGTGTTTTAGTCTTAGGTGAGGAATGATAAGGATGGTTAGGGAAAGCTTCTAAAAGGAAGAAAATTCTAAGCTGCTTGCTATCTGAAGAAAAGGTATTATAGAAGTAGAGTGGAAGGACATTCCAGGAAGAGGAAATGGTATGTACAAAGGAATCAGAAAATGATGAACCTGATGTGTGTAGGAACAAAAATGAGGATGGCTGGGTGGAATGGAGTGAATGTTTTCGTCCTCCCAAAATTCGTATGTTGAAATCCTAATCCCCAAGGTGATGGTATTTGGAGGTGGGGCCTTTTGGAGATAATTGGGTTATGAGGGTAGAATCCTCATGAATAGGACTAGTGCCCTTACAAAAGGGACTCCCCATTCATCATCATATGAAGATACAAAAAGAAGTCAGCAGTCTACAACTGGGAAGAGGGTTCTAACCAGAATCTGACCATCTGGCAGCTAACTCTTAGACTTCCAGCTTCCAGAACTACGAGAAATAAAGCTCTGTTGTTTATAAGCTACCCAATCTATGGTATTTCATTAAAGCAGCCCAAATTAAGTCAGTGAGAGATGCTGCTAAAAAGATGGATAGTAGTGACAACTTATACAGGGCCTGTACAGTGATCTTAAAGAATTCAGTTTTTATCCATAGGAAAATGAGATTCCACTAAAGTTTTAAGCAGAGGAATAACATACTGATATTTGCATTTTCAAAAGATTTCTCTGGGCTGCAATGTGGAAAATTGATTGAGAGGTACAAGACAGGAGACAAAGAAACCAGCTAAGGCAACGCTGGAATAATATGAGAGGTGAATTAGAATGGTTGCAATGGGGATAAAAAAAAGGTGAAAGGGATTAAGAAGTACAAATTGCCAGTTATAAAAATAGTCATGAGGATGTAAAGTACAGCACAGAGAATAAAGTTAATAATACTGTAATAACTATATATGGTGCCAGATGGGTACTAGACTTATTGGAGTGATAACTTCATAAGGTCTATAAATGTCTAATCACTATGTTGTACACCTAAAACTAACATAATGTATGTCAACTGTAATTGAAAAACAAATTACAAAATAATAAAAAAAATAGGTTATAGTTCTTTAAGTGTATTCTGACTTACAGAGAGTAAACTTTTCATTCTAAAAAAACCTGATACCCATCAGCAGTCCACATTTTCTCTCAACGCCCACACCTAAGCAACCACTAATCTACTTTCTGTCTCTATAGATATTGTGGTCATTTCACACGAATAGGATCACAAAATTTGTAGCTTTTTATGACTGGCTTCTTTCACTTAGCATGTTTTCAAGGTTCACCTGTGTTGGAGTATGTATTTGTTTACTTAAAGAAAAACTTATGCAATATGTTTATATAAATATGGTTAGTTCTACTTGTTTCTAAAATTTATAAAAATGTAATGATACTTTATATATTTTTATATAACTTAGTTTTCTCACTCAACATTTAGTTTGTGAGATTCCTCTATGCTAATGTTCATAGTTATGGTTTATTTTCACTGTTGTACAATATTCTACTGTACAACTATACCACGATTTATTCATTCATTCTTCTGTTGATGGACATTTTGTTTCCATTTGTTGCTATTATAAAAAAATGAAGCTACTAACATTCCTTTACATTTCTCTTGGTACATATGTGTAAGGCTTTCTCTAGGGCAATGTTCTTCAACTTGCAGGTCAAAGTTAATTAACAGGTCAGTAAACTGACTTAAATAGTAATGAGTAGCATAAAAAAGAAAAAATCAGAAAATATCAGAATGCCTTCCTTGTGGTTAGGATAAATACTATGTCCAAAAACTTTTGTACCTTCAATATACATATATGTACATACGTTTATATACATATATATGTGTCCATACATACCCACATACACAGAGACATACATATACATATGTGTGTGAGTCCTAGATTACAATGTGAAGTAGATTTCTAATTGTGGTTCATGGTCAAAAACAGTGAAAGCAATGGTTCTAGGGTATAGTGCTAGATAGGGAGCTTATGAGTTATAGGAATAAGCAGATATGAAGCATTACTATATAAACAAATAATTTTTCATAGGGTCTGTACCAATTTACACTCCCACCAGGAGGATTCCCACCTAACCTTACAAGGCTTGATGTTGATAGTTTTTTTTTAAAATTTTATTTTTAAATGCTTTTGGATGAATAGTTGATAGATAAGTGATAAAGCCACTACAGTAAAATGTTAATGGTAGAATTTAGGTAGAATCAATAAGGGTAAAATTCTTTCAATTTGGTATATGTTTAAAGTTTTACTTTTTTTTCTTTTTTTAATCATAAAAAATTAGCCTGCTAGTTAAATACTTATGCTTTGAATATGGGAGTTAGTAGATAAAAAGAGATGCTGAATACATTGCAAGGTTCTTGATTCCCAGTTCAATGCCTTATTTATCACTAAAACATCCTCTATAGTTCACTGTACCTATTAAACATTTGATAAAGATTTGCTTAATGAATACATTTTAAGATGTTTGGAATTTAATTCTGCATTCATTTAATGATAACATCAGCTGCCAATAAGTATTAATAATGATAATAAAGGTATTATTCATTAAAGAATTAATATAGGCATTAGAAGTATAAAAATAACATAGATTAGTCTCTTTTTTTTTTCATAATAAAAGGCTGGAGTAGAACTGCATCAGCTTAAATTTCTAAGAGTTTTTTTCAAAGTGATACCATACTGGAATATTCTTTCATTCTAACCACCATTCAACTGATATCATCCTATTAACAGCTCAGAAAATACTACTTTCCCTAATTAGTGTCCACAGAGTTATTAGAAAAGAATTTCATATTTTACCTTGACCAGTTTGGACAAGAATATCATACTGATTTTTCTCCAAATTTTCTATTTATTATATTTTTCCTTGTTTCTCACTCTTACAAATGTACTAGAACTCTATTTAAGCAACTTATTGTTCATCAAAGTATCTGGCTTATTATTTTTGTCTGTAATTTATGTGCCTCCATTTGTCTGTGCAGGGTGCCCAAGAATTGTAAACTTCTGGAGGTTAGGTTTAGACCCTTTTGTATAGCATCTAACACAATCTCATGACCATTTACACACAACAAATCCATGTTTGTAAAACAAGGAAAGTTCAAAAAATTGCACTCAAGTTATAATCTCTATATCATGAAATAAACAAACATGAAATAAACCTTGCAGTGGTTCTATTGTTAAAAATACATTTTGGGTTGATAGGACAGCAACTGACGTATGCACCTTGATCTTTTATCTAATAAACTTGATGAACTCTTCCATTGGTTCTAAAAGACTACTAATAATTTTTAAGTTTTGTTTTGCCCTTTTCAATACTTATGCCATTTATTTCTTTTAGTGAGTACAATGTAGGTAGAAGTAGTTATAGTGGGACACTCTCTAATTCCTAACTTTAAAGAGAAGACTAATAACATCTAATTATTAACTATATTTGCTTGATCAGGTCAAGGAAGTTCCCTTCAAATCCTAGCTTGCCAAGAGCTGTTTATTCATAAATAGGTGTTGAATTTTATTAAATGCTTTTTCTGAATCAATTGAGAAGACCATATGGTTATTCTCCTTTAATCTGTTAATGTGGAGATGGATGTATCCTTGAAATAAACATATCTTGGTCTTGATGTATAGTTTTTTATACATTACTGGATTTGGTGTGCTAATATTTCATTTTGAAGTTTTATCATCCATGTTCACCACGACATTGGTCTATACTTTTCCAGTTTTTCTACTATCCTTTTCTTGTTTGGTAAGAAGATTATCCTACTTTTATAACATGAACTATGAAATGTTAACGCTTCTATTATTCTCAGGAACATTTTATGTAAGATAGGAATTATTTGTTCCTTGAAAGTTGTATATAATATGCCTGTAAAATAAAATGAACTCACTGTTTTTTAAAAATAAAATTTATTTTTTAGAAGTTTTAGATTTATGGAAAAATTGAGAGGATAGTATAGAGTTCGCAGATACCCTGAACTGTTTCCCCTATGTTTAACATCTTACATTGGTATGGTACATTCTTTACAATTAATCAACTGATACTGATGTATTATTATAAACTAAATTTCACACTTTATTATTTATGTTTCCTAATGTCCTTTTTCTGTTTCAGGATCCCATCTAGATTACTATATTACATTTATTTGCCATATCTCCTTACGCTCCTCTTGGCTGTGGCAATTTCTCAGACTTGCCTTGGTTTTAATGACTTTGACAGTTTTGAGAAGTAATGGTCAAGTACTTTGTAGTGTTCTCTATTAATAGAGCCTGTCCTATATTTTTCTCATAAGGTTAAAGTTATGAGATTTTGGGAGGAAGATTTACTATAAAGTTACAATAATCAAGACAGTTTGGTACTGGTGAAACAATAGAAAAATAAGTAAATGGAATAACATAGGGAGCCTGAAAATAGACCTACATATGGTCAACTGATCTTTGACAATGAAGCAAAGACAGTCTCTTCAACTAATGATATTGGAACAATTGGATATCCACATGCAAAAAAATGAATCTAGACACAGACTTCATATTCTTCCTAAAATTTAACTCACAATGGATCACAGAGCAAAATGTAAAACACAAAACTATAAAACTCCTAGGAGATAACATAAGATAAAATATAGATGACTTGGGTGCAATTACTTTTTAGAAATAACACCAAAGGCATAATCCATGAAAAAAAAAATCATTGATAAGACAGACTGTAATTAAGTTAAAAACATCTGCCCTGTAAAAGACAATGTCCAGAGAGTGAAAAACAAGGCAGACTGGGAGAAAATATTTGCAAAGGACATATCTGATAAAAGAAAGTTAATCCAATTATACAAAAAATTCTTAAAACGCTACAATAAGAAAACAAAGCCTGACTTCAAATTATTCTATAAAACGGTAAGAATCAAAAAGCATGGTATTGGCAGAAAACAGACACACAGACCAATGGAACAGAACTGAGAGCCCAGAAATAAACCCAAATATATGTAGGCAAATAATTTTCGACAAGGAGACAAAAACATACAATGGAGAAAAGAAAGTCTCTTCAATAAATGCTGCTGGGAAAATTGGAAAGCCACATTGCAAAAGAATAAAACTAGATTGCTATGTGTCACCATACACCAAAATTAACTCAAAATGGATCAAAGACCTAAATATAAAACATGAAACAATAAACTACATAGAAGATTACATAGGTACTAAACTCATGGACCTTGGTTTTAGAAAGGATTTTATGGATTTGACCTCAAAGGCAAAGGAAATAAAAGTAAAAATAAATAAATGAGACTATATCAAACTAAAGAACTTCTGCACAGCAAAAGAAACCATCAACAAAACAAAGAAGGAACTAACTGAGTTGGGAGAAGATATTTCAAAGAAAACCCTTGATAAGGGGCTAATATCTAAAACATATAAAGAACCCATACAACTCAACAACAAACAAATCGTATTAAAAAATGGGCAGAAGACCCAAATACTTCTCTCAAGAAAAAATACAAATGGATAACAGACATATGAAAAGATGCTAAACTTCACTAGTTATTAGGGAAACGCAAATCAAAACCACAATGAGATGCCACCTCACAACTGTAAGAATGGCTATTATCAACAAGTAATAACAATTGCCAGAAAGGTTGTGGGGGAAAATGAACCCTCATATACTGCTGATGGGAATGTAATTTGGTACATCCACTATGGAAAACAATATGGAGGTTCTTCAAAAAATTAAGAATAGAATTACCAATGACCCAGCAATTCCTCTCCTATCTACCTCCAAAATTTGGAAACATTTATCCATAAAGTTATATGCACCTTGATGTTTGCTGCAGTAATATTCATGGTGGCCAAGACATGGAAACACTGAAATAGCCTTTGATAGATGACTGGATAAAGAAGACGTGGTACATATATGCAGACTATTACTTAGACATAAGAAGAGATGAAAAACTGCCACTGCGACAACATAGATGGATCTTGACATAATCATGTTAACTGAGATAAGTCAGACAGAAAGGGTTGAGAACCATGTGATTTCACTCATACGTGGGTAATAAAACTGAAAACAACAAATGAGCAAGACAAACGAATAAACAAGAACTCACACACACAGACAACAGTTTAGTGGACCAGAGGGAAAGGAGGGAAAGGGGAGGTAGATGAGGGTAAAGGGAGTCAAATATATGGTGATGGGAAGATTTGACTTTGGGTAGTAAACACATGATGCAATATATAGATGATGTATTATTGAATTGTACACTTGAAATCTATATAATTTTATTAACCAATATTACCCCAATGAATTTAATAAAGAATGAAAATAAAAATCCTGATTTAAAAATAGGCTAAATACCTGAACAGATAACCTCACCAAAGAAAATATACAGATGGAAAATTAAGTATAAGAAAAGATGCTCAACATCATATGTCAGCAGGGAAATGCAAATTAAAACAGTAATGAGATACCACCACACACCATTTAGAATGGCCAAAACTTGTAAGAATGACAACACCAAATGATGATCTATCTACACACTATAGAGCAAGAGGAACTCTCAATCACTGTTGGTGGGAATGCAAAATGGTACAGCCACTTTGGAAGACAGTTGGCAGTTTCACAGAAAACTAAACACACTCTTGCCATATATTCCAGCAACTATGCTCCTTAGTATTTACACAAAAGAGTTGAAAATTTATATCTACACAAAAAACTATACATGAATGTTTATAGCAGCTTTATTCTTAATTGCCCAAACTTGCAAGCAACCAAGATGTCCTTCAGTAGGTAAATAATAAATGGTGGTACATCCAGATAATGGAATATTATTCAGTGCTAAAAAGAAATAAGCTATCAAGCCATGGGAAGACATGGAGGAACCTTAAATGAATAATACTAAGTAGAAGAAGTCAATCTGGAAAGGTACATGTTGTGTGATTCCAATTATATGACATTCTGGAAAAGGCAAAACTATGGATATAGTAAAAAGATCAGGGGTTGACAGTGAGGGAGGGATAAATAGGCAGAGCACAAAAGATTTTAGGGTGGTGAAAATACTCTATGATACCATAAAGATGGACATATGTCATTATACATTTGCTGAAACACAAAGAATGTACATCATCAAGAGTAAATCATAACTGTAAACTATGGATTTGGGGTGATTATGATGTGTCAATGCAGGTTCATCAATTTTACATTCCAAATAGCAATGCACAGAGGGTCTAATTTCTCCACATATTCACTAATGTTTGTTATTTTCTGTGTTTTTGATAAGAGCCATCCTAATAGGTGTACAGTGGTATCTCATTATAGTTTTGATATGCATTTCTATAATGATTACTGATGTGGAGCATCTCTTCATGTGCTTATTCGACATCTGTATATCTTCTTTGAAGATATATCTATTCAATCCTCTGCCCATTTTTAAATTGGGTTGTTTTGTTTTTGAGTTGGACTTCTTTATATATTCTGGATATTAAACCCTTATCAGATATATGACTTGTAAATATTTTCTCCCATTCTGTGGTTGCCATTTTACTTTGTCCTTTGAAGCACAAAGTTTTTAACATTGATGAAGTCCAATTTATTTTTTCTTTTGTTGCCTGTAGTTTTGGTGTTATATTCAAGAAAACACTGCTAAATTTAATGGCATGAAGCTTTCCCCTGAATAGAATCAAGGTCTTTGATTCTTTTAATTTTAGTATATGGTATTAGGTATGGGTCCAACTTCATTCTTTTGCATGTGAACAACTAATTTTGCTAACAGAATTTGTGGAAGACTGTTCTCATTAAATTGTCTTGGTACCTTTTTCAAAAATCATTTAACCCTATAAGTGAGGGTTTATTTCTGGCCTCTCTATTCTAGTCCATTGGTTTAAAATTCTGACTTAATACCATTGTTTTGATTATTGTAGCTTTGTAGTAAGTTTGATATCATGGAGTGTGAGTCCTCCAACTTTGTGGTTCTTCTTCAAGATTGTTTCAGCTATCTGGGGTCCCTTGAGATTCCATATGAATTTTAGAATGAGTTTTTCTAATTCGGAAAAAAAAACATTGATGTATTTTGATAGGATTGCATTAAATCTGCAGATTACTTTGGGTAGTATTGACATGTTAACGAAAGTAAGGCTTCCAATCCAGAAACATGGAGTGAATTTCCATTTACTTAGGTCTTTAATTTCTCTAATGTTTTATAGTTTTCAATGTCCAAGTTTTTTACCACCTTGATCAAGTTAATGACTAAGAATTTTATTCTTTATGATGCTATTGCTAATGAAATTGTTTTCATAATTTCCTTTTTTCATTGTTCATTGAAATGTATTGAAACAACTAACTTTTGCATGTTGATTATGTATCTTCAACTCTGCTGAACATATTTGTTATTTCTAATCAGTCGTTTTTTGTGGAATCTACAGAATTGTCTACATATAACATGTTGTCAAACAAATTTACTTCTTCCTTCCCAATTTAGAAAACATTTATTGTTCTTGCCTAAAACTCTGACTACACCTTCCAATAGCACGTTTAATAAAAGTGGGAAAAATGGGCATCCTGTTTCTATTTTAGAGGAAAAGCTTTAAGTCTTTCACCATTGAGTATGATATCATAAGCTGTGTTTTTTAATATAAGGCCTTTATTATGTTAAAGTAGTTTTCTTCTATTTGCAGTTTGTTGACTGTCATTAACATGAAAGCATGCTGAATGTGTCACATGCTTTTTCTATATCAATTGAGATGCTTATATGTTTTTTATCTTTTATTCTGTTACTGTGGTATATTCTATCGATTGCTTTTTGTATGATGAACTATCCTTGCATTCTAGGATAAATCCCACTTGGTTGTTGTGCATAATTCTTTTAACATGCTGCTGATTTTGGTTTGCCAGTATATTGAAGATTTTTGCATCAATGCTCATAAAGAATATTGGTCTGTAGTTTTCTTGTAGTTTTTTGTCTGTTTTGGTATCAGGGCAATGTTGGTCTCATGTAATTAGTTAGGAAGTGTTCCCTTCTCTTCAATTTTTTGGAATAGTTCAAGAAGGACTGGTGTCCATTTTGTTAATGTTTGGTAGAATTATTCAGTAAAGCCATCTGATACTGGCTTTTATTTACAGGTTAGTTTTTGTTTTTTTGTTTTTTTTGTTTTTTTATTACTGATTCAATCTCCTTACCAGTTACACATAAATTTGGATTTTCTATTTCTTTGTGATTCAATCTGGTAGGCTCTGTGTTTATAGGAATTTGTCCATTTCATGTAGGTTACACAATTTATTGCCATACAATTGTTCATAGTACTCTTAGTCCTTTTTATTTCTGTAGAATTGGTAGTAATGTCCTTTCATTTCTGAGCTTAGTAGTTTGAATTTTCTCTTTTTTCTTAGTTAATATAGCAAAGGTTTGTTAATTTTATTGATCTTTTTGAAGAACCAATATTTAGTTTAGTTGATATTTCTGTATTGTTTTTCCACTTTTTAATTTATTTCTGTTTTAATCTTTCCCATACTCTTCCTTCTGCTAGCTTTGGGTTTTGTTTGTTCTTTAGTGCCTTAAGTTGTATTGTTAGATGGTTGTTTTGAGATCTGCAAGCATTTACAGCTATAATGTTCCCTCTTAGCATTGCTTTCTCTGAATCACTTATGTTTTGGTAGGAATCATGGAGCCAGAAAACAGTGAAATAACATTTTTTTTTAATGTGCTGAAAGAATCAACTGTCAATCCAGGATTTGATATCTAGTGAAAATATCCTTTAGGAATGAAGGTAAGATAAAGGCATTTCCAGATGAAGGAAAAGCTATTAGAAGGTGTTTCTAGCAGATTTGCTCTTAGAAATGGAACTCTCAACAAAAAACGATAATGATCAACACTTAAATAAGACTTATTATAAATCAATTGTTGTTCTAAGCGCTTTACATGGACTAACTCCCATAGTCCAAGAAGGCTGGTATTATCAACATCTTCATTATACAGATGAGAAAACAAAAATAAAAAAGATGTGATGCAGCTACTAAGTAGTAGAGCTAGAACAGAACCCCAGCCATCTACCTTCAGAGATGATGCTCTTAACTATTACTTGGTCCTATCTTTCAACTTACTTGTATAAAATAAAAACTCTGTAGGATGTTGAGTTAACCAAGTAGATGAAAACGATTTAAAACAGATTTAATTATTTTCAAATTATTTTTATTTAATTATACTCTCTAGAGACAAAAATAGAAATGCAAGGCATCAACATGATGCATTACTTTACCTCTATTAGAACTAGGATGAAATATTGATTTATCAACAGTAACCTTAACAACAAACAGTATTTGAATACTTACTATGTGTTAGAAGTTGTTTTGGGAACTTAGAATGTAAAATGAATAAGATAAAATTCTTGTTCTTAAAGATTTTATACAAATTAGGTAATACAGACAAATAGGTAAATAATTACAATACAGCATGTGTTATAACAGAAGCACGTTCAAAGCTCAAAGTATATACAAGGAAAAAATGCTATATAGAAAAGAATCATCAATCTAATCATGGCTGTTTTAAAAACAGCAATTTAAAAAAAGACTTTAAAAAGCACAAAAAATGAACATTCATGGAATTATTCCCCAATTCCCTTTTCTATAACTCATATAGACAATTATTGCTGTTCCAAATCTGTGAATAAACTCTTGGTCAAGTCAGCAATGAATGGAAAGAAAAGTCAAAAGAGTCTGTTACCCTGCCATGTATTATATTTTAATTTTCAAAGCCTTCTGCATAAAGATGATGAGCTTACTTCAAAGTACTTAGAATAAGCTCCTGCTGATGCTCTGTTATTATGTGGATTCAAAAGGTAGAGGAGAAATTAATCCAGAAGAATCTTTCAATAAGATGAAAAGTGATATTCCTATACTGGATCAAGAAAGCTATCTTCTATTTAAAGAGTTACCTTAAAAGTTGCAAAGAACAAGTTCTTCAGGTAAACTGTGGGACCCTTAAGGTGAGGACCATGTCTTATTTTCCTAACCTTAGTATCTCTGATGGTTAATATGGAGCCTGGTAAATAAAGTATTTTCATGTTTGCTGAATTAGAATTTTCATTATAAAAGAATTAACAGGAGATGAAGTTTAATTCTTTCTTGACTATATTTTTTGTATGCCAAGATTTCTTTTATATTCAAAGATCACTCTTAATTCCATAGAGAAAAAGAATCAAATGCGACCGCTAACCTCATATGTGTAGGTAATATAAGGGTTAAAAAAAATAAAAGAATCAATGTAAGTTCCTTAAAGATCAGCATAGACTTTTAAATTTAATATATCTATCATACTACTTTAATTCTATTTTTGCTGTTACTAAAATAAAATGTTATAATATAGGTACATGTGACAGCAAAGAGATTACCGTATCTGATGAATCACTCACATTTCCCTGAGCTATGCTTCAAGTGGCTGCCATTAATGGAATATAAACTTAGTGTAAGAAATAGAAAGGGCATTATGACTTATATTCCATGCACTAAGTGAATATATTTACTTTTATAATAATGTTTCATACAGGATCAATAAATGGCTATAAATAATAATTTTGAAACTCTTAAATTATCAAGCAGCTGTGTATTTTTAGGTTGCTCTGAGATCAACTGTCTAATAGTCATTAAATCAACAGATTCTCACTAAATTTGTCTTAAACTTAAATGATATATGTTGTCCACATTAAAATAAATTTTAATCTAAGAGTTTCTAAAATAATAACAAATAACTAAACCATCAGATCGAGGATGGATTTCAACATTTATGTCAACAAAGGCATAGTTTTAAATATACTAATTTAATATAATAATAACATATTATTAATTGAGCTTTTTCTCATGACCACACATCAATATTCCTATTTATAAATTAGAATAAAATTTCCTAACTTTTGAGAACTTATTTTCGAAACTCTTTTTAGTTTTATTAACTTAGTATTTAATGACAATTAATAAATATTAATTAATGATTACAAATAATCACAAAAAAAGAACAATGTTACATCTTAATAAGCTGGACTCTCCTCTGGGTTAGGACTGACACCTTTTAGCAGTAATATAATATTTTCTAAAACTTTAAATATAATATGCAAAAATAAAAAAATAAAACAAAGAACTTGAAGGAATCTGTGGCCAAGATTTAACTAAACAGGAAACTAAGAATTTAATTTTGGGGAAGAAAGGGGACAAACTTAAGTGTTATGACTCAAGTTTCTTAGGTTTATGAGTCTATTGTAGTGACTAGTGGTATGGAATTAATTTTCTTGGCAACATGTTGGTGACTTTCTTACCTAGAGAGCATGCCCAGAGGTGTAACATTAAGTGATCCCATCAGCATTGCCAGGGCCATCCCTGGCGCTTCCCGTTCTATTACTTCTTTTGTGGCCTGTAATTAAAGATTAAATAGCAGACTGAGTGAAATTAGCCAAAAAGAAGGAAGGAAGAGTAGTAAAATTAATTTAAAAATAATGATAAATCATGCTTTCTATAAACCATACTTTGTACTTCCCCATTTTTAAGGTATCAAGATTGTTCTTTGGGACCACTGAATAAAAGCCGAGGACCAGGACATCCAGGGAACTTTTATATTAGTAAACCTTTCTTATTGTTCCTTACAACTCAGAAGTATTTGATAAAAGTCTCATCTCGCCTAATAACCTAAATTTTAAAATGAAATCTCAGATTGCTATAATAGCTCAATAGATTTTCATAGGGTATGAACTCTGGGTATTTTTCTTTGTCTATTACTTTTGAAATAATTAGTCCCTAAAAACCTGAGATCACTTGTATCTCTCCTAACTCTACAATTTTATGATACAATTAAAAGGAACTCAAGAAGTCACCAGGTTAACTTTTCCTGTGTATTGGGTAGAAGAAAAACTGTAGTACCATCTTCCATATCTTCAATATAAATTAATTATCTAATTGTTTTTTAAAAGAATTAATGAGGTGATAGCTTTAACTATACAATAGAAGTTTTAAGATAGGGCATTCTTAAGACAAGTATGGTTAAACCTGTAATAGCTAATGATGGAGACAGGAAAATTTCATTTTCTAAAGGTCAATCAAAATAGGTACATATTTATCATTCTGTGATGGTAAAGTTATGTTTTAGGTTAAAAGTTGGGAGTGAAATATGTAATTTAATCCATTTCTAATCCTCTGTTTCTACACATATGGCAGATTACAATACTTAGGGGCACTACAGAAATAAAGCTTGCAAAAGAAAGTATTCCAGGAAATAAGAAAATTGCAAATGAAATAAAAAGTAAATTATGATGTCACAAAAAGGCATTGGTGCTGACAGTGGTGAGTAAGGGGGAGACTGTAAGACTCTCTAGGACTAGACACAAACCAAACTTTTAGCAGTAGAGATGTATTCCTAAATATGATTGTAGCTCTGGGCAAAATTTAGGTTGAGGACTGGGCAAAGCAGTTAAAATGCATCAAGTATGTGTTAGATGCTAGTAGGTGGTATAAATAAACTTTTACGATGTGTATAAATAAATTAGTTAAGCCCTTATAACTACACAGAATAAAAGACTACTAGAATTGATGTAATCTACTGGTCCACTGAATCCCAGCATAATACAATACTTAATGACAGAAATTTTAAAGGAAAACTAACACTACCATAATGTTTTCCAATAAAACCTGTTATAAAAATAAAGGGCCAGCAGGCAAGACAAAAGGGAATTCTTAAATTCCTAAATTTGGGAGTTAATTACTTTCATTTAAATACATAGCTAAAAACTGTCAAGTTGGCATTATTTAGACACTATCCCTTGTTTTCCAAATTTAATCTATCTAGTATGATTTTGAGGTCTCTTGAGAAGAAACACTATTTCCATGTTCTAATGATGTACTCCAAAGTATAGCAGCACACTTTATTTAAGGATAGGGGAAGAAAATATCAACAGAGAGCTAAGAGGAAGTCTTTTACTTAAACAGATACTTTAAAGCACAACATTTATCCATCTATACATTATTTATAAGCACCTACTATATACAAGGTAGTATTCTAGGCATTGATTGCATTAGTAAAAACAAACATAAGAGTGTGTAAACTCGCTGTCATCTAGTATGTGAAAAACTCAATTGACATATTACATTTGAGAATTACCTAAAAGAGATATAATTCATTAATTTTTCTAGATCCTCTAAAATATACAATTGGGTTTGGCCAGATCACAGTGGAATGCCTCCTTTCACTTTTCAAAGCAGTTCTTTTACTGGATGTGCTTCTGTGGCATGCAATTGGATCCAATGAATGGCTCAGTGAAATTCATATTTATATTAAAGTGTTTGAGGTCATTGTTTATCACATTGCACTGTAGTCCTCTTTAGGAAAACTCATAGGAAAAATTTCCTCTTAAGTGTCATAACTAGGAATCGGTAATTTTCTGTGCTATCAGTTTATTTTTAAATTATGATGCCTGTAAATCAAGTTACCCTTGAAAACAAATTTGTAGATATCTTTTTAGTAGGCTTACTGAACACAATCTAATTTCACCTTATTTTTTCTTGCCCAATTTTTCCACATTTATCTTATTAAAAGTTTAGTTGTGCTTTATGTATTTGAGTAAATAATCCTAAATACTTTTTATAGTATTAATAAATATATGGATGATGGATGATGGATAGATGGATAGATGGATTCTTTATACAGAGGTCTTCATTTTTTTCCAAATATAATTTAGAGAAGACAGGTAATTCTTTCTGAAGACTTTCCAGAGAATTTGGGCATATAGATGTAAGTCTTGTATATTTTAAAACAGAAAAGGAAAATATATATTGTGGTGATGTCACAAAAAGGCATTGGTGCTGACAGTGGTGAGTAAGGGGGAGACTGTAAGACTCTCTAGGACTAGACACAAACCAAACTTTTCAATAAGATATCCCTAAATAATGCACAAATATGGTCTTTCTTACATTTATATCAACTATATCTTTTCCATAAAACATCAGAACCTTCTATTTTCTTTTCCTCTTAAGCTGTTTGGTATAGCAGAAAGATCACCATCTGTGAAGTCAGACCCAGTTAAGGTCCAGGAGAGTAAAAGCTGGATCTGATGTAATACCTACACAATACCCAACATGAAGTATATGTATTCAATAAATTTTTGTTGAATAAAAAAAAAGAATAAATAAATGAACCAATATAGGTTGAAACCTGACTTTATTACCTAGTTGTTCTGTGCATTAGAACAAAATGCTTAATCTCTCTGAGCTTCAGTGTACATATGAATAAAATGGAGATAAAATGAAACAAATCTACATATTATGAGAGCTAAATAATATAAGCAAATCACCTAGCATAGGGTATGTATTCAATACATGTCAATTCTCTTTATGCTTTTACTTTCCAACTCTCTTTACCTCCTTACAGTTTTGCTCATACTGGTTAGAGAACAGGAATAATACAAAAATTCAGAAACCTAATCTAGAAACAACCTAGTGATTGAGAACTAAAGACAAAAGGAAAGAGAATGGAGAGCAAGAACTTAAATGTTAGAATATTGGCAAGTGCAGGGCAGGAAGCAGAATACTGAAATAGTGGGATCTAAAGCAAACAAGCAGTCAAATGAAGTGAGAATTGGAAGATGGACAGAGGGCAAGAATTGGGTGAAAATATCTATAAACTGTAAATGGGGAGGCACAGCTAGAAGGCAAATAACAAGAGAGTTAAACTTAATGTAGAGCAAAATAAGAAATTATTAAAAAATCCAAACAGAAGAATAGTTTTAACGAATGTAGCTTTATCCTTTCAATTATATATACTAGCATGATATAGATAAATGAAGGTTATCCGTACCTGTTAACGAGTAGATAACAAGTATTCATTATCAGACTATTCATAATCAATGGCAAAAGGATGCCATCAAACATTGGAAACCATTTTTTTCTTAATTAGCTTGACTTTCTGTTTCCCACTTTCTTATACATTATTAATTTGATTATCAAATTCCTTTTTTCCTTGAGCAATAGTAGAAATTTTTAGACCTACTTCAGATATAACCCTTTCTGAACTAGTAGAGTCCAAAAATAATGAGTTTTAATTGTACTTAGCTATTCTCTTTAAATATGGCATTTTATCTTTACCTTCTAAATACTTTCTAAACTATGAAAGTTGCAACCTCCTATGGAAAATCACTTATTATAATCTCTTCCTTTTACCCTTGATGCTTTGAAGATAACATCGAAGTCAAAAAGATGCTTCAAAGACTGCTCAAGTTGCAAAAAAAGGGTGTCATAAACAATGATTCTGTAGCCCAGGGAACTTGTCAATGAAATTCAGGTCCATTTTTAACTTCACAGGAAAAATGACCTTAAAAAAATGTTATTGCTAACAGGCAATGATGTTTAAATATGTACAGGATATGCAATGGCTACATGTAAATATGAAGAAATTCCTTATATACATAGTTACTGTGAAAAATCATTTAGTATAGTGCTTTTACTTTTTTATAGACATTTGTTAACAGAGTATAATTAGTATTAACATTTACATGCTTGTTACTTGACTATGTAGATTTAATAAAATTTCCTCCTAACAATTACTGCAGTGCCCTCTGCTGATTAAATAATCTTAAGTATCAAAGACTACCTATGAAACACTATCTAAGGGATACTAACAATGTCTTTAAACCATCAATGTGGAATAAGGTTAGAGCAGTGGTTCTCAAACTTTAGATGGATCAGAATCTCCTATTCGCCTTGTTAAACACCAGTTGCAGGGCCCCACCTAGAGACTTTGATTCAGAATGTCTGACCGGGGCCTCAAAATTTGCATTTCTAACAAGTTGCCAGGTTCTACTTGCGATGCTGCACAGAGTCCACATTTTGAAAAACACACTGCAGATGGACGTAATGAGGCAGATTAATAATGTGTACTACTTGATTTAATCTTCATTACCACCTTATATTCAGCTTTGTAAAGGAGACTGAAATAAATGTGAAGATCCTTCATAAGGGCAAAATGTAGACCTAGTGAAGAGATACATTAGGTAAAAATAGGCTGTTCGATGCCAGCCAATTAAATTTTCCTGATTCTATCCATTAAAGGACAAACACATTAATTTTATTTTACACTTTAAAAAAGGGTAATAATAAACCAACAATTCAGAGCCTGCCCTTGTAAGTATCCTACAGTACAAAGAAGCTATCTTTATTATATTTTTCTCTGGACTACACAGAAATAATGTCTAAAATTTACATATATGACTAACGCCTAGGGATGTTCAAGGAGCACCAGATATAAATCTACTCCTTTCTCCTCTCATTTAAGAAAAAAGCAGAATGACAGTAAGAGTTACATTATTGTAAGAGCAACCTTAAATTTATTCTAATTAATTAAAAACATTCATTTGCAGATTTTGTTAATTTTGTATTGTTTACAAACACCTTTCAACCAATCACAACACATTAGTGTATATAACAGTGTGACTAAGTGGTTAAAGACTACTGCTACAAGAAGGAGAAGCATGTTCCTCAAAAACTGATATGTAGAGATGGGAAAATGTCTTTTTTCTCAAACCTGAAGGAAGATGAAGTTGAAAGATAATCCAATTTGAAATTGTATTGAAAAGCTGATGTCTAGTTAGTGAACTGGAGAATGTATACTCTAGTCTCTTTACAAGTTACTCTGGACTTTTGTTTAATGTGGTTAGTAGTACATAAGTAGAAATATAACAGCTGCCTAAAAAAACTATACATTAGATTTTTACTTTATGAATGATCACACAAAATTACTTGATTTACTTAAAGCAGTGCAAGTTTTAAATTTTCATATAACAACATAACTTCAGGTTGTGCTTCAATATCCTAATTGAGAATAAAAGAAACAAGCTCCTACTTTAGGCTTGTAAGTACTATCTGCAAATGGCTCACTGCCAACTGATTTTGCTAAGTCTAAAACTTTGCTCCTTTGCCTGAGATGAATAATTCTCACCGGTGACATCCACATTAGAAACATGTAATTATCATGTGTGAAGTTCTCTTTCTGCAAAACTCATTTCTCACCAAAACAGAACATGTGACAAAGTGAGAGAAACAAGAAAAAGGTGAGGTAAAAGATGTGGAATGAGTAGACTAAATGCTGAGAAGAGAGAAAGAAACAAAACAGCTTCTTTCATTTTAATTATTATTATAAGGTATTGTATTTTGTCATCTCATAACCACCCTCAGTTTTAAAATTAGGGGCCAACTGGGAAAGAGGTAAATAAATACTGTACTTCCTAAAAACAAAGAAATCCAATCCATCTATGGTCTTGAGATAAGCTTAACTAAGTAGAAGTTCCTAGTAAAGATGGGAGAAAAATGTATGTACATAAGTGTTTGGAGGCTATGGCACGCTGTCGCTCGAATTAAATAACTTGCTCTCTACAGTTTTGCTTGTCTAAAGATTGATTTTAAAGCTACTAGCCTCTCACTTTGTGATCAGGCTCTTTATTCATGATTTATAATCTATACGTCCTTCATTATTCACATATTAAACAAAAATCAGCTTTTGTTTTTATGCCCCAGAAATTTATCTCTGTTTTCCATTTGTAAAAAGGGGTAATGATATGTGTTACCATGCTTATAAAACTAAAGAGTTAACTAAAGGATGTCCCATATAAAGCATTTTTAGTTAAGTACAAGGATGACACAATATTTATAATGCTAGTATTATGACATTATGCACCACATAAATTTATAATACTCTGAAAGAGCTCTTATTTCTCTTATTCACTGCATTGGAAAGCTAAATATGAAGACTATTATTTAGCCTATTATTGAATAATAGAAGAAATAGTCACATCAGTAGTTATGCTTTTCTTACAAAACACCTATATTCTCTATTTAAATAGTTAACATATTCCTATATTACATAATACAGAGGACATATATCATTACTTCTCTTTTTGTAAGTGAAGAAATAGACACAATAATAAATTCTATGACTAATCCAAAGTCATAGAGTAAATCAACAGAAAACTCCAAAAAAGAACTCAGGACTGTAGATTCCAATTCTGAGTCTAATCCATAAATTTACTATTATATGTTTTCAGTTTATAAGGCACTATACCCTATTCAGACATAGGAAGGATCTCTGTACTCTGTTTAAATAAGATAGAACATATAAAATGCTCAGTATCAATCCTAACACATGGCAAGTGCTTAACAAATGATGGCTACTACGATTTGTACTAAAGCACAAATCTAAAGTTACCTATATCGTAGAAGTTGTTGTTACAGATTATAGTCACAGCAATAACGAAAACTGAATAGTTTCTATTGGAAGCAATGTAGAAGCTGAGTATGTCTGTTTTGAATGTGTATAAATTACCAGAAGATGTCTGAAGAATGTAATATGCCTGCAACAATCTTGAAAACTTAATAAAAACTTATCAACAGCATCTCCTGAAGTTACAATTTCACCTAAGTCCAACAGAAAACAACAATGTAATTATGTACCTAAGCAAAGATGAAAATGTATAATCAAGTGTCCATAAATACTTGTAGTATATAAATTGTTCCAATTGGTAACACAAATAAGTTTATATCGATTTTTTAAATTTCCATAATAATCATTCACTAAAAACTCGGCCTTTTCTCTCATTGGGACTGAAATAAGACTCAGGAAGGTATAAAATTGGAGAACATAAAGAAGTAACGATCCATTCAAATCAAGTTAATGCTCTGCTGCTTATGCTAAATAGAGGGGTCTTATCATTTTAAATCAACCATTATTATATTTCATAGTAGAAAAATCTACTTTGTAAGAGTCTCTACAAATATAAGAATGGATTAAAAAATTCAGTGAGCTATAATCCAGAAGAAATATAAGACATTATTTATTAAGTAAAACTGACATAAGTTGGATCAAAGAAAATCTTTACCTTTATTATATTAGAAATCTCTTAACAAGGAACTTAAAAATAATCAAAGGCCTAATTTTTAAAAACTGTTCTAAAAAGAGGTGCAGTTATCTTTTGCCACTGAAAAAGGTAAAATTTTTTAGGAATGCAAAAAAAGATTATAAAATTAAAGAATTACACTTCTTATATATATTCTGATTTGAAAGCTAAAGAATTATTCTATAAGTACAAGAGTCTTCCAAGGAATCATTACACACACGCGCGCGCACACACACACACACGCACTTCTTATGATATGGAATTTGGGGCTTATATCTCAGAATCAAGATCCATAATTTAAGATCTAAAGATCCTAGACTGTTTCAGAACACCTAGACTAGACTATGGTGCTTAGAATAAGGTAGTTTACTATCCAAATAAAGCCTATGTCACCTTCAAGTTTGAGATTTAAAAGAAGCCAAATTAGAGTTCATCCTTTAACAACAACAAAAAGCTGAACTTATAAAAATAAGGATAATATATATCTGTGTATGTGCACACATGCACACATGTCCTAGGACTGGGATTGAGTTCTTCAGGCTAGGGTTATAGGCAACTGAAGAGTTGACTTTATCAGGGTAGTTGGTGCGGGTTAGGAGGAAGTTGGTTGATTCTACTGGCAGTAAACAAACACCATCACCTAGTCAGAATGGGTGGAAGTGAATATCCCTACTAACACATACACACACAAATATACACTTGTATGCCTGGGGCTGTTCATTTATAACACTCTCTCTTTCAATACTACATTCATGTTTATTTTAGCTCAATGATATTCTCTAGATGTCATATCCTTAAGTGTGGCTCAGGATATGCAGGAGCCAAACCAAATTCACAAGAATCAACAAACAAAGGCTATTTAAAAATTCAGGTTTATAAAACAAACCTGAAAGATCTGATAACCAGGCAATATTATTCTATATTAAGATAATTTTGAACAGTGTTAACTCAGGTTCTGTCTGCACATAATAAAAATTAAGTATCCAAGAGCAGAGGGTGCCCAAAATAGGAATATTAAATGGGACGGGTGGAAATTGAGATTTTTTCAACACTGTAATAGGAAGGACAGACTTCTATACCTAACCAAGTTTGCCTCTAGGGA
>NW_006438074.1:4732134-4744844 GCF_000325575.1 Pteropus alecto | reverse complement strand
AGGAGAGTAGCAACACTAGGTTCTGTAATGTCCTGATTTTCCAGAGTTGCTTTTCTTCTTCCTCTTCTTTTTATCAATGCAAGTTGTTCAGAAGTTATCAGACTTTTTGTAATTTTCTTTGAATAATTTTCAGATACCACAGCTTCTGCAAATTCTCTATTTTTTATTACAAAAAAATAGGTCTATATAAGGAATATTTTCCTTAATCTTCCTGACCTTCTCTGATCATCAGCAGCAAAGACAAGAAAACATCAAAGAGAAATAATAATTGTTTCAGAAGGAAGGAATCAGAAAAAAATAAAATTATGACACAGTATTCATTTCTAGCATCTCAAAATAAATCTGGCCTAAATCAGTCAGGAAAAATGTAGGTCTAGTCTTAATGTTATTTATAAAAATGTCCTCGTGTTGTTTGGAGAGGTATATCAGAAAGCTAAATAAATAATAATTAACAGAAATCCAAAACATTAGTCTGTTAAAAGCAGTAAAGAGTATTTAAAGCAAAGGACAAGTAATATGGTTCATTACCAAAACTGAAAATTTTGAATAATCATAATTGAAAATTGAATAAGTATAATTATTCAGGTGCTATCTCAGAGCAATACGAGACACTATAATGTTTAAAGCTAGTATGATATATTCTGGGCAGAAATTTTTAAAGATAAAAGGGTACTGCTTTAGGTTAAACTATAGATAATACGACAAGAGGCTAAAAAATGAGTGAGTTTTCAATCCTGGCATATTAAGATCATTCTATGGATTGCACTCAAGATTTTCTTGTTATTAAACAGAAAAAAGAACTGAAGACTAATAAGGGAGTGATAGAGATATTACCTTTTTATTTTTTCCTAGGTGAGGCAACCCTTGATTGAACTCACAGATTGCAAGGACTTTGTCAGCTTACAGTCCCTTATTTTTTATTTATTTTTCTATGCCTACAGCTCCTGGTCTTCCTAGGTGGTCTCTCATCCAAGTACTAACCAGACCTGACCCTGCTTAGCTTCCAAGATCAGACGGGATCGGGATTGTTCAGGGCAGTATGGCCGTAGACTAGGTTAGCTTTCAAAAAACAAACAAACAAACAAACAAAAAAACTCCACCACATTATACAACTCTATTTTCAATTTAGTATTCCTCAAAATAAAAGTATATTATTAATAAATAAGTTTAAAAAATGATGTTACCCTTATTATTTTCCTTTATCCCAGATCTTATCCTTTAAAATATCTACATCTTTTTCTGAATTAAAAATGTTTTTCAGAATGAATACGAGTGAAGCAAAATCTTTAAAAATTACTCATTATTGTTAAGAAAACAAGTTAAATCTGAATGTAATTTCTATTTTAGTGCTTATCTCCTGAGAACTTTGAATTTTCATAGCTGTGGTGTTAAAATAACTTTAGCAAGATATCAGGAGATGGGTGGAAAAACAGGTTACTAAAATTTATCCTAAGTGTAGCTCTTTAAAGAGATTCCTTTAAAAAAAAAAAAATCAATGTGAACACTGAGCAATAGGAATGAAGCTAACTGCTTTCAAGTTTGAAGGCACACATCAGTATAAGGACAAAGTCCTAGTTCAAATGACTTAATTATGGATTTAATTATGGATTTAATCAAATCCATAATTAAAACTACTGAATATGACTAAACTTTCTGACACCAAGAATTCAAGTGAGTTTTATTTGAAAGGGAGAATAAATTAAATTCCCAAATATTTTCAATATTAGTATATAGTTTTACTTTTAGTGGTGGGGGGATTACATTACATGTTGTTATTATATTCAAGAACAACCTCCTAACCATTAGTTATATATTTATCTCTAGCCATTCTCTACTATTCTACTATAAAATGAATAATCTTGGTTTTAGGTAATGTTGTTTATTAATAGCTACCAATGAAATCACTAATCTGTCATGGAGGCTCCAGGTATTAAAATTAAAGACATTCCTACTGGCATTTAAACTATTACCAGAATCCTTCAGCTGTGATGAGGCATTAATATAGAAGACATTCTTATTCTTGAATCAGTGATGCTTAGAAGAGGTGAAAGGATTTCCTTACATACAATTACTCTGACTTTGAACATTTTTCCTGAAGAATTAGAAGATAACAAAATTTTGTGGATAATGTTAGAAATGCATTTTTTGTTAAATATCATTTCCCCTCTCTTAGAATGTAAGCTACTTGAGAACAAAGCCTTATCTTTGTTTCACATACTCTTAACAAACTATGTGGCACAGAGCAAGCCTTTTTAACAGGTTCTGACAGAATTATTAGATATAATGAATTAACTTCTCTCCTATGCATATCGAATAGTATAAGTTTATGTACCATCTTGGGAGAATTGAGAAGACAGTCACTCAAAATAATTTTCTAAGTCTGACAGTAAGATGAGAAATCTCGGCTGAGAAAAGATGCATAGATTATATAAAATCACCAAAAAATTGAGTTAGTAAGTGAAAATATTATCAACTAATGGACTGAAAGTCTTCTTTCCTAAATCTGTTATTTAAACTCACTGAAGACAAAGACCAATTCCAACTTTTGTAACTCCTCTAAGGTATAGGATACTATGCTACACAGTTCAATGAAATAAATATTGTGTTTTACAAGTGGATTAAAACACACATGTATGCATACATTGTCTAAACTATGTCCCTAATCTACTGACTCAATCTCTGGAGGTTGGGAGCAGGAATATTTTAAGAAAAATCTGTGTAGATAGAATTTTGAGTATCTAGGACTGAGGACCACTGAATTGAAATGAATTCCTATTCCCATGGCTGGTTCCTCTAAATACAACCTGGCTGCCTCATTTCAATCCCATTATCTTCATTAAACCTTGTCTTTCAAATGCCTCTTTCTTCTCTTCTTTAAAAGTCAGCATTATTCCTTTCAAAGACATGTCATCATTATATCCTGAAGTTGGTATATTTTTTAAAATCAACCTTCTTCAGAATCATTTTTGCTATCCTTTGACCATCTCATATCTGTGTTATTTTACTTCATTCTCCCTTTCATTCTTAGAATAATTTCACTTATATGATGTACTAATAATAGGTAAATTCAGAAAGTAAAATAGAGGTTACCAGGGACTGGGGGAGGAAGGAAGAGGGAAATTAATGTTTAACAGGTACAGAGTTCCTGTTGAAATGATTTTAAAAAAGTTCTGGAATCAGATAGTGGTGATGGCTACACAAAACTGAAAGTAATAATGCCACTGAATTGTACACTTACTAGTCAAAATGGTAAATTTTATGTTATGTGTATTTTATGATAATTTTTAAAAAGTTACCGAAATGATTTTCTTGACTTTCCTAAAGTAGCCTTTTTCTTTATACTAATTTATCTCTATTAGATGAAAATAAAATTTAAAAACACTGTCCATATCTTTTTTAATATTCCTTAAATTTATGACTTTCATTTTAACGTTTTCCTTTTCTTTTTCTCTTTAATTTTTAGTAAAAATAAGATAAAATTTAATGTGGACACTCAGCATTTTCCATACTTCAAGTGCGATATTGTAGATACACACACACTTAGATACTTCAAATCTACACATACATACATGTGTATATACACATACACACCCACTTTAAGTGTCCTTGGACTCTTGAAATCGTTTGCAAATTTCACCAAAATTCTCAACTTCTTGTTTGCTCTTGCCTTTCATTTAAATATCAGTGAGTAAGACAACAAGCTTTATAGTGCAAATAACTTTTTATTCCAAGTTCTTTTTAGATGCCAAATACTCAGCAAATAATGAAAAAAATGTCAATTTTAAAAGTTTACCCACACACAAGAAAAAATAGCCTAAAAGGAGGGAAGGATAAATACATCAAAAGGATCTCTAAAGAACTGGTATTACATAAGTTATAGGGCAGCTGAGAAATTATATTTTCAAAGGAAAAAACAGAGCAGAGTGGAAAGCTACAACTAAATTTATTATTTTTAGAGATGATACTTTTAAGTTTTAAATAAAATTAATAGGAGTAATTTGTCCTCATGAAGCCCTGGAAAAATCAGGGGAAATAAATTAGGAAATAAATTTAGTATATGGATAATTATTGAAAGATCCCATTCACAAGGAACAAAAGTGCATAATATATGATATGAAAAGGCAACTGAAGCAAAGACGACAAATGATTTAGAAAAAACTTTATTCCTAAATAAAGAGAAAAATGTGGAGTTGTATAAAAAAGCAGAAAGGATGGGTGGTAGTGAGTTTAAAAGTCAGTTTAGGAGTAAACTGGACTGGACCACTAAATAGCAAAGCGTTTTTCTAAGTTTGTTTGGACAATGTGCAGGCAATACTTTTCTTGGAAATAAAATCTGATCGGGGTTACAAGACAACAGAGGAACAATGTCAGTGACTTATCAGATGCAGAGAAGTATAAAGAAGGCAATATGGGCCCATCAGCAAGTTGTAAGGCTGAGTACATAGGAGATGAATGCAATATCTCAAATTAGTTAATGGGGCAGCCATGTACAGCAAAGAGAGGAGGCAGGAGTCAAGCAAACTCAGTCAGCAGTCCAACTTAGTGGCATGAGGCAAGTAGAGATAGGTAGCAGAAGTGCTAAACAATCTGCACCTACTTATACTATTACAGGCATAGACTGGGCAGGGAAGGATCAGGCAGGCAGATGGCATAGGCCTGTGGTATAGGAGTATGGTAAGAGAGCTGATAGACAATGGTAGGCAGTTTAAAATGCTAAAATTGCAGATGGATATGGCAGTACTAGGCCATATGCTGATGGACAAAGCACCAGAGACTGAAGAATACAAATCAATCAGCAGATGAGTAAAGTGGGGCAAAAAAGTAGAGGAAAAAAATCAAAGGTAGTCAAAGCAGGAAGATAGAATAGCAGAAAAGCAATGACAGATCATCAGAAGCAGTTGGGTAGGGTAGTGAAAAGCTGTCAGCAGGGGAACAAAACACCATTCAGGAAAAAATGAGACTGAGAGTGAAGCCGTCTCCTGAATTTGGCGTCTTCCATCTAGGAAACACCGAAAAACTGCATATGAGAATCCACAAGAGAATAGCGCACAAATGGAAATAGCAGATGGATCTGAACTCTATTGCCCAGGGATACAGAATGGCCCTAGAACACAGATACATAACAATCCACAAGAAAATTAAACAGATGGGAAAAATAGGTCCAAGCATTTTTTATAATGAAAAAAATAAATAAATAAAACCAAAACACTAAAAATCATTAATCTGGAAATGATTGGCTGGGATTGAAGTCTTCGCTTACCCCTTTCTGGAGCCCACAAAATGGGAATGTTGGGAATTTCTGCAGCAGAAAAACAGAAGAGAAAAGGGATTTCTGACTCCCAGTTTGAGGAAAGCAGGTCAAATTTAGTGCTGTATGAACTGGTTCAGGGAAATAAGAACCAGCCTGAACCTTCTCCCTTCCTGGGAAAGAAAGGTTTACGAAGCCCTCACACCATCATTTCCCACAACCTCCCCTTTCACACTTACCTCCAGTGCAAACAGTTTCCAGCAAGGAGGTATTTGGGAAAATTCACTCCCATATTTACACCATAGCAAAATTTGAGGATGCCCAACTAATAGTATTTCCTGTGTAGGTCAAGTTTCTGCTTCAGTGGGATCCCTTCTACCCTTTGTGCATGAGCAAAGGAGATAAGTTACTTACTAGAAACTACCTACCTTTTTGAAATTGGATGAGAAAGGAAGCAGGGACGGTGATACCAATAAATAAATAGTAATACTAGTAAATACCTTGGTGATCTCATCAATTGTCATGGATTTTAATTCCATTAAGATGTTGATAACTCTAAAAAACATCTCTAGTTCAGACTTCTCTGAACTCCAGATGCATATATCTAACTGCCAATTTAACATCTCTGCTTAGATATCATAAAGACAGTTCAAGTTTCCATGACCAAAGTAAAACTCTTGATCTCCCTCCTCAAATCTAATTTCCCACAATCTTCTCCATTTCAGTAAATGGCAACTCCATTCTTGCAATTGCCCAAGTCAAAATACTGGGTCTTATATGTGACTTTTCTCTTTCTATTATTCCACCTGTTACCTCTACCTTCAAAATACATCAATAATATATTTCTCACTACCTCCACCTCTATCACTAATCTAAGTCACTATTATTTTTCACTTAGATTATATCAATAGTCTCCTTAATGGTTTCCCTGTTAAAACATGTAAGATCATACCAGAGCTCTGCTCCAAACTTTCCATTATACTAAGAGTGGCGTACAGGTTCTACTTGATCCATGGCTTGCTCCTTCTCCTCTTCTAGGCGTCTGTTCAAATGTCACCTTATCAATGAAAGCTTCCTTGATGGCCTTATTTAAAATTACAATCCTCTTTCCTGCCTACACAACCTATCCACCTTCCCTAATTTATTTTTATCCATAGTATTTATCATTTATAATATTACACATTTTACTTGTTTACTTATATTTGTATTACCCCACTGAAATGTAAACTCCATTGAGGTAGGAACTTTTGACTTCTTTGTTCATTGCTATATCCCCAATATCTTGAACAGTGTCTGGCATATATACAGTAGGCATTCAGGACATATTTGAGTCTGTGAAGTGTTAATTTCTTGTGGGATATCTCCTTTCTCTGTCTTAAATTCTCAGAGTATCCTTCTGAAAGCTCACATACTGTGAGTTTTTGATTAACAAAGTAGATGCTAGTACATTACAGAATAGGAATGTCCTAAATAGGGCCTGGTAAACCATAGCTAAAGGGACAAATCCTGCCTGCCGCCTGTTTTATTGCATGGTTTGCAATCTAATAGTGATCTTTACATTTTTTAATAATTGAAAAAATCAAAAGAAAAATAATATTTCATGATGTGAAAATTTTATGAAATCAAATTTCAGTGTCTATAAATAAAGTTTTATTGAGACACAGCAAAGCCCATTCATTTATATTGTCTTATGGTGGTTTTTGTACTACAGGGCTGGTGGCAGACGTGAGTAGTTATAATAAATACTATATAGTCAACAAGCCTAAAATATTTACTATCTAGACCTCTAAAGAATAAGTTTGCTGACTCCTGCCCTAAGGTCTTTTTTGTTTAGAAGGCAAAGAGTAATAACTAAAGTTTGAACAAAGATAAACTAGAGCATTATTGTAAATACTGTTGCACTTGTTGCTCAAGATATGCCTATGAGGGAAGGTGCACTTATACTAGGGTTTGCTTTCAATATTATATTAAAGCAGCTGCCTCATTTATCTAGATATTATTTAATAGTGATGGTGATATTCATTCATCTATCTATCACACAGAGCAACCTCATATTAAGGGACAGGGTACAGTATAGGTATGTCTTGAAAATGGCAAAAAGAGAGGAAATGAGAAAGGAAAGTAAAGAGGGCCCATAAATAGAATTCATATCAAAGTATCACATAATAAACCAAGTCTCTAAATACTCTGTTTAACAATAATCGGAAATTGGCATCATATGAACCTCTTTTGAACCTTACCAATTGGTTATACTACAGGGACCTTGAGATAATAGCAATCTCCTATACGACATAGTCCTGAATTAGAGCAAGCAAGAGACACATATAAGATTCTATTATATTTACCCAATATTCAAAACTAACAGCTACCTTCTCCTTGGTTCAAATGCCTACATTTTGTGAAAGTGTTTTAAAGATTTGCAAAATCTTATGCAAAATCACCTCCTAATCAAAACTAACTTATATTCTCAGTATACAAATTTTATCCTGAGAAATATTACATGAAAGGATATTATAGAATATGCTGCAATCAAATATGGAAAGGAGTGAGGGGAAAACACACTTAAATCGTCTTGATGATATCTATCACTATAATGCCATCTTCAATCTTCGAAGAGTAGAAAAATTTATTTCCTCTTATATCAATCGGTCCTTCCAACACAATCAACTGCTTCTTCTGCAATGTTGCCTTTGACCTCTGGTCTCTCTCTCTATGTGTGTGTGTCTCTCTCAGTGAAACTGACAACAGACTTCATACTTCCAATAGCTTTACTGCTTTTTTCTTCTCAGCATCTTTTGAAGAAATGGCTTCCTTCCTGTAAATTCTCATCTGTGTGCCTGTCATTAATAATTACCTGAAATGGTTACTCCTTCCATTAAACATTTGTCCTCCATTCTTAATAGCAGCCAGGGTCTTTCCAAGTCCCAATATCAGGAAATAATGCTTGTAAAATTATTAGAATAATTCCAAGTAGTTTATTTTGGCATCTGAATCTACTTTCTGATTCCCCCTCAGTTTCCTTTTTTTGGCAGGCAATAACATAGTTACAAATATTCTGCCCTACTAATACAGTGATATTATTCTAAAGAGCTCAGAGGATTTAACAGATATAAATCCATTTGTTGTCATTTTATTACATTTTGTGTGAAAACCAACCTTATATCCATTTTATAGATGGAGATCTAATATAGAAAGATGAGTACATATTTTTGATTTCAGACAATAATTAAGGAATATCCTGAATCTTCATTCTTGCACCTATATCTCTAGATAAATATACTTTTAGCACTTGTACTTGCAAAGTATTTAATGATATTTAGTTGTCAATGTCTTAGCATATATTTTATAAAACTAAAGTATCCTGATATGCCAACCTCTGTTCAGTTTATGAGAGGAGGCTTACAAGGGTGAGCTGAAAAAGTAATTTCAAGATTTTATCACTCTGACAGATTCAAGGTAAAAATCAATCTTTAACATGTTATCCTTGTTTCTTTTTATTTTTCCTACAACTATACTATTGTATATTTCAGGTCCTATCTTGCTTGATTTTTTTCCTCAGAGGAAAATTCTTTTCATATTTATTCAACTATTATCTACTTATTTATAAGCTAAAGGTCTTTCCATTTATATTGCAGGTAATAATGGCAAATATTTATGTAGCAAATAAATATCGCTTTTAGTGTTTTACTTACATTTACTCACATAATATAACTACTCTATGAGGTAAGTAGTCTTATTCTCTCCATTTTATACACAAGAAAACTGAGGTATAGGAAGTTAGGTAAAGTTGTGTAAGGTCACACACTAGTAACAAATGGATCTAGCATTCAAACCCGAGTAGTCTATGCTCTTAATCACTATATTATGCTGCCTCATAAGTAGTTAAATGGGCAACACTACTTTTCGAGTAAGAGCATGACATAGAATTTATCATAATAAGTACATTTGTATGTTTATTGGTATGATCTCTCTTTCCCAGAGGGGCCCTCCAAAAACTGGTATGGTGTAGGCATACAATTAAGAAATATACTTAAGGGAAAATGAAGATATCATTTTATTTATGGGTTCTTCATATACAAAAATTTTGTTTTTGCCTTATGCTAAAAATTCCAAAATTCTGACCTTGAGGAACAATGTGCTTTTCCCTCTGTAGTGTGGCTACGTGGAATAGGAGCCATTCAACATAAGTTTTAAATGCAATGTCACTTATTGCCCTAATTACTTCATCTAAGTGGTTAATTTTATACCTGTAACTTTTCCACTGGTACAATCATACTAAGGAGCTTCTCTTTTTAATGCATAAATAAAACAGAGAGTGAATATCTTGGAAAGTCTGTGGATGGTGGAAAAAAATAAGTGCAAAAATAATAAAAAAGTGGACCTAAGGGGAAAATGTAATATTTATCTTCAAATATTAGAAGTGCTGTCATGTAAAAGAGGAATTGCTTTTTTTATTGTGCATTGCAAAGGGCAGATTAGTACCACTGAGTAGAAATTATAAGGCATCAAGTTTCAGTTGGATTTTTCAACAGAGTTGTACAAGCACAAACTCTCAGAAGAAGTAGTAATTGTGATGTTCAGGCAAAGGTTGGGAATGAAGAAAAGCGAGCTAAGACTATGAACAGTGGTCTTTGAATTCTTCTCAAACTCATGATTTCTCTATTATTATATAGTTTGTAATTGTATATAAAACAGTAAGCTAACTTAAGATTCAACACTGACAAAATCTATGGTACGAAAATATTCCTTGTCTTGATTGTAAGATTAGTATTAACTAAAAAGGCTTCCAAACAACAAATCAACAAAATTGTAACTTGGTACTTCACTGCAGTTTAAATTTTACATATAAATAATGGTATAAATAGTCACTAGGTTGCAGATTATAACAGGACTTAAAAAATATCAAACAAGGCATTCAAATAATCTTCAAAAAGAATGACGTTAGTCCAACTTGGGAGTGTATTGATATGCAAACTTTTGAATAAATGCCAATTCTCAAAAAGGTCTATTTTTAGAGAGCCTCGATGGCATGACTTTACTGTGTCTACTGGTTGATAGTAGACTTCTGAATTCTGGCTTCCAAGGAATCTCTGAATAATAACAGTTGCTGTTTTTCATCTCTACAGATGGTACTACTCTAGCTGTTCTAAGAAAGAGATTAAAATAACATAGGTCTAGTTTTTCCATCCTTCTATGTAAAGTGAATCCTCTCTCTAGCCAGGAAGATTTTCTTAATTTTATCTTTTTCTGTAGCTTAATATACATTTTCCCTTCTTTTTTACTCCTATCATATTGCCCTCTTCTCTCCTAATCTGAATCTTGTTTTTCTCCTTCAATTACATCTTGAATTCTACTTGCATAAAAATTTCCCTGATGACGTAGCACTCTCTTAATCTTTCCCTTTAAAGAAATCTTTTGGTCTGAATTTGCTGAACATTTCTGGTACTAGGTTTATACTGTCTTGATTTGTCAAACGACTATTTTAGGAGTACACGTACTTTAACATTTGCTCAATAAAGCCCAAGGTGCTTGATAAATACTTGTTACTGGAACAAAGACTATAAATGTTTTTAGCAAGCGGGAAGGTCATAAGCATGCCTATGCTTTGTGTCATAAATTGCTTTTCGACGGACAATGCAAAATAATTATAAACACCAACATAAAGTGGACTATTACTAAAAAGCTACCCTGAATATCACATATCTTAACTGTTTTGAGGTATATTGCAAGAATTTTAAATTACAGAGGAACTAGAGACCTAAAACAAACTAATAGGTTCAGGTAAGATATCAGGAGGTTCTTAATGCACCTGCACTAATAATCCACATTTCTCATATAGATTATAGAAATTCTTACTATTGTTCCTTTGCCCCATGCTTTAACATAGTACTGGGGAAATGCTGCTTACATCTTTATTTTTTTAGATATTTTCACCATGTATGTTAGTAGCTAACAACAGATACCAGAAATACAATGGTTAATAGCAGAAATATTTAAGATTGTCATGTCTAATTAGAGGTAATAGGTAATATTAATTAGACGAGGAAGAAAAAGGTAAAGAAAAACTGAATATTTACTGACCATCTACGAAGGTCAAAGTGCCAGGCATTATACTAGATCCTTTACATACATTTTGTCACTAGCTTAGATAACTTTGGGTCAATTAATTGATCTGTTTCTCAGTATCTCCATCTTTAAAATAGACATATCAATAGTACCTGCCTTATATAACTGTTTTGAAGACTAAAAGAATTAACATATACTTAAAACAGAACCTGACATAGTAAGTGCTGTATAGTGTTACGGTTATTGGCTATGTTTATTCTTTCAATTATTAGAAAAAACAACCTTGAGAGATAGGCATTAGCTAATTTAGCAGATGAGAAAACTGAATTTTGAATAGATTAATTTGCCTTAATTTCATAGTCAGTGGTAGAGTCGAGATTCAAATTCAGGTCAGTCTGACTCTATAGTTTTAGAGTTTCCACTCTATCATATTACATCGCAATATGTTTAGACAAAAATAAGACATAAAGACATATTTCCCATGTCCAGGACTATTTCATAAAAATTATAGAAAGGGCTCCTTAAAATGGCATAAAATATAACCTTATCTGACCATAGAGGAGTGGTATATTTTATTCAATCTAGCTTAAAATATTTCAAGCATAAGGGTTTCTTGTATTCTGCTTTGTTATTGATTTCATGTTTTTGAGTTATCCTAATTATACAGAATAATTTTAAGATACTCAATCCTAGCTCAATATGGTTACTTTTAGCTTTACCATGTATAACAGGTATTTTATTTTAGTCCAAACAATCCTAGAACTATAAAATAAATATTCATAGAGTTCTAGAGTACATGATAGGCTGTCAGGGAAGTAAAAGAGAAAACTGATATATATGAAAACAACTATAAAATTTAAATGATCTATGTTAGAGATCAAATTTTCTTTCAAAAACAGAAATTATTAAACATGGTGTTTTTGCTATGCTTCTGCTATAATGTAGTAGAATTTTTCTGATTGTTAATGTCAAGTGTTAACTTATAGGTGAAGCTGGTAAATGTCAATTTTCACTGATTTTCACAAGAGTTACAAATTGAAAATCATTAACATATAGTCAGTAACTTAGGTCAATTATGTCTCCTTCCTTTTACTTACACAGTGTTCTTTTTGAAGCATTATAATGTTAGAAAGAATAATGGTTAATGACTGAATAAAATGATAACTGACTTACAGTATACTCACATCTAAAATTATGAAACATAAACTTTAACAAATTGATTATAAATCAATTTTATAAATAACTTTTTCTGTGCTTTTGTATTTTTTTGGAAAAAAAATTCCTAATCACTTAAGTGGAAACAATTTGTAGAAAGGCTTAGATAGTAATCCCTTCAAAGAAACGTAAATATTATGGGCTATTAACAGAACATAGCTTCTGGAATTCCATCTTTCCC
>NW_006438074.1:4698035-4732109 GCF_000325575.1 Pteropus alecto | reverse complement strand
TATCCTTTGTACCAGACTTTGAGTATTCTACCTTTTTCACATTAGCCATTTTGTCAGATGCCTCTTCACTTCCATAATGAACCAAAAGAACTGTTTTAAATGAATATCCCTTATATAAAATTTAGTTTCCTGAAAGTTTTGCTATTCCTCCTTTTGCTTGATTATTTCATAATGACCATTTATATCAGGATACTTTTGTTAGGAGGTATTACTAAGAATCACAGTTTGAAAATTTTTAAGAGTGAGATTTTACTTAACGTATAATAAAGTTATTAATTTGACCAATTTAAAAAGTTCGAAATTTTATATATTATTTAAAATAAGAAACTTTTATTTTTGCTATGCTATATTGTCTGTTGAGACAATGGGCGATACCTTTCATTATGGCAGAAAAGTGGTGGTTTTTTGCATCTTCCAAAATTACAAAATTTAAGAAATGAAACCCAACATCATTTCAGATTACTAAAGAACAAAGGTTAAAAAAAAAGTAAATAAAAAGTGTGAGTAAAGATAACTTACTGTCATCCAACGGACCAGGGGTTGGCAAACTTTTTCTGCAAAAAGTCAGATGGTAAAATATTTTAGGCTTTGCAGACAATATGGTTTTGGCTGCAATTATTCAACTCTGCCTTTGTAGCCACAGGCAATATGTAAATGAATTACTGTGGCTGTATTCAGATAAAACTTCCTCTATAGACACTGAAACTTGAATTTCAAATAATTTCATGTGTCATAAAATATACTCCTTTTGAATTTTTTCAGCCACTTAAAAATACAAAATCCATTTGTGGCTCACTAGCAATGTGAAAAAAGATGACAGTCTGGATTTGGCCGACAGGACATAATTTGCCAACCCCTGTGATAGAATAAGAGTTTTTTGAAGATAGGAACCACACCTTATTCATTTTTTAGCTCAAGTAACTAGAATGGCATTGGATATATATTAAAGATTAAAAATACAAAACTGATGAATGAATGAGTGGATGAGACCTAGAATGTATGCTAGGCTTTTATTTAACTCTTTAATTCATGGTCAAAATAATACATTAGCAGACAACCCTTTATTCTGGTATAGCCTAGTACTCTAAAAGTACTGAAAGTTATTTTTAACTTATAAATATTAAATGGTTTTAATATTTTCTAATTTATTGTAACATATTATTAAACATTTCTTTGTAATTACATAGATGTTAATGCTCCTTAATCTTTTAGTCTCTTCTAGAATTTATATCTAAAGGGTTTACACTTCACCTCACTTATATGTTCTTAATTATACTTTTACTTTTTAAGAACAACAAAAGTAAGGTTAATACCTATTTTGGAAATACATCATTTCTAAGTGATAATGGGATAAGAAGAGATAATACTTAGTAAAGCAATGAGTTCTTATGTTCTATAGAATATTATACTTACTAGCATTTCACCAATGCCAACAGATTATCTAACCTTTTTATAAGATCAGAGAAAATGCAATCTATTTTTAAAAAACAAAACTTTTCAAATCTAAATAAAACTGTAAAAAGTTTGAAGAGTGTGAACTATTATGCTATTATATGTAAGCTGACTATGGGATGAATTATATAATTCTAAGACACAAGTCCTAAAAATAGAAACAACTTCATAATTTAACAAAGTCAATTCTGATTTATTAGTTCCTACAATTCTGCCTTATTCCTATAAAATATGTAAACAGGATACACTTTTCAAAACTTGCTATTCCTTTGTTTTTTCTCTTTTAAGTAGACCTGGGAAGAAATCTATTAAACTTTTCTTTGTTTCTAGGGTTTACACCCATTGATAATTTTAGAATGCTTTATTTCACTCATTTGAGTTGTCATTTCCTTTTTATTTTTTTCTAACACATTCATCCCACAAACAACTGTTCTTTCTGATAGTAGATCAAACTAATTATTGGAAATTACACACTGTAAAATATTAGCACCTTAAGTGAGAAGTTTTATATTTTACTTTTATTGTTAATATTTGTGTTTTCTATTAATAACTTCTAAATTTATTTAAAAATATTTGCAATCCTAAGTTGTATATAGGTAAATGTGGTCTAGAAATAGTTTCCTCTCTTTCTTAAGCACAACTGTCTAAGACACACAAATTAACGACAAATAACTATATTATTACATGCTCAAAATTATATTTCTGGGTTCCTAGCTGACATTCAGTGTTGTTTTTAGATGTTACAAGAATTGCAACTATTTAAGGGTGTAGAGAAAATGAGAAATTAGTAAAATTATTTTAGGGTGGCCCTACATTGCTTTTATGTTTATTTAATTTTTCAAAAGCTTATCACTTCTATGAACTTTTGCTATAGACAATACCAAATGTATTTATATGTGAGATATAAAGTGAATTTTTTAAAGATCAATAATTCACAATCAAGTAAATCACCTGTTTTCAAAAATAGATATTAGAGAAGATATTTATGTATATTTTTGAATCATTAAAAAAACCTCGTACAATTTTAGCCAGTTAGTTGTTACAGGTATATATGAATGGAAGAATATAAGAGCAATTCTAAGGTTTTCAGGTAACTGAACATAATCATCCAAGAATAAAGAGCTCAATTTCTGATATAATGAAACATACAAGGTCATGGAAAGAGAGCCAGAATTCAAAGTTATGAATTTTCAAACTAGCATTATTTACTTGAAACTCCACAGAATACAAAATACTAATTTTGTGATGTAAATTATTTCCCCACAATTAAAAATAATATTGCTATCTGGTTATGAATGAATTCTATGGCAACTTTTTAAATACTTTCCAGATATAAAAATAAGTAATATTATGAAAATACCAAACCATCACAAAAAAAAATAGCAATACATAAATATAATTTAATTTACTTCAAAAACTTAACACAACACCCAACTCCAAAAATCAATGTCTTCACATATGCAGGCAATTTTCTTACAAAACAAATACAAAACACAAACACATCTTTACAGCAGATGGCTTCCCTCCAATTGTACTTTTTCAAGTTACTCTCACAGTTTAAAAGAAATGTAAAAATTGGCCAAAAGACCATTTCCCCTTAAGACCCAGAAACTAAATAAGTTATGTAAGGATGACTTCTTTTTTAAGGAGTTGAAGTTAACAATTTCTCAATACAACTCTTCTGATTAATTTAAAATCAAAACCATTTTATTTGTAAGCCTAATTATAATAATATCCAAAAAAATTTCTGTCGTAATTTTTACATAGAATAGAAACCATTTTACAACTTGTTTTAAAAATCTGCATTTTCATATACTAGAACAGTGGTTCTCAAAGTCTGGAAGTATGTTCTATGGGCCAGCAACATCTGTATCACCTGGGACTTTGTTAGAAATACAAATTCTTAGCACCGATTGCAGATTTTACTGAATCAGAAATTGTGCGTTGAGGCCCAGCAATCTGTTTTAACAAGCCCTCTGACTGTGGTACAGGTTAAAGTCTGAAAAGGACAGTAATTACTTAAAAGGTGCAGAACAAAAGTATCTTGCTGTTAATAAGATAGTAGATACAATAGCATACTGATTTGAAAACAGAAGGACATAGTTCACAATAAATTGACATTTGGCCAAGAAACATGTTTTTGAGAGGTAAAGGAAACAATGTCACAAGTGGTAATATAAGTTTCCATATGACTCTGAAAGTGGCACCTGGTTTATAGCTTCCTTAAAAAGAAAGGCTTTTCCCCTGTATCAATGAGCACTTTCCCTAATTTCTCCCCTTGTGCAAAGGCTGAAGTGATTCTTGTGGCATGAAGACTAGACATTAATTCTGCTTTTTGACTTATTAAATGATGCATTTAAATTTGCATTTAAATCTATGGAATATAGAACCCTTTCTCATCAAAAGGACTGGAAAACTGGTATAAATATTCTACTGCCTCCACAATGCAATGTGAGAGGGGGTTGGGCAGCTCCATCCTCCCCACCAGCATCCTGGTATGCCACAAAGCTCCGCGTTTCTCAGTACTTCAGATAAAGGCATTAACAAACAAGCTACAGCCAAGCATCACTAATTTCAATGCTATCTAAATAAAAACACTTTTATTTAAAAAAAAAAAAATTATGTTGCAGTCATCCTACTGTGTTTTGAGACCAGAGACAAGGGTATCTTAAGAAAAGAGAAATCAGGTACATTTTGAATTATACTAACAAAGCACATTAGCCCGGATGCCACACTAAGATTTCCTCATATTATGTCATTTCTAGTTTAAGTCCAAAGAAAAAAAGTCAAGAAACATTTTTTTAGATAATTGTTTTTCCACAGCAAATTTTTCACATTCTTAGAACTACAAGTTTCCTGTTCTGCCTAGCGGAATTACAAAAATAAAATAAACATATTAAAAAGAATTAAAAATAACATGAATAGCTTACTCCTTGAATATGAGAAAGACATATTCTATCTCACCTCTGGAGTGACATCTCGTGGTGCGAACCCTGTTCCTCCAGTTGTTAATATCAAATTAAGTTCCTTTTCATCACACCAATCTATCAGGGTTTCCTGAAAGAAAACAGTAAAATGTCACATGTGGAAGGACTTTCCTGCTTGTTCAAAACATCTACTTACTCAAATACTTCATATACAGTGTTATAGATTTTTTCAACAATCAACATGAAAATTTTGAAGCACAATTCATGGAACAATTCCACTGTTGATCAAAACACACTAGTTTTGGGTATTTATTCTACTCATTATTGAAAATGAGGATGCATCAAATTCTTGAAAGTAAATGAAACACAGGAAATCCCACAAATAGTTTATAATTAATGTTTGTTATATACTTATATGGCATATCTGAAGTTCTTTTCAACCATTCAAAATATATTCAGATTAAAAAAACTGAATACTATCTAAGAGTTAATTATATGATCTCATTATTAAAAACTATACCAAACTTGGCAGGTAACTATTCATACTTCAATTTTATATTTAAAGAAACAGACTCATTCACTTTTTTCATTAATAGATTCTGAGAGATCAAGAAACTAACTTGCTCATAGGCTCACAAACTAAAAGTAGGAAGAATTAGGATTCAAACCAGATCTGTGGGATCCTCAACATATATGTTCCCCTATATTCTGCCTGTGACTGAGTCAATATTTTCTGCTAAGTTTCAAGTTGTTTAAGAAACTTTTACATTTTTCTGAGAATTTATTTTACACGGTTGCCTTAAAAGAAAGGAATAAGTAATTGTTTAAATATTTTTCCACAGCAACACTATACACAGAAATTAGAATTATATAACATAAAATTTTAGAGTTGGTAGAAACATTAGAAGACTTGCCTCTTCATTTTCCAGGTAAGACAAGCAAAGTACAAAAGGGTTAAATACTCTACTCAAAGTTATCCATTTGTGTGTAAAGCAGAACTAAGATCTCTCTCTCTGCTTATATTATTGATAATTCTATTCATGCAATACTACAAATTTAGCCATTTATTAAAAAGAACTATTAAGTGCTCATTTAAGTTGTAATCAAATACTTGCTTTAGTATTATATAATTTCATTATCTTCTTACAATTCAGGTTCAAAATTTATTAATACAATTATATTATTTATGCTGATAACTAGATGTTAAACACACGTAGTAGGCTAATATCTAGATGTAAAACACAATGCCCTCAGTTCTCAAATTCATCCGTGACACAAAATGTAGGGTAATTAGTTAGAAGGACAAATTCAAGATCTAAAAGTGATTTTTTTCCCCTATCCTTGCACATTTTTATGTCATCCTAATATCACAGGAATGGAAAGACCAAGGCTCCACAAGAAGGAGATTTTCCTTCTGCTAGGATTAATGGCAACAAGCTATTTTTAAGACATAAACTGTAGTCTATTGAGAAACTGACTGAAGAACTTGCATCCCTGATATAGTTATAATTTTGTTCTGAGGGAAGCTTACATACACAACACAAAATCAAAGAGCATTACAATAAAGGTTATTATAAGGTGTTTTCGCAAACCAAACTTAAAAATTCCCATTGTCTTATGCTCCTATTTAAAAGGTAGAAAAGTGTAAATACTCATTATTCTAAACGGTTATTATTTCTAGTCTATAAAAAAATAAGTTGATATCACAACTTAGCAATGAGATTCACTGACCTTGTCATCCCACTAATGGATTCTAGAACCCTTTAGATTTCTTTGCAATATTCCTAAGTACCCAAGTACTAGGGTATCTGTGTCACAGTTTTCTCATCTCTGACCACACTCCATTTACATCAGATCTTGATAAAAAATGATATGACACTAAAGTATCAACAAAATATCTATTATTAATTATTAATTGTCAATTTTCAATATTGTCAATACCAAGAGGGCATTCAAACTTTTCAAATTTCAAGATACTAATAATGAGTTAAAATAGTCACTTTATACTGAAGAATGCCACTATTTGGCGATAGACAATACTTCCTTATAACATAATTCATTCAGTGATTAAGTAAACATTTACTGAGTACCTATAACATGTATTAGGTGTTAAGTCAAAAATAAATAAATAAATAAATAAATAAATGAAAGACGGACCCTGGTTTCAAAGAGCTCACAGTCAAGTAATGGTTCTCAGCTTTGATTATACACTGAGGTTATTTCTGGAGCTTGAAAAAATACTGATGCTTGGGTGCCATCTCTGGGGTGCGACCTGGGAATTGGAATTTTTAAAAGCTTCCCAGGGTAATTTAAAAAATGCAGCCAAGCAATTGACAACTACTAGTCTAAAGTGACAACTTGTTCAGTTACCTGAAGTTGAATTTCATAGATTACTCAAAATAGATGGGCCCACAAAGACAGTTACAGGTTAAGATAGTTGCATCATAGGAATATACTAGTTTTTCTATTCTCAGGATGCATAACTGGTAACACTGACAGTATAGACTTCTTTCATTTAAGTAATATTTGATATCTTGAGCTCAATTAAGGATTGTTCAAATACTTGGGAAATAATAGTTTGTTGTCCAAAGTAGTTGTGTGATGTGCAATAGTTTTTCATCCAAGCAAAAATTTTAGTTAGGCTCTGGATTTTTAAGACAAAATAGCAATCCTATTATTCACTCAGTTGGTTTTCAAAACATAAGGATTCTTCCTTAACTACGAATATAATATATAATACAAGTATTCTAGGCACCTAGTAGTCAAATAATTATTTAACAAGAAAATATTTCAGGGCATGCTTTCATTCAAGTTCTTCATTAGATAACAGGGATACAAAGATGCGTAAGACACAGTCCTCTGTCTCAAGTCAAGTAGAGGAGCTGAGTCGACAGCTGTCTAGAACATTTCTACTAAAAGTATGATCTGAAGACATACAGCATTTGTATCACCTAGGAGCTTGTTAGAAATACAGAATCTCAGGTCCTATCCCAGACCTAGTGAATCAGAATCTCCATTTTTAAAAAGAATCCTCAAGGTGACATGTATACACATTAAACTGCACTAAATAACGCTATGTACCATTCTAGATAATGAGTCTATTTTTCTATCATGTTAAATCACCTGAAAGCAATTTATCTGTGACAATTTCTTCTGTACCTGTAAGATCCCTTTCATTCTGAGAGATATCTTAATATTTGGCTGCCTCTACCAGACAGGGTGTCATTGAGATTTCTGCATGAGCCACCTTTATGAAAAATTCCTCTGTACCTGTTACAAAACTGAGGTTTAAGGCACTTTCTATTTTAATGATTACTTTTCCCTTATGTTGAAGGTATTCCTTTAAAAATTTATTGCCTTGAGCTTCCAGGTTAGCATAGTGGAATGAAGTCATACCATAGAAGCCTCCCCCCACCGCCTGCCCCGCCCCATCATCTTACAAAAGTGAATAAAAAAAGAGTAAAAACTAGAGGAACAAAACACCACCAGGCAACAATCGAATAAGAAAAAAAGATTCGTGTCATAAATCTCAAAAGTTGGATGGTCAAGGACAGAACTTAAGTATCTTTGAGAAGCATAGTGCAGCATAGTGAGGCTCCTAATGCTGCTTTGGCTCCCAAAGAAATCAGATGGTGAATCAAAATCCTAAAAATTCTCACTAATACCTTTGAATCAAGAGAGACACAAACTGAAAGAGACTCCTTATCTTTTTCATCTGGTGAGCAACTGCTGTGTGAAACAGATGAAACAAGGGACTGACTCTCTGTGATAAAGATAAAGGTTCCATGAATAAATGCACACTGAATTGGGAAACTAATCTGAAACCTAATGATACCCCCACATAACAACGATTTAAACCCTTATCTAGATAGATAAGTATTGAATATTTAATAAAATCTCAGAGAAAAGCAGAACACTCCAACAAAGATAAATATATTGTCTCTGGTTTCTTACTTTCTCCATTTTTCCTCTGTACAAGTCTGTCCAGATCTGATATAATTCGGGCTGACTTTATCTTTCTTCTTTCATGAATGCAATCGTTTGTGAAATAAGCTCAGTTTGAGGATATTTTTCAATCACATATATTTTTTTCTATAATAATATATTAAATTTTTTTAAGGTAAGCAGAGGGTAGGTGGAAGGAAACATAACAGTGCTCATATTCTTATCTTTCATAGCAGGGATTCAATCAATTCTGTCCAAGGTTTTAAAAGGTAGTTAAAAATGACTGTAACCTATTAAAGATTTTCCTATTTTTTTTTAACTTTAGAGAGAGTTCTGTGTAGCACATCTCTTGTAACATGCTTTTTATTCACTTTTTCTTTTGTTTAAATGAAATAAAATGCTATTCTGTATTATCTTTAGAGAATTATTGTATAGCTATGTTTTTCTCTCAATCAAATATCCATCCATTCTTCAATCGATAAGCATAAAAAGATATTGGGATGTTTTACAACTAATCTTAACAATGGTTATTTCTGGGTAATTAGATTTGAAATATATTTTATGTTTTCCTTCCTTTTCTTTTGCATTTTGGGAATTCTTTACAATTTGCATGTATTATTAAAAAATAAAGGGATTTTAAAAATTAAATTTCCTTTTCCTTCATTCTGATAGTCAGCACTTTAATGTCTCATTTTCTCATTTTCAGCCAGCTCAGAAAAAAAAAAAATTAGACTCTACAACTATGCAGTTACTACTGTGGTAGATTAAAAATGGCTACACATTCTTTATAAACTCTCCTGTTGAAAGGTGAAGTCTATTTTTTTCTACAACCTCTGCACCTTGGCTGGGCTTGTGACTTTGACCAACAGAATGGCGCAGAAGTCATGGAGTGTGAGTTCTGAAATCTAGGTCTCAAAAGGCCTCACAGCTTCTGCCTTCACTCTTTTAGTAAACTTCTATCATCATGAAAGGAAGCCCAGGCTAAATTATGGAATGATGAGAGACCATGTGGAGAGAAAGACCTAGCAGAACAGATAGTACCAATGCGCCGGACATTTAACTGAGGTCATCTTAGATTCTGCAGTCCCAGTTGAGCTGACAAATGAGTGACCTCAGGTTGAGACCAGAAGAAGATATACCCAGCTGAGCCCAGCAAGCCTACAGATTTGTGAGAAATAAAAAATTACTATTGTTTTAAGACACTAGGTTATGTAGTTTTTAACGCAACAATACAACTACTTTCTTAGTTAGCATCTTTGCAGCCTCCTTTTTTTTTTTTTTGGCTATTTCCACTTTGTATTTTGTTAGTCATAAGTTTACATATCCTTTATAATAAACTTCAAAATAGTTTTGAAAGTAAATCGGACATGAGTTACATTTAAATAAATTGACATAAAGTCTCAACATGATCATATCATTTAATCATTGAGTTTAAGAAACATTCCATTGCTTAGTATGTACCAGAAAAATATGAGAATGGAAAAAAAAAGGCATGACAAATATCCTTGATGTCAGAGGTATGAATAAATTAATATAACATGGTACATCAATAGGTCATGGATAGTCCTATGAAAGATATATACATTTATGAATATATAACATTTTCCTTACCATGATCACTACATGGTAAAAACCATCACTACAGAGATTTTTAGCAATATTATTCTCTTGCACAAGAGAAGAAAACCCAATAAGGAGAAAAATGGGACAGTAATAGAGTTAAGAGAAAGTAAGTTTAGACAGGCCATAATTCTTTGTAGAAAATGAATTATGCTGACTTTTTCTATATAAAATCATTTGAGAAATGTCATACTTTTCTTTGGTCTATTATAGAGTTCTAACATAATCAACCTAATATATTCCTATCTATATAATGAGGCAGTTTTAGGGTCATCTCTGTAAAGTCTCCTCTGACTCCTCCAGACAATTTGTTCCCTGCCATTCCTTTGGAATAGCGCTTTTCATATTTTACTGGAATTTACTTGTTTACATATCTCCTCCTAAGAAGAGTCTCCAAAATTTTGATCATGCATCTCTGTAAGTAAAATAATTTCTGAAAGTTATCTCCATATACCACCAGACTAAAACATTTAGCATATCACACTTAAATAGAAACTTTAAAAGATGAGATGAAGATGACATATTTAAAATAATTTTACATTTTATTTTACTAATTGTGCAAAAATGTTTTTCTCACTAATATTCTTATAAGAGCAATGTGATGCATTATTTTAAAAAATCTTGGTTTGATATTTTGTGATATAGTAATTACAAAGTAAAAGACAATTTTAAAAGATGGGCTAAAATGGAAGAAGTATATCAGCCATACCTACTAAATCATTGTATGACATTCATTTTTCAATCTCATCCACCAAATATGCAAAAACTCTTTGCAATGGGGCTTGTAAATTTCCCTCTTTCATGATATTATCTTTACAAAATACTTGAAAGATGTTACTTTACAAATATTTTTAACAAATGGTTCAAAATCCACTAAAACTCTTCAAATGGAAGATTTTAAAATGGATTAAAATTTTGTTTTAGGTTTTTAGTGTGCAGTTATTTTTAAAAATGACACAAATATCATTTCCACTAACAAAATAACAAAATGCAAATAATTTTAATTATTCAAGTAGCTTAACTGAAAAGCGTGTTTTTATATTTTAGAAAAATTTTCCTAAGTTCTTCTTTCATGTCTTTTTTTCCTAAGTTGCTGCCTGAATTAATTTAACATTTCATTTATTTGTCTAGGCAGATTCTCCTATTCCTTGTCCATTAGTCTCATCTGTATTCATGTATTATTTGGACTAGAAATCTCTCTCTCTCTGATTCTTTTTGGCTTTGTCACTCTAATTCCAAAGCTCTTTAAAATTAACATTCTAAAAATATGTTTTCCAAAAACCTTACAAAAAATAACTTTTATTTACTGGAGAAAGGATCAGCACATTTTCTCAATATTTGTTAATGTGTTGAAGTTTTCACTAGGTTTTCAAAAAGGAAATGCAAACAATAGCTATCATGTACTAGACTAAAGCACATAGCAAGTTATTACTTAAGTGAGAAGTATAAGAGATATTTGAGAAGTTGTAAAGACACAGAGTAAGCAAGTGTCTTTATCCAAGGAGTATTCATGTATTATTTTTCATACATTCATATTTTCCATTGGAATGTATATAAACATTGTACACATTTATAAAATATATTTTAAAGTATATCTGTGTGTTTGTATTTTTAATCCTTAGGATATCTCTCACTCAGAGAACATCTGAAAGCTAAGATTTTGTTGCTTTCAATTATTTGTTATTCTCACACACACACACAAAATGTCAACCCAGGGTGTGATTTTAGGCTAACTGTACTTTTCTCCCTCCAAGAAAATAAGGCTGTTCTTTTATTTAAGTGATCTGATACTTAATCTGTGAACCAATTTCAGTTTAATTCTATTCATTTAAATGCTAATGTAATTTTCAAATACTGTATGTACTACTTATACAGATATTTTAAATAAGGTGACTGATGAAGTTCTATTCATTGTTGATCTTAATTAATGCAAGACCCTGTAGTGATTGTGTCAAATGGTGTGGACAACAGATTACTATTATTTATGATGATCCTTTTTTTCATATTTTATTAATGTCTTTTATCAATATGATTTTCTCGACCTTTACTAGATATTAATCCTCTCACTGCTTAAAGAAACAGAAATGAGTAGATGCCTAATTATCCAAATATAATTAATTTGTGCTTGGGAATCTCCAGTGTATTGTTCTGAATTAGGGTAACTGGGGTTCACATTCTGCTATCACAATAGTATGGGAACACTTTACTGTGACAAGGATTTAGTAACTCAATGCCTTCACAGAATACCAAGGATTTGCCCTAATGATGGATTCTCACTGGTGCAAGTAAAGAACCTGGCAGAGTACTCAGCACACAGTTAATTGCTGAATAAATGGTTACTTTTGTTATTTTCAACATTATTTGTGATGGGTTTATACAAAGTGTGAGATTCTCCACGACATTAATCACATCAGAAGACCCAAGTAGAATCAGGGTTCATAATAATCCTTTTATCACTAACTCTGAAAGGCCAAAAATTGAAATGTAATTTTTTAAAAGGGAAGATAAACTTTAAAACAGAATAATCAAGTGATTTATACAGCTAAATGGATTTAAGAGGTATGTCTTTTGACCTTTTTTATCCTATTTTCCCTAAGGCCTTCCCTGAGCTTAAGAGCCAGATCTTATGCATATTTGTACTCTTCAGTGATCTTAATATAATAGGTTGCTTAAATAAAATGGTGATGATTCTAATGACATAAAGTTTGTTCTAAGATAAACTGGACCTCTGAAGAGGACTTTGGAATAAATCATTAAAACCATTTACTATAATAGTAAATCAAACACATTATCTCAAGATCACTCTTAATAGAATCCTTAGGAAATCTACCCAATATAAAAAATGCAATTTAAGGCTTTCTCCAATCAGGAAAGTATTTGCTACCTAGGTAAAGTGGATGGTTGAAATATGGAAAATGAACAAACAAAATCTCTCATTGAAATACTTATTAGAATTCTAGAATTAGTTATTCTGTATCAAAGCAGAAAAAAAAAAAAAGGAGCCATAACACCACCAGTTTGAGAGTAATTCAATATTAGGTATTCAGTATAAACTAAAAGGGCTTTTAAAACAGGAGAGAGAACAATTTATCTCTTTAGTATACTAAATTTAGTCCTCGGAGTTGTTAAACACAACTGAGAAACAACACTTACACATTGAACACACCAGTACAATCTTCAGGTTTTGCTCATTTTTTGTGTGTGTGCATGTGTACGTGTTACCTGTAACACCGTTCCTTTCCTACTATAGATAACATATAGGTTTCTTTGGTTTTTAAAACTAGATTGGCTACAGTGTGGTCCACTGCTAAAGAACTCATCAAGAAGGGACAAATCTGCTCATCCTGTGAGACAATGGCTAAAGTATTTATTATCATTTCACAAAGATATCATATTAAATAAATGTATGTGACCAGCTTGATAATACCCAACTTATGATCTAAAAGTTCAGTAAGCCTTTTCTGAATTCCAGATCAATGTAGGTAATAGAAATATTAAAACATGCTGCTTCTAAGGTTGACCCTTTGGAATAACACTTGTGGATTTGTTTAGCTATTAAAGATATTACAAGATCTAAGAGAAAAGGGGATGATAAAATCTCCTTTGACCTTTAGCCTTAATATTCTGAAATCTCAATGGAAAACAGTCAATACAAATTCTTGCTTCAGGAAACTATAATCTTGGAAGTTAGTCTTTTAAATTATTAATTAAAGGTCATTATAGGTTTATATTATATTTGTTCCATGAATTGTATTTTCCTGAAGAGTACACTGCCCATACTTCTATGAGGCAATAGTAAGTAATATCAGAATGAACAGTTGGGACGCTAAGAAGACAAACACAGATGTTTATTAGAATATGGTTATATTTTTGCTATCACTATTGGAACTCTTTCCATTCATGATCTGCTATTTATATGCTTTACCAACATATTTTGTTCTTCTACAGAGATTTGTTCAATCAGTAGCAGTAGATAATAAAACTCTGGTATCTGGATTCCCAACACTTTACCCATTTTACCATAATTACAGAGGGTTCTTTTCTTGTCTTACATTATTTCTCTCTTTGTGCCTACTTCTTTATATCAACTTTCTCACTTAAAAACTCCTGATTCTTTTATTCAAGTCAGGCTATTTTACTACAGCAAAGGTCTATGCTCTTTTATGGTCCATGGTTTACGTTTCTTGCAAAATCATACTCCAAAATATATGTCTATGAGAATTTTTTGGAGGGACTGGGGTCAAGATATCTGAAATTTCCAAAAGATTATGTATAACTGCTCTAGCAGGCCACATGATATAATCGCACACATTCAGGCAGTATTGAAATATCAGTAAATCTAGTAAAGGTGAATATGCATCCAGATTATACAATTTAGTATTTCTTGGCTATTTTATTATTTCCTGACCCTAAGACATCCTGATTGGTCTCAAATACATTAAGACCAGGAATTATAACTAGCTATATATATTTACAGTCTATATTATTACTTATCAATCCTTTAACCTTTTCCATTTTGTCACTATTTACCCCATCCCATGGATTAAGCTTACTTAAAACATTTTGTATACCTGTGTGAGACCATAATCTTTTTTTAGAAAAAGGTTTATTGAGATATATTTCACATATCATAAAGTCATCCATTTACAGTATATAGTTCAGTGGTCTTTAGCATACTCAAAGGGTTATATAACCATCACCACAATCCAACTTTAGAACTTTTCAACACTCCTAAAGGAAACTTGGTAAACATTAGCAGTTATTCTTCCTCTTATTGAGAGGGCCCAGGCAACCACAAATTTAGTTTGCCTCGATGGACTGGCCTATTCTAGGCATTCACAAAACTGGAATAAAACCATATGTGGTCTTTTGTGATTGGCTTCTTTTCCTTAGCATAAGGTTTTTAAGGTTCATACATGTTGTAGCATTTATTAATATATCATTCTATTTATTTCAAATTTTTTTGTGTGGTAAAAAAATATTTATATAAAACTTGCCATCTTACCCATTTTTAAGTGTACAGTTCAGTAGCATTAATTATCTTCACAATGTAGTAGCAACTGTTACCACTATCTATTTTCAAAATATTTTCATTACCCTAAACAAATGATCATTCTTGATTCAATGTTTGCTTGATTGCTATAAATCTTCGTTTTCTGAAACAGAGTTCTGAAAAAGTTGGTTCTAAGAGTTTCTGTTTGTTTTGTAGTGTATCTGTGGAGTGATGGGAGCTTGGAGCTTTAAAACTACTATTTTACTGCTTATTATTAATTTTAAATCAATATGCTATATTACATAAAAAACGTGCCAAGGTAAACAGTGCATTATCTTTAGTATGGTCTCTACTCATACCCAAAGATGATTTTTCATAGTAAGAAGCCTGAATATTTTCCAATTTTTCCTTTATCCTACCCATAATTTCAGTATAGTTCTACTAATAAATACCCAAACTTTCCAAATACAAATATCTAGGTATGAATTTTATTGGTTCAAAAAATGCAACATGCTTCAAAGTTTTATTTAATAATTCTATATATTTATTTCATGATTTCATTGCCATCAATCTTAAACTGGCTCATGTGGGACGCTGAATTTAAAGATAAAAAGATACTTTAAAAATACTTTTCAGCTATTTATTTTGCAGTTCTAAATTTTTCATTTGGTTTTTAAAAATTGTTTCTACTTTTCTGCTAAGATTTCATATCTCTTCATTCATTATAAGCATGTTTTTCTTTACTCCTTGAGCCTGGTTGTAGTAGCTGCTTGAAAAATGTTAATTCCAATAGCTGGGTCATCTTGGAGTTACTATCAGTTGATTATCTTTTTTCTTAAGATGAATAATTTTGGACTGTATCCTGGACATGGTGAGTGATATGCTGAAGAGACACTAGAGTTGGGTATATTATTCTGAAGAATGATTTATTTTTATTTTAGTAAGCTGATGACTTGGGTTGACTCAATTCAATTCTATTAGCTGGGCTGCTTGCAGTTTACCCAGCACATTCATGGTTCGAAGGACAGCCAGAGATCCAGAAAGCTTATTTACAAAATCTGAGGTTCCCCTCTTTGGCTCTCTCCCTTCCTGGATTTCCCTCTTCACTTTAAAGCAATTGTGGTTGCCCCAAACTCTGTTCTTCGGGCAAGAAAGTCTGAAAGTTTGAGTTGCCAGGTAGGCCAGTCTGGGGCCTACTCTCAGGCTAAAAGTTATAAAAATGAGATACTCAACGAGTGCCTTCTTCCAAATGCCGAATTCTGCTTGCTTTTGGTCATTCTCCACTGCTTTCAGATAATATGGTTTGTTTGGTCCAGAGTTTATAATTGTTATTGTAATAACAGAAGCTTCTGATCAAAGCTATTGAGGTATACTGGAATATAGCTTCCTCTGAAAGCCATATAAATATCTATCATTTTATTTATCAATAAAATTTAGTACCCCCTCTATGAGTCTAGCATTTCAAACCATTCTATTCTTTGCTATTGAATAAGCAATATGGAAAAAAATGAGTGAAAGAAGTTTGATTAAATGTATCATCTGTTAAACAATTATAAACTAGGTTTTAGAAATGACAGTTGGTCAGAAAAAAATGTTCTGTATTTTACACTGTTCTTATTTTTTGTTCCACTTTTAATTTTTTGGCCCCAAATGAGAACAGTCTTAGTGATTTTTATGATTCTAAAAATATGTCCTTATTAAAAAGACAAAAATAATTCAAAGAACTGAAAATCACCAAAATTTTATCAGAGATAACTTATTTTAAACTTTTGTTAATTATCCTTACATAAAAATTTTCATACATAAATAAACATACACATATACAAACAGATGCACACAAAAAATGGGTGTTTTTAACTTCCTTTTTCAATTCAACAATGTCATAAATAAGTTCAGTACAATGGTTTTTTAAATTCTACATAAGTCTGCATATTTTAATTTTAAAACACTACTAATAAACATTTATCCCGCTTTTGGTTTTTCACATCTATAAACATTATTTACCTCTTATAAATTTTTTGTGAGGCACTAAGGAAAACGAAGAGGTAATGGAAATGGAACAGGCTTAGCAGCAAGACATCTGGGTACCCAATCTATTTCTAGTTGCCTTTCTAGCTTTGTGTCCATAGGCAAATTACTGAAATTCTTTAAATAACATACAATGAGTAGGAAATAGAAGAATTTCTGTCATAATTATATCACCTTCTCTCAAACATCAATGATAAACTTCTGACAAAGTTTTGTATATGATGTGGCTTTTCCTTTGACTATTTTCTAGGCTGAATACCGCTAGAAAATTAACTGGGCCTGATAACATATATTAAGCAATTAATTTAATTCTACTTAAAAACCTTAACAAAACCCATCTGGAAACATTTTTATTCGCTGATATTTAGCTTTATGTGGAATATAAAAGGTCTAGTTTCCAATAACTTTTATTGTAATCACTGTCACTATGGTTTAGTTTTCCATTAGAATATCAGTGGTAAAAAATCTTTAAGATGTTACAATATAATTTATATGTCCATTAGTAAAGAATAGAAGAGGAAATTCATTTTAGTAAGATTAAAGAAAGCATAGTATTCTGGTGGAATTTTAGCCAAGACTTCTGTGTCACGATATTATGCAATAATTAGTAAGAGAAACAATAGAATACTGATCTATCTATAGGCAGCAAAAAATAGCAGAAAGACAAGTAGGCTTCAACTATCCTTTCAAAGACAGCCAAGAACTGTTCTCTTTACCAGATCAGATTGTTCTGACGTTGAAAGGAAAATTACCTACTCCACATTGTACAATGGTAATGTTAAGTTCTGAATTTTTTAAAAAGGGGACTAAGTAATCAGAAATACAGTAGAGAGAAAACCTGTACCTGTTTGATATTTCTAATACTTGAAATATATGTATTTTTTCTATCATTCCTCTGGGATGCTCTTACTCTAAGGAGATGACATAGAAAAAGGGGCTCTCAACTAAGTGAACAGTTCCAGAAAAGAAAAGAGATGAAAACAACCAACAGTCAACAAACTAGCCAAAACCACAAAATTATTTGATTGGAGTGAATAAATGTTTAGTTACAGGATCTTACTTGTATGCCTTAAAGACCCTCAACATTCATTATTCCCCCAAAATATGATTCTTCTTTTGAATTCTTTATCTTAAAGATTGACAAGATCTTCTATGAAGTTGTCTAAACTAAAATCCTGGATTAATCTTTATTTCTATTCTATTTGGATCATGTCACATAGCTATCATTTACTGTGTGCTTATCATGTACCAAGTACTATGTTAAGTACTTTACAAACATTTTAGCCTCACAACAATAACAGTAGGTTTTACAATCCAACAAAGGTATTTTAGGAAAACAAAGAGTGCTTAAGATAAACAATCAAATTAAGGTACAGAGCCTGTTTTATTAATGACTGAGCTGTATCTCTCATACTTTGCTGTTGCTGCTGACATGAACCTTGCCTTTATCATTCTTCATCTAGATTGGTATAAAGCATCCCAAGTGTTCTTATACCTCTCTATACCTCCTTCCAATTCATTTTGATAAGGACACTGACTTCTCCGAAATAAATCTGAAAATGTCTTTGCTTCAAAATCTTTAGAAGCGTCCCTCCTTAAAACATACAAATCATTTAATTGAGTCAACCTAACTTTCAGCCTCATCTCCTCCAATTATTCTTATTAATACCTTGACTTTAGCCAAACTTGCACTTCTCAGAAACAGTTTTTATTCATCTTTGGTGTTTTTGTTCACATTATTTTTGCTTTAGAAGCCCTTCTCATTATATTCTCCACAAAGAATTCCTTGATTCTCTAGCCAGAGTTAGTCACTGTCTCTCCTCTGTGCTATAAAAAATTTTATATATATATTTAATATAGAAATTACATTTTATAATGAAATAAGATTGCCTCTTGCACTAGACATTGAAGATCTTCGGGATAATTCATATATTTAACAAATATTTATTAACAATAATTGAAAAAATTGACAAGCTGACACATTAAAATTAGTAATTTCTATCGCGATACTTTTAAGAGTAAAAAAGGAAGTAACAGAATAGGAGAATAAATGTGCAATACATGTATCAATGAACTCATACCCAGAATATATAAAAAATACCTATGAATAAATATGAAAAAGACAGTTAACCTAATATTTAAAAAGTAGAAGACATGATAATCACTTCAAAAGAAGAGATCTAAATGGCCAATAAATATATAAAAAGATGCTCATATCATTAGTCACCAGGGAAATAGAAATTAAAAACATATTTTGGTATCACTATGCTCTGATATGATTAAAATGGAAAAAGCCTGACTTGAAAACACTAAATGATAGTGAGAATGTGAAGCAAACTGGAGTTCTCATAAAATCCTGATGGAAGTATAAATTCACACATCTACTTGAGAAAACCGTGTGAAGAATCTAGTAAAATTATTCATTTGCATACTCTATGACCTGGTATTTCTAGATTGCATCTAGCTTGTCTATTAAGTGGATATCTGATGACTATGCATACACACGTGCTCCGAAAAACATGTTCAAGATTGTTTATTGTATGTAGCATTATTCATAATAGCCCCAAACTGAAAACCCAAATGTCCTTCAACAAAAGAATGGATAACTAAATTCTACAATTAATAAAACAAGAATCACAACAATCATCCATTGATATAAAGTTCAAAACAGGTAAAGATAATTCATGGTGATAGAAATCAGGATAGCAATTACTGCTGGGGAATACGGAAGGTGTAGTGATTGGCAGGAGGCACAGGGAGGTTTCAGGAATTCTGCTAATATTTTATTTATCGAAGTGGTAGTTACAGAGATGTGTTCACTTGTGTGATAATTTATCAAGCTTTACACTTATGATTTGTGTACTTTTCTGTATATACAACTCATATATAATATACTTCAATAAAAAGTTTATTTTAGGAAATAGAACCCAAACAAAGCTATGAAATTGGATTAGATAACCAAGGGAGTTTAAACATACAGAAAAAACAAATGCTAAATAAATTATTATTGAATAAATAACTGGATGAAAGAAAGATTTAAGGAGATTTAAGAACGGCATTCCAATTAAGAGAAGGGGGTACTAGAAAGTAACACATATTAAAGTAAACAGTTCCTGAGTGGTTTGACTATGTAGAAAGACTGTGTGAATGATGTTTTATAGCTATGATACTACTAAATCTCACTCTCATAAAAGAACCCAGACACTGGGTTTGAATGTGGCTACACTACTACTTACTATGTGACCTTAGGCAAATCACTTAAGTGTTTTTTGTTTCATTTTTCTCACCTATAAATAGGGACAATAATAACATCCACCTCATATGTTTGTTTACGGGAATCGAAATTAGTATTGTTAGAGCAATTACAACAGTGCCTTATACATCAAATATTAAAACAGAATCCTGGCAGAAAAAATTTATTTTGTGATTTCATTTTACTAAAGGTTTGTTAATTCAATCAACTGAAAAACTACTAGATGTAATAACAGTGTTTGATAAAAAATAGTTAAAAGATTTATAGACAAAAAAAACAGCTTTTTCAATACCCTAGCTATAATCATTTAAAAAATAAATACAGGGGTTCTGCTTTTGGGTAGAATACAGTAGATCACAGCAGGTCAATACTCACATGATAATGAGTAGGAAAAAATCAGGTAATTATAAAAATTCTACTTTTAAAGACATTGAAGAGCTACAGAAGCAAAATTAGACAAAATAAAGTTCCAGAAATGAGGAAACTTTTCTGAGTTAAACTGATAATCTCTAGCTTTTCCTATTTTCACTGGGGGTATTTGCTGATTTTGGTCACAGGGCTGACCATTAGCTTTTCCAGACATAGAACTTCTGCTGGGAAGAAAAGAAACCAGAAAACTTTGATATATTTAGAAATTGGAAACTTGATTAGATTTAAACACATGGCTGTTTTCTCCCTGGAATAACTGTAGATTATGGTGTTGTTCACAGGGAAGACAGAGTGATATCTGCCAATTTTTGTGGCTTGTGTTGGTTAGGCATGAGGCTAGAGGGCTAGGCTGGAACCTATACCTACAGAGCTCAATCTCATATTGTCATTCAGGAATGAGGAAATAAAAACTCACTATAATTTCAGTCCATCTCTAACCCAGGTCAATTCCTGATTGGACTGCAGTGATCAGTTTCTCATACTTTCTACCCATCAGTAGAAAGGGAGACACTCTATGATGGAAGATAAATCGTTATTACCAATATGGTTCTTTTACACATGAAATAAATTTATAGAAATTACTTGGCATGCAAGAAAATAGGACTCAATATTAATATAAAAAATCAGATAAAAAACAGATGCATGAGGAATTTGCAGCCTAAAACTTTAAAGTAAATTATGATTAATATAGTCAAGAAAATGGAAGAAAGATAAACAAAATAGATAAAATAATGGAGAATTTCACCAAATAATTGGAATCTATAAAAAGTTAAATGAACATAATGGGACATAAAATTATAATATCTGAAATTCAGATCTAAATGGGTAGGTCTTATAGAATTAAAGAATGTAAATACAGGTCAAAAAATGCAGCAGAACACAGGAATGTTAAACGCAAAGACAAATCAACAAAAAAGTACAAAATGATATAGAGATAAAATAGAAAGAATGAACATAATAGTACAAAACAAGTATCTGAGACATACTCAAAAGGTCTAATATATGTATAATTAGATCTCCGAAAGAGAAGAAAAACAGAATGGGAAGAAGCAATAGTCAAAAACAATGTTTAAAAATATCCCCAAATTGATGAAAGATATCAATAAAAATCAAGTACTACTATTAGAAATGATAAAAGGTAACACACTCATGTTGTAATATATCCTGGGATAAATCACCAAAAACCCTGCAAGAAAAACAAAACACATTCATAATATATATATAACTAAAAAATTAATAAAAGGAAAAAACTGAATAAAAGCTACTCTATTAGAGATGACCTATTTTCCTATCATTGATACGCAACAATAAATACAACTCACTGCAGAATTTCACAGAAAGTTTTAAAGAACTGAAATCATACAAAGAGAAAGAATCACATATCCTGATTTTTCTGTATAAACTGACTCACTGCCTAACTAAATAGTAGATAGGGGAAGCACCTCTTTATAAACACATTCTGGCTAATAAAAGAATTTTAATTCTGTCATTTCTTTGGATTGTTTGCATGACATATTATTTTCTATCCTTTTAATTTCAGCCTATATGGCATCGTTCAATATACAATATCTCTACTGTAGATAGCATATAGTTGAGTCTTTACAAATTTTTTTATCTAGGATGACAGTATGTACCTTTTGATTGAATTTTTAAATCCATTTGCATTTAATGTTATTATTGATACAGCTGGACTTACATGTGCCATTTTACTTCATGTGTTCTATTTGTCTCATTAATTCCTCTATTGCTCCTCCATTCTTTTGCATGAAGTGAATATTTTCTAAGGTAATATTTTAATTCCTTTAATGATTTTTTTCCACTATATTTTATTGGAGCTATTTTCTTAGTGCTTGCTCTAGGGTTTACCATGGACATCTTAACAGAATCTACTTCAGATATACATTAATTTAATTCATGTGACACAGAAACACTACTCCTATATAGTCTATTCTCTATTCTTCCTTTTTGTGCATTATTATCCATGTTACATATATATTTTTGTACATACATATATAAGTATTCACATATATATATCGAATCTAATACATTGCTATAATTAATAATTATATTAAAACTGAGAAAAGAAAGACAAGTATATACTTATAATCTGTTATGTTAACCTTCTTATTTACTATTTCTGGTTCTCCTATTTTGTTCTTGTGGAATCAAGATATCATCTGGTGTTATGTACTTACTCCAATGCAGCTTTGTTTTCCCATAACCTCTTTGTGCCATTATTGTCAAATATATTACATTCCGATATGTTATAGATTCAACAAAACAGCTACATATGTATTATTTTATACAACTTGTTAAGAGAGAAATCAGTTAAGAAAGGACAAAAACATGCATTCATACTGTCTTTTATAATTATATAATTACCTTTACCAGTGTGTGTGTGTGTGTGTGTGTGTGTGTGTGTGTGTGTGTGTGTGTGTGCGCATGCGTGTTTGAATTACTGCCAGTGGTCATTTACTTTCAGCCTGAAGAATTTTTTAAAGTATTTCTTTCAAGGCGAATTTGCTAGCAACAAATTCTCTCAGTTTTTGTGTATCTTGGAATGTCTGTATTTCATCTTCGATTTTGAAAGACAGTTTTACTTATATAAAAGATTCTTGGTTCATTAACAGGTTTTTTCTTCAGTATTTGAATGTCAACCTACTGCCTTCTCAGTTCCATTGTTATTGATGATAGTCATGTTAATTTTATTGGGGTTCACTAGTATGTGATGAGTCATTTTTCTCTTACTGCTTTAAATTTTTTTCTCATTGTCTTTTGGCACTTTTACTATGATGCATGATATGGAATGAATTAATGTTTTTGTCTCACCAAAATTTGTATGTTGATACTCTAAACCCAATGTGATGGTATTTGAAATTGGGGCTTCTGGAAGGTAATTAAATTATGAGGATGGAGTTCTTATGAATGGAATTCGTGCCCTTAGAAAAAGAAGCAAGGGAACTTAGCTAGTTCTCTTTCTGTCTTGTAGGAATACAACAAGAAGTCAACTGTCTGCAACCCAGAGAGGGTTCTCACAAGAACCTGACCATGATCTTCTCTTGATCTTGAACTTCCAGCCTCCAGAACTGTGATAAATAAATTCTGTTATTTAAAAGTCACTCAGTCTATGTACTCTGTTGCCTGAACTAAGACTATTTGTATGGGTGTGGAGCTGTTTGAGTTTATCTTATCTGAAATTGATAGAGCTTCTTGGATGTATAGATTAATATCTGTAATTAAATTTGGCAAGTTTTCAGCTATTATTTCTTATAATATTTTTTGTGCTCTTTTCTCTCCTCATATTCCCATAGCCGTATGTTAGTGTGTTCTATGTCCCACATTTCTGAGGCTCTGTTCATTTTTCTTTATTTTTTTGTGTTCTTCAGCTGATTTTCTTCTTCTACCAACTGAGAAGTGCTGTTGAGTGAGCCCCTCTAGTCAGTCTTCCATTTCAGTTATTAGCCTTGCAAGTCCAGAATCTGCATTTTGGTTTTCTTTACTTCTTTCAGTATGGTGTCCTATTAGTTTTCTTTTCTTAAAGTACATATATATGTATATATACACATTGTGTGTGTGTGTGTGTGTGTGTGTATAGACTGCTTTGAAATTTGTCTGTTAAATTCAACATCTAGAACCTCTCACAAGCAGCTTCTGTTGTCTGCTTTGATTCCTGAGAATGGTTCACACTCTCATATTCTTTGTGTATCTTGTAACATTTGCTGAAAACTAGACATCTAATATGTTATAGCAACTGGATACTGATTCCCCTCCCCTTCTTCAGGGCTTTGTTGTTATTTGCTTACTTTTTGTTTACTAAATTGGCTAGGCTACTTTAATACAGTCTATTTCCAACCAGTGTGAAAATTTTGATATTGCTCCTCAGAGGGTATAGCCAAGGGATGCACTAACTCACCTTGGAATGAAAGTAAAGTTCTTTTTGTCTCTTTTCTTTCCTAGATCTCTCTGTTAAGCTATTTGCCTCTTTGTTAGCACCTAGCTGTTATGCTCCACTAATTTTGAACCAATTGCTTCCCAGTCTGATCCAATTAAATTCAAATGAGATAGTTTTTCAAGTCCAGTCTTCGAGGTTTGTTCTAACCCAAGGAGGGCTCTTTTTAGCTGTCTCTTTCCCAGGTTCTTTCTGATAAACTAATTGATTTAGATTCTTGCTCTTACAGAGCAATTATCAGCCTCCTCTCAATTGTTTACCACCACCAAAATCTCCATTGTTTTGCATAGTGACCTTAGGCTTGAAATTCCTCATGTTATTTCAAATAAGGCCATTCCTTTGCGAAAAGCTTCAGAGCAATAGGTTCTTATGGAGTGCCCTAGATAAAATCTTTAAGCCACAGTTATAAGTTCTGTGTAGGTGTGGTAGCTTTTGGTCTTTTTGGCTTGCCTCTCCTAATGTAGACATTCCACCCACTGAGCAAGCTAAGGTGATCAGGCCCTTAGTATTTTCAGACCGCTGCTTCTAGGCTAGAGCTTCCATCTATGAATGAAGACTGGATGGAGGAAGGGAGTCCTTGACCTTTCAGCTGTACTTATCAGGAATTTAACCCCTATGAGAGAGAGTTGGAGGCCTAATAAATGATGAAGGCCTGCCCATCTTGGAGAAATACTGCATCTCTTAATTGGGAGCTGAAGGGAGAGGGGGCCTTATACTTGAGACCACACCTACCCAGACTAAAGTTTCCGTCAAGCTGAGGAAAGGTAAGGGAGGGATCAGGTTATGGCTAAGTGCCATATACTCTCACTGTTTTATCTGATATTTAGATTTACTTGAATTAATGTTTCCTCATTTGTTGTGCTTAGAACAATATCTAAATACTTCAACTGGTTGTTCCTTTATAATTTTTACCCAATATGGTTGATTTATAGGAGAATGGGTCCAACAGAGTTCCTCATTCACGATTTGTAGAAGTATATTTGGCAATAACCCAAATTTTAAAAGTATCTTATATCTCCATTATGTTAAAATACATAGTCAATATTAAAATATAACTACATAGAAAAGATATTTTGTTTATAGTAGGAAACAAAAAATAGGACATAACTAAAAATTAAAATTAAAAATAAAAGAAATTTTAAAGATCTATATAAACAAGACTAAATGACTTTACTTATATACTTATATTACATTCTAAAATAAATACTCATCATTGAAAAGATATACAGGCATGTGCTGACTAACATTTCAGTCAATGATGGACAATGTATAAGAAATTGTTCCTATAAGATTATAATAGAGCTAAAATATTCCTAGTGCCTAGTGATGCAAAGCACAATGCATTACTCATGTGTTTGTGGTAATGTTGGTATAAACAAACCTACTGCACAGCAGTTGCATACAAGTACAGCACATACAACTATGTACAATATATAATACTTAACAATAAATGACTATGTTACTGGCTTATATATTTACTGTACTATTCTTTTTATCATTATTTTAGAGTGTACTCTTTTTACTCATAAGAAGAAAAGTGTGCTGTAAAAAAGTATGCCATGCTATGTCGGCAGCAGCCTCATATATCTCCTATTTATTGCATCATTTTCTCTTGCGTTTTATTTAATTTCATGTTATTTTGTATAGTAACATGCCATAAAGTCTTGTAGTCTAGCAGCAATAGGCTATTTCATATAGCTTAGGTGTGTAGTAGGTTATGCTATCTAAATTTATGTATGTACTTTCTATGATGTATACAGGGCAACAAAATCAGCTAAAAATACTTCTCAGAATGTATCCTTGTCATTAACTGGCACAGGACTGTATTTGCTTCCCCAAATTACTGTAAAGTTAATAAAACTTTCATCTAAGTTTTTGTATAAATTTTTTTTTCAAAAAAACCTACTTTGTCTCATTTTTTTAGCCCATTTTCTAATAAATAATATTTTTGTTATTGTTGTTTGAAAATTTTTAGTATCTTCTACATGGTAGCCCTTTGTTGAATATACAGTTTGCAAACAATTGTATCCAGTGTGCAGCTTGTGTTTTCACTTATTCAAATGTTCTTTTGCACAGAATTTTAGAATTTTCATAAGTACCAATTTATAAAATGTTCCTTTTATAAATTGTGGTTTTAATGTTGAGTCTAAAAACTCTTTGCTTAAGCAAAGGTTCTGAACATTTTCCCTTTTATTTTCTAACAGTTTTATGTTTTATATTTAAGTCTACTATCCATTTAGAGTTAACTTTTGTATAAGATATAAGGTTTAGGTGAGATTCTTTTTTTCTTTCTTTCTTTTTTTTTTTTTGCTAATGGATATCCAGTTCTGCTACCATCATTTGTTGAAAAGATTATCCACTGAATTGCTTTTGCAGCTTTATTAAAAAACCAGTTGAATATATCTGTGTGAGTCTACTTATAGGTTCCATGGATAGATGTGTCTATTTTTCTGTCAATACTACAATGTCCTCATTGCTGTAACTAATAGTAACCTTATCATTGGGTAGAGCTAGTCTTTCCATTTATTTTTCAATTGTTTTAGTTGTTCTAGGACATATGCCTTTCCATATACTTTTAGAATAAATTCATATAATTGTATACCTACAAAAAACTTGTTGGTGTTTTTTTTTAAAATAAGAATTGCATAAACTTGTATGTCAACTTGGGAATAACTGACATCTTTACTATGTTGACGCTTTAAATCCATGAACATGGTATATTTGTCTATTTCTTTAAGCGTCCTTTTATTTCTTAAGCATTTTGTAGTTTTCAGCATACAGATACATTTGTATGTTCTAAAGTGCATATGTAAGTAATTTTTGTTGGAGTAATTGTAAATGGTATTATTTTAAATTTGTTTCCAATTGTTCTGAGTATATAAAAATGTAACTGGTTTTTTTGGGGGGTGTTGATCTTATATCCCCCAAATTAATTGAGTTGACTTATTAGTTGTAGGAATTTTTCTGTCGATACCTTTTTCCACATAGACACTCATGTGATTTGCAAAAAGGGAGTTTTATTTATTACTTTCCAATCTTTATGCCTTTTAATAATGTTCCTTGCATTACAGTGCTACTTATACTTAAATTCTAGTATTCATTTGAATAAAAGTAGTGAGAGCAGATAATCTTGCTTTGTTCCTGATCTTAGGAGAAAATCACTTATTCTTTCACCAGTAAATATGACGTTAGCTCTAAGTTTTTTGTAGATGCTTTATCTCAAGTTTGGGATGTTCTCCTCTATTCCTAGTTTGCTGAGAGTTTTTTTTTTACATCATGAATGGGTTTTACAGTTTGTCAAAGTTTTTCTGCATCAATTGATATAATCATATAATTTTTTTCTTTAGTGTGCTAATATGGTCGATTACATGATGGTTTTTTCAATGTTGGACAAATTTTGCATACCTCAAATAAATCCTTATTGGCAGTGGTGTATAATTTTTTTTACATATTGTTGGATTTAATTTGGTAATTTTTAGTAGAGGATTTTAAGTTTGTGAGAGATACTGATCTTCATTTTTCTTTCTTTTTTGTACTGTCTTTTTCTGATTTTGGTATCAGTGTAATACTAGCCTCATAAAATAAGTTGGGAAGTGTCTCCTCTTCTATTTTCAGGAAAAGACTGGGTAAAATTGATGTTAATTCTTTACTGTTTAGTAGAATTCTTCAGTAAAATCATCTGGGCATAGAGATTTCTTTTTTAGGAGCTTTTTCATTACAAATTTAATTTCTTTAATGGTTATAAGACTACATAAATTGTCATTTCATCTTGGTTAGTTTTAGTAATTTGACGGTTTTGAGAAACTGGTCTTTTTTTCTGTTATCCAACTTACAAGTATAAAGTTTTTCATAGTATTCTCTAATTTTCCTTTTACTATGGAAGATCTGTAGTAAAAGTCTAGTAAGAGATTTATTAAGTTTTTAAAATAATATAGCTTTTTGTTTCAATGATTTTTCCCTATTGATTTTCTGTTTTCAATTTCATTGATTTCAATTCATATTTCTTGCCTTCTTCTTTTTTACTATATTTGGCTCTTCTGGAAGAACCATCAATTATTGACCCAAGAAGTATCCTCTCAAAATTACTGTTTTCATGGTATGTTTATCCTTTTGCTTTCAACCTATCTGTGTCATTGTTTTTGAAACATTCTTTTTTTTTTTTTGACAATGACATATGTTGGATCATTTCTAAAAGTACATTATGTCAATTAGTCCTTTAATGGTATCTTTAGATTAGATTATTTATATTTAAGGTAATTATTGATATGACTTAAATATTTCTGCCTTTTTTTTTATATTTTGTTTGTATCTTCTGTTTCTCATTCCTGTTTTTTCATGCCTTATATGGATTATTTGAACATTTTTCAGGATTTCATCTTATTTTATAGTATTTTTGTATATATTGTTCTGTATATTTCTTTTAGTGGTTGCTCTGAGTATTACAATATACAGATGTAATTTATCACAGACTACTGATATTGACATTTTATCATTTCAAGTGAAATACAGAAACTTTGCTTTTATTAGGCACCTTTATTCTCTCACATTTTAAATATGACTGTTTTCATTATTTACTCTATATACATTGTGCACCACATCATATGGTGTCATAATTTTTGTTCCAACCTTCAAATGTGATTTAAGAAAATCAGGAAAAAAAAGACAGTCTACTATATTTACCTATTCTGCTGTTCTTCTTTCCTTTCTGAAGTTTCAAGCCTTTTTTCTGTTATCATTTCCTTTCTCTTTACAGAATTTATTTAGCCATTCTTTCAGGGTAGGTTTTCTAGTGACAAATTCTTTCAGTTTTCTTTTGTTTGAGCATGTCCTTATTTCCCGTTCATTCCTGAAGAATAATTTCACTGGATATAGACTTTGTAGTTGACAGTTCTTTATTTCAGCACTTGAAAAATGTTGTGCCACTTCCTTCTGGCGCCATTACCCTCCCCCACCCCCTCCCCTCAAGGTATGGTGCTAGCAAAAAATATATAAATAGATCAATGAAACAAAAATTCAGGAAAAGACTTATGTATGTGTAAGTGTGTGTCTAGGAATATAAAAATTTAGTATATGATAAATGAGGCAATTTACACCAGTGGTAGAAAAGATGAGTTTTTCAATAAATTGGGTGCTAAACTGTAAATCATCCCATATATAAATGAAGATAACTTTATACCAATATAAATTACAGATAGAGTTATTATTTAAATACCTCTATTTAAAATTAATACACCCAAAATTAGTAGTGTAATTTGGCATAACCTCCTTGGAAAACAGTTTGATTTCATCCAGAAAAGTTGAAAATACACATTACTTAGTGCCCAAGAATTCCTTTCCTCAGTATATTCCTCAGATAATCTCTTACACGGGATGCTTTTATAAGAATTTTACAGTATCATTTTTCATAACTCCAAAAGGAAGCAAGCTGAATGTCCATCAACAGTAGGGTTTCTCAGTAATTTGTGGCATGATGGAGTATTTTATGGCAAAAAAGAAAGAAAAAAAGAAAACAGAAAAAGGAACTTAGCTATAGACAACAACATGGATGAATCACGAACAAAAGAAGCAAAGCACAAATAATTGCACACAGTGTGATTCAACTGATATAAAGTTCGAAGAGAAGCACAAATAAATTATAATATTTAGGAATGTGTACACAGGTAATAAAACTAAATAAAAGCAGGGAACTGATAATGATAAAAACTCAGAATATTGGGTGGAAAAGATGATTGTGACTGGGTCAGGAATGTATTCACTCTTTATCCCTTAAGCCTTTGACCAAGCATCACTACTAGGTGATTTATTGTAATCAATAAATGTATGCTTAATTCAAATTATGTATGAACTAAATAATGATTTCTGTGCTAGTAACATTGTGGAAGATTACCAACTCTGACAAAAACTGAATTATGTTTCATTAATCAATCATATCTTTTTAATAGTGAAAATACACATGCATACTTATTTATACATGGTATATTATTGACAGTATATTTCTAATTTAAACTCAATAGTACTACTTAAATAATATAAAATTACTCAGATATTAGCCAACTAAAATGAATAATTACACTAGATGTTTTACATTTCTTCCAATCAAAACAAAAAGATTATAATATCTGATTTCAGCTGAAAATGTTGATGGTGCCATCATATGCTGGTGAAATGCTTTATAACAGTTTTTCTTCCAACACTTTTGAATGCCAAGAATCAATTTCATATTTTTTTATGCCTCAGGCCTCAAACTCTATGAAGCTGTTTCAGATATAATACCGGTAACTGATAGAAAAAAATCATATATTACATGTCATCCATGAGTGTTTTTTCAAAAATCTCCTGAGGGATAACTCCTATAACTCTAGAATTTCAAAAAAACACAACAAAAAATTTATTCCTGTAGAGAAAAAAGTCACTATTAAAAAATAGGCAACATTTCTGCTAATTAATTAAATTAATAAAATAATATACTAATCCTCCGGTTCTAGGATGGACCTTCCCTAGAGCAATACTTTCTCTTTTCGGTCCACTATTATTACCTCATATAGCTTTTTTAGGCAATTCCATTCACTAGCATGGCCTCAACTAACTTGCATAATGACAAATCTCAATATCAATCAAAAGATAGAATTATCTTTTCTGAGGTCCAGGCTGATTTATCTAGTGACTTAGTGGATATTCGGTTATCTAAGAGGGACCTCAAATTAATTAAGTCCAAAATGTACTGTTTTCCTCTCAAACTTATTCCTTTTCTTGTATTTCTTCTTTAACAGTTAACACGATCTACTCAGTTTCCTGACAGAAACCCGAGTCAACCTTTCCGTTTTCCCCTAAACATCCAATAAATCTTCAGGCATTTTTTATTTTATTTTCTTAAATAATATTTCTTGAATCTGAGTCTTTTCTTCAGTCTCATTGCCACCACTTTAGTTCAGCTTTTGATCATAAATGGATGTTGTATCTTGTCGAAAGCTTTTTCTGCATCTATTGATGTGATCAAATGATTCTTATTTTTTAATCATTTTGTGCCTATATTCTTACAATCTGGTCTCCTTCATTATAGATAGAACCTCCTCTTCACTGAAATAATTTTTCTCACTCATTACAGAAAAAAATAAAAAATTGACCAAGCTCATTCTGTTATTTTCTTTCTTAAAATCACATAATGGCACCCCATAGTTTTCAATATCAAATTTAAATTTCTTAACATGGCATAAAAGGCCCACCGCCAGTCCTATATCTCAATAGCATTTATTTTATACCTTGTGATTTGGTGCCATATTATCTTATATTTATGCTTCACAGGTGACAATACCTCTGTACAGAACTCCAATTTGCTGAGTTTACTTCTTGGAAAGACTTTGCTGAGTATCTTTTTCAAATGACCAAGTGCCCTTCCTATGTATTTCATAGAATGCTTTGTTTACCTTTATCACTTAACATATTATAATTGTAAATAAGGTAAAGCACCTTTAAGATAAATGGATTTCAACTCTATATCCTTTATATAAATGCTGCTTAATTATTTATTTATACATTTATTGATTATTTAAGTTTCTACGGTTTAGTTTTTTTCTGACGCTATAATATGTATTTCAAGAAGTAATATGCTCATGTTATTCTGACCCTTTAACAACAACGGATTATAAAATTGGAAGTAATTATTGGACCTCAAACAATTAATTTTAACAACTTTACTTTTATTAGTTCTCATTTCCTCTTTTGAAAAATGAGAGATACAGATTAGATCTAAGGTTCTTCCCAGCTAAACTATTTTATGACTTTATATTAAGCTGGAGTATATCTCTTGATACTGTTTTTTTTAATTGCTAAAACATAATCAGGGCATTAATTCCTGATGTTGACTACCATAACACCTGACATACTGAAACTAATAGTATATTACATAATAAAGATCAATGAGCTTAACCGATATAAAAATAATGTAAACAAACTAAAAAATTATTTACTAAGATTTGAATTTATTGAACTTGATTTTGAAAAATGAGTCAAATCAGCTTAATGATTTGTTGAGCTTTTTACATGTCATTTTTAACTAATTATTGTTTATCCTTGACTATTTCTATCTGATTATTAAGTTTTATTTATAAAATAGGTAGTAAGTTCAGGTCTCATTACATGGTAAATTGCTTTTGCACATGGGCCACATGCTATGTTAGAAGACTAACAGTCCATAGGATTTAGTAAAATGTTAGAGACAGAACACTGTAGTAATGCTGTAATTTTCGAAAATGTCAATTTTTCATTTATTGTACTGTAAATTTTAAATTGATATTGGCAAACTGTTTTCAAAGGAACAAGAAAATATTTACTAGAAGACTGATATTATTTATAATTGGTGAAAGGTTACAGGGAAAAGAAATTAAAACAAGATAAAGAGATAATCCATTATGCACACTAATACTTATACATGTAGATTTTCAATGAATTTTACTGGAAAGGGCTCTTTTTGATTCTCCTAATATTTTTCTTAGAAATGCATTGATAATGGTAGATGAAATCTGATGATTATCTGATATACATATAAATAATATATATATATTTAAATTCAAATAGGATAAGTGGGAATTAAATGCTGTCCTAACACAGGCAAAGATTCAATAGCATAAAGAAAAAGCAATTCTTTCCCCACCTTCCCTGCAAGATACTAAGTTTCTGTAGAGGTGAAAAATGCCATACCATACCTTGATTTCTTCTATTTCATCTGGTACTATCTTGTATGCCGATATAGTCCCACCCAATCTGAAATTAGAAGAAAATATTGTCAATACCAGCAATAGTGTGCAAAAAAACATGAACTATTTCTAACGCAAGCATCAAAGTGCCACCAATAACAGCCCATTGCCTACTGCAATAATCATGGAGGAAAAACAACCATTTTGTGATTAAGTTTTCAATACAGTAGTTTAAAAGAGATAGATAAGGAATAACTATTGAAAGAGGAAACAGTAAGTTAGATTTTTAATCATAACTAAACTTTCTTTATTGATAGTTTTAATGACACTAAAACTGCAAAATTTATTGATGGATTCTCTCACAACTAAGATGTATCAAGAACCAACAACAGACATGGTGTTTGCTTTTTCTGGGGTAGTTTTTATAACAGACTTCACTTTTTTTAGTTTTAACTTTACAGAAAATTTGAGCAGAAAATAAAGCAATTCATTAGCAGATGAAATTAATTTGAATAATATAGCTTATTTAACCCAACATATTCACAATGTTATTTTAGCATGTAAACAGTGTTTCAAAAAAATTTTTTTATACTAAGTATTTGAAATCTGGCTATATTTTACACTTAACGTACATCTCCATTAGTTCCTTTAATTATTAACTCTTTCATTTACTTAAAGTGAAAACTATGAGGATCCACTGCCCCCCATAGTTTTCTTTGTTAACACCTTACATTAGTGTGGTACATTTCACAACTGATTTTGCTTCATTTAAAATATAATTTAAA
>NW_006438074.1:4689005-4697956 GCF_000325575.1 Pteropus alecto | reverse complement strand
TACGAATTTAATGCCTGAGATATGATCTTTGCCTTGAGGCAGTTATGTCATGACATGTCATGTTCATCTGTTTGAAATAATTTTTTTTAGAAAGCAGCTAAGATTTATGTAACACCATTTGCCAGGCACGTCATATATTATCTAATTTAACTCTTGTAACTCTCTCCATTGCAAAAATGAGGAAATTGAGACAGAGTTATTCAGTAATTTTTTTAAGTAAATGAAAGAGTAAGTAAAGGAGCTGAGATGTACATTAAGTATAAAATATAGCCAGATTTCAAATATTTAGTACAAAAGAAATTTTAAAACACTGCTTACATGCTAAATAACATAGTGAATATATTGAGTTAAATAAACTATATTAGTAAAATTACCTTCATCTGCTTTTTAGTTTTTAAAATGTGCTACTAAAAATTTAAAAATGAATATGTGGCTTGCATTTGTAGCTACTATCATATCTCTATCACACAAGTGCTCTAGGTTCTTAAGTTCTAAGATATCTACCTATCATTGCTCCAATTCAGTGCTTAAAAAGGAGCTTTCTGATTACTTATTTGACTTTATAAGTACTCAATATCAGAAAAGAAAGTATTGTAAATAAGACACGTATTCTAGATACTTTAGGACCTCTTTTGTCTCAAATGTAAATTAGTAAATGACATTCTGGTTTCCATTAAAAATAGATTAATCCCATTAAAAATAGCTTAATTTAACCAAATTATTGTTATTAAAAACTTTGCATTTGAACTCTTTAATGTTACCATTTATTCTTGCTAATGAAACTAGTGTTCAGAGATTGATTTGAGAATTACTTCCTAGATTTAAAGTGTCATGATTGAATGATAAAAACACTAATGAAATTTAACTTAACTCATATTATATAAGGTTCATAAGTGACATAACAAATAAGATAGTAAAACAGTAAAAAAGCAGCACTAGATGTTACTAAAATGAAAAATTATAAATTTATGTAAGGGATTTAAAGTAGACATTTAAAAAACATTTTCATTGTCAATTATTAAAGCTATTCAATTAGGAGTTGAGATTGTTGGGATATCAGTAAAGACATTAGAACAAAAAGACTAATGAAAATTTGAGAACTTCAATTTATAGCCTTGCAAATAATGAGTTCATCATTTTATTCATTGAGTTTATATTATGTTATGGATACAATCTAGAGAATGAGGATGCAAAGAAATCATGGTATTGTAGAAAAGGAGATGAGTAAACAAGTATCTGTAATATAATGCACGAAAATATTACAGTAGAACTAGACAGACGTTGAAAGTTTGAAATTATTTCAAAATAAAAAATGTTTTAAAGCACTTGTCATTGTAAAATGTACTGGTTATAATATAAGCAGTCTATAACACCTTATTACATAGATTACAGAAATCGTTTCAATTTGTTAGGACAATAATGATTCAAAGATGCCATGGTGATAACAGCTGACTTCTTGAAGAAAAATAAAAATGAAGTGGCTGTGATAAACTTCAATTCTACTTCAACAAACAACTAATATCTTTTGATTAATGTTGACTAACACTATCTCAAATATTGCCTTTCCTGGAATCGCAAACCTAGAGAAGGTAGGTTTCCAGATCTGTTCCTATATCAACTTCAAACCAGTGATAATGGTTTTGACTATTAAAAAGGCAGGTAAAATATATGACAACATATTCTTACTTGGATTAAAATGGAAATTTGACACACAAACATTATGCATATAAATAATATACTGATAAAATAGTAGGATAATCATATAATCAAGTGGCTAAACACACAGGGAACTTGGTATTATACTAAACATAGAAATGAGATTAAAGCTGAAACATTAGAAAAAATATCCAATAATAAGAAACACTCTAGCAGTAATTAAAGAAAACCACTGAGTCATAAGCAAGTTAGTTTTTTAAAAAGTTCAAGAATAAACTTACTTCAATCCACCTTTTTTTCTATTCCATGACTACAAACAAATTAATTGTAACACCTAAATATTAATTTTGACCTTTGAACTTATTTCTGAAAATAACATTTCTATTTTCATGTGAAAATTGTGAAAAACAGCTAGATGTAAAATAGCCACAAATATAACATACTATTAGTATTCCACAGTTACTGTACTTAGGTAGATTCATTCCAAATTTCATATTCTTTCCATTACAACACAGTGTCCTCATTGTAGAATACACTTGAGGCAGAGTTCTATTTTAGTCTGGTTAATATATAAAAATGGTAGTATATTGGCAGTGACTGACAGTGGTAGTAACTAGGAATAGCAATACTACTCCTAGTAGTATATTGAGTATTTACTATAAGCCAACCATTATGTCAGGCTTTGTTTTCCTCACTTAACTCTCATAACCTATAATAAAGATTATGAAAAAATGAGATCAGTAGTTTTTCAAAGGTCCCACAACTAAGAGCAGCAGAGCTGGGCTTAAAAACTCAGATCCAAAAATTGATAAGCAGTTTCCAGAATTCAGATGGAAATTCAAGGCACACAGAATAGTCAATCTTGAAAAGAAGAAAGTTGGAGGATTCCTGCTTCCTGATTTCAAGTTAGCACAAAGCTACAGTAAACAAGACAATATAGCATAAAGATAGACATAAAGCAACAGAGTGCAACTGAAAGTCCAGGAATAAATGTCACATTTATGGTCAACTGGTTTTTGTTTCTCTTTTGATTTTATTGTGGTATATGTATTTAACAATTTTGCATTTTAACCATTTTTAAGTGTACAACTAATTATACAATGACATTGCATTCACAATGATGTGACACCATCATTACTATCCATTTCCAAAACATATCCATCTTATAATGTATAATTCCAACACACAGTTTTTATTTCAGAATCAGAACAGAGTATTATATTTTTAACTGAGCCAAGGATGAAGTAGCTAAAGTTTAGAGGTTGTGTTGCACCAACAACATGTATTTTTAAATACTAGAATCTTAATTCAGTTTGGCCAGGGGCTCACATTATAAGAGGAACTTAGTGACCTAGGACCAACTAAGGAAATTATAGATTCAAGTCTGTTGTCTCATATTCATTCCAGGGATGAACATCCCAAAATATTTAAAATAACTCTTTACTTTTCTTCTGAAATTATGATTTGATATACATAAAACTTGTGAATATGCTAGGTTATATGGTGGAGTGGAATTAAAGTTGCAGATGGAATTAAGGCTGCTGATCAGCTGACCTTACAATAGGGAGTTTATTCTGGGTTATCTTGGTGTTCCCCATGTTCTTACAATGATCTTTGCAAGTGAAAGAGAGAATCAGAGCAAAGGCAATGTGAAAACTAGGCCTGCCAGATGTTGCTTGTTTTGAAGATGAAGAATGTGTGTGGAGGGTCTGGGGAGGTGAGGGAAGTTGAGAGGCGGGGGCATGAACCCTGGAAAGATGGTAGTGACTAGAAGCTGGAAAAAAACAAAGAAATAGATTCTCCTCCTTGAGCCTCCAAAAAGGAATGCAGCCCTGCCCAAATCTTTATCTTGGCCTAAGATCCTGTATGAGATTTCTGAACTAAAGAATTACAGATAACAACTTTTTTGTTTAAGCTATTAAGTTAGTTATGGTAGCCATAGAAAACTAATACAGAAGTAAACACAATGTCTAAAATCGATACAGCAAAGAACACAGTATGAGATAAATATGTAAATATCAGAAGAAGAACTAAAAGAAAATGGTTGCTTCTAGAAGCAGCCGGAAAAACAGACAGCTGGATTTTATTGTTGCCATGAGCTATTTTAGCATCATTTGACTTTTTAGAACATGTGAATGCATTACTTCAATGAAAAATAAGAACTGAGTTAAAGGAAAACAATATAAACTAAGGAGGTGAAAAAATCTGATTGTTCTAATGTTTGTTAGGATTGAGAGTAGAAGATTCAGCTAAGCTGAGCTGTAGCTGACCTTTTCACTGTTTTTATTTTTATCATTAACCAGCAATTATCTTTCAAATCTTTCTGTTCTCCTCACCTCTAACATATCTATTCTTCCTTCTCAAACTCTAACACTATAGAATAAACAATAGGACTAATGGGAAGAGAAGGTTTGCTAATCAGGTCTTTTCAGCAGTAAAATATTTTCACTTCCAAGTTGATTGCAGAGAGGTTAGTAGAACTCGTAACATTTGCATTACCCCTTATTATTGATTGGAAACTTGCAGGTAGAGGAATGTGTGGCTGGAGAACATCCAAACTTCAGGTCCATGAAATGAGCTCAAATTCTGGTAAAAATTTGAATGAGAAGTAAGGATACAAAGATACTGTGATTTTTTTTTTTTTTTTTTTTAGAGAAAGAGCATAGTAAACACAAGATGCTCGCAATGAAAACTGCTTGGAAAATGATCATTCCAATACACGTGATCTCATTTTTCTACAGACTTTTAACACGCCTTGATTATCCCAATTCATTTGTTATGTTACCCCATATACTGCCTTCTTTTGGTTATTGTTTTGGTGTGTGTGTGAATTATTTTCACATGCATTATAAATTACTTAGGAAATAGAAACAGTTCTTATTTTTTTTAAAAAAGAGCTTACACTCAGTAATTAGTATTCTTCTATGCATATATAAGGTACATTATATATAACTGTTTAATAAATATTATGGAGATGTTTTATATTGAGAAAGACAAACGATTAAGGATGTACCTTGTTCATCCTTTCTCTCTATTCCCATGTTTTCCCTGTTCCCTACTAAGTGGTTTATCCAGGCTTCCTGCCAAAGCTAATTCAACAATCTGACAATTTACCTTAGATATTATCAGCTACTAAAGTTATAAATTTGAATAGCACTGAAGGAGCATATCCCTATAGCATTCTTTATACTCCAGAAATGTGAATTTTTAATAGCATAGAAATTCAATAAAACACTAAAAGAGAATGAAAGGCACTCTCAATAAGATTTTAATTTTAACTGCCTTATCTATATACTTATGCTCTATTGAAAAAAAATCTGCTTAAACCACCAGAGTGACTCGCAACTGGCAGCAATTTTGCTCCCAAGGGACATTTGGCACTGTTTGAACACATTTTTAATAGTTACAGCTTAGATGGTGCTACTCAGGCATTTAATCAGAAGAAGCCAGAGATGCTGTTTAACATCCTACAATGCACAGGAACGCCTTCCACAACAATTATCTGGCCCAAAATGTCAATAATACTGAGACTGAGAAACCCTACATACGAGGAATACAGGAGCCAAATAGAAAACGAGAAAGAATTTTTTTAGAAGTACATGAAATGTATTTATCATGGATTCTGATACAGATTAAAGTCTGTTAGTTCTGCCCCAACCTGTTTCCAACATACTTATGGTAATAATATGTACTTTTGTCCATTTAATTCAAATATATTTAATGAACACCTATAGTATGCAATGCACTGTGTTGTGTCCTGAAGAGAATACAAAGTAAAAAAGTTTAGAATACAAAGAAGTTTAAGTCATCATCCCTCTGTCAAAAACTGACAATATAGTTATGAATATGTGATATCATTTAATATTATATTATTAAATATAATATGTGATATCATTATATATAACAACATATAATTAAACTTAAAATAAATGAAACAATGAGAACTATCAAATAGTATAATACAAAATACAGAAATCAAGGTGGACTAGAATGGCTACTCAAGATCTGAAAGAGAAATTTAAATTTATTTAGGGCCTAAAATAGATTAGATTCAGATAGAGATAAAGAGGAAAAGTATTTCCTGTGAGAAGCACAGTATGAGTTAATGTAGTAAGGCGCTACACAGATTATCTAGAGCAAAAGCTGGATATTCAAATGAAGTAATCTATAGAGTTAGGAAGACAGAGTGGGGTGGCACCAAGGAGGTCTTAAATGTTAGGCTGAGAAACAGTTGTTATTATGAAGTCAATGGGGAGCAAGTGACACTACTTTGATGAGGAAATTATATATGAAAGCAGATTAAAGAAGTGTATTAGTCATGATTCTCCCAAGAAACAGAATAGGAAATGGAGATAAATATAAATATACATGTAGGTATATATATATATGAGGTTTATTATAAGAATTGGCTAACAGGTTATGGAGGTCAAGAAGTCCAACAATCAGCCATCTACAAGCTGGAAAACTAGGAAAGCAGATGGAATTGTTGCAGGATACTTGGAAAGAGAGACGGGACACGGAGGCAATAAACAGGAAGTAGCGTTTATTGGTGCCGGCACCGGCTCAGCAGATTCACATCCAAAGGCTGAGCCCCGATCTCGCAGCGGGGCTTTCCCTTTTATACACATCTTACACTTCCTCATGTTCTTTCTATATAAAGAAAGTTTATTTTGATTGCTTGGCAGGCTGTAAGGGGAGTGACCAACCAGAGCCAGTGGTCTGTGCCACATCAGCTGTGACACTGAAAAGCCCCTTACCTATTATGGGAAGTATGTGAACAACCTTGAACCGTTACAGGAAACAGTTAGCTCGGCCTCTGCTACCACAGTATAACTCAGTCTGAGTCCGAAGGCCTGAGAACCAGGGAGTCACGGGTATTTAAGTCCAGACTCCCAAGATTCCAATGTCCAAGGGCAGGAGAAGATGGATGTCTCAGCTGAAGAAGAGAGAGAGAATTTGCCCTTCCTTGACCTTTTTGTTCTATTTAAGCACCCAGTAACCCCTTCTCACATTGGTGAGGAGAGACTCTTTAGTCTATTGAATCAAATGCTAAAGTCTTCCAGAAACATCCTCATAGACATGCCCAGAAATAAGTTTTACCAGCTATCTGGGCAACCCTTAGGCCAATCAAGTTGACACATAAAATTAACCATCACAGGAAGATTAGTATGGAAGCAGGATTGGAGCGTGAGGAAGAGAGTATTGACAAAAACATCAAAAAAAGTATAACTGTAATAATACATGTATGCGATAATGGGGTTTGATTTAGAAGAAAGAATAGAGAAAAGCAAGGAACATTAAGGAAGAACGGTTAGGACTTTAAAAAAAAATAAAGAGTAAATGTTCTGTATTTAATAGTTTAAAAAAGTTTGGAATGGATATTTCAAATATTTGTCTACAAAATACCCAGCAGAGAATCAAAAAACCCTAACTTGATCATTAATAGTGAGTTACAAGACTTTAGTAAATTGCTTAATCTGCCTGAGCCAGTTTTTATTATAAAATAAGTAAAATCATGACCAACCTGTCTACTTCATTCATACCTTTGTTGCCAGAAGCGAATTAAACAACATATATGAATAGACCTTACATGGATAAAAAAAGGGTGCGGTAGTAAAACATTAATGCCTATCTACAGGTCATAGTGGGTAGTCACACCCAGGCACATAACTTCTTTAGTAAAAAGTTTATCTTTGCTTTAAGCAAGCTCTGTCCATTGTTACTGTGCATCTAAGTTTACATACCTTAAAATGCCTCTTTTCAGACCCCTCCTTCTAAAGCAGACCACCCTCAAGAGAGCACATAATTTTAACAATTCTGTAGTCCAAATCCGCATGTTGCTTTCTCCCATCTTCTTATGTTCCCTCCATAATTCCAAAAGTATAAAAGAAACTATTATTCTTAGGAACATTTAAGATCTTGCTCCCCAGCATGTGTCATCAATTTGGCTTAAATAAACTCTTACAAGAATTCTCTAAAGGTTTAGATGATTCTTCTGAGAACACTTATAAAGTCTAAACACAACAGAAACATTATTACTGCTGTTTAAAGGAAGAAAAAGGTAGAACAGTATCTGATCATCTTATAATTACAATAAATATGGCTTATTTAGATATCTTAAAATGAATAAAAATATCTAATTTTTTAAAATTTAAAATGATTAGATACAAAAATCCTAACTCCAGGTTTTTGTATAAAATTTTATTTTGCTTAGCTATATTTTATTTTCTGTATTTTGTTAGGCCATTATATGAATTTCTGAATGCATAAATAACCTTCAATTATATGTATTTCCTTATATATTTATACAAAACATGACATAGAAATATTATAGTAAAGAAAGAAGAGCATTGACTTAGAAGGTGTTTGCTGAGTTTTATTTCTAACTATTATATGAATTTAGATTATTTCCTACATAGTTGAAAACAACCTACATGTCTAAAAAACGCGATTAGTTATCTAAATTATGATGTTTGGAAATATATTCAAAAATCAAAAAATTTTTGAACATCATTTAGTAAAATGAGAAAATGAGAATAAAAAGAAAATATGAAGTTATTTAATAATTCTATATGTAATATTATGCTAACAAATTTGAAAAAACTAAAGGAAATCAGAGGTTCTTTGAAAATATGATAAAAATTGATACAGGATGAGGTTTAAAAGTTATTTTTAAAGGCCAGAAACAAAAAAGAGATTTAAAAGGCTGGGAAATCCACTTCTAAAAAGGCATCATGAGCAGAAACAAGATGGTTTTTGAGTTTGTAGCTCTAGATTTTATTATATATCGACCTGAGTATACAATTTCTGAGGACATAAAACCATAAATTATCTCTTAATGTCTTCCACAGAACCTAATACAATTCCTAGAAAACAAGTGCTTAATAAATATTTGTTGGTTTATTTATTTTTGAATGATCTTAGGGAGATTTTAAAGCAAATTTGTGTTAAAAGAATTGTGTGCCTAATGTCCAAAATAACCATATAGCTTACACATTTAAAGCATTAAACCATTTACTTCTAAATTCTATTTTGATAGGACTTATTCCCATGTTTGCTAGAAAATAAACTCTAGTCATTTGGTTACAGGCTTATAATCTTAATCTAATGATGTGAGAAAGAAATAGTGTAGTTACAATTCACTGTGGTAAGTATTAGTAAACAAATATGCTCTTGATTAAAATTAGGCAATTTTCAAAGAGTATTAACACATTACAGCAAATGAACTTACTACACAATGGGAATGATAAAGCTTTCTAGGAAATCCCATAGTGAGAATATAGTAGTAAAAAATA
>NW_006438074.1:4622251-4688979 GCF_000325575.1 Pteropus alecto | reverse complement strand
TACAAAATTCCCTTTTTACTTTACTACAAATGGTGTTAGAGCAGTGAGCATCTATATGCAAACAAATGTACTTTGATCTAAACTTCACACCTTACACAAAATTAACTTATACTGATCTTAGCACTAAATATAAAATTGTAAAATTCTGTAAGAAAATACATTAAAAAATCTTTGTGACCTAGAGTTAGGCAAAGAGTTCATCAAAATTGAGAACTTTCACTCTGCAGGAGACACTGTTAAGAAAATAGAAAGACAAACTACAAATTGGGTGAAAAAAAATTGACAAACCACGTATTCAACAAAAGGCTTGTATATATCCTTACGAAGAATATATAAATCTCTCAAAACAACACTAAGAAAGCAAACAACCCAATTAAAAATGAACAAAAGGTTTGAATAAACACTTGACCAAAGATTATATACAGATGGCAAGTAAGAACATGAACTGTTCAACATCATTAGCCAATAAGGAAGTGAAATTAAAACCATTATGAGATACCATTGCATACCTGTCAGAATGACCAAAATGAAATATACTGACAATACCAAGTGTTGGATGTGGAGCTACTAGAACTCTCATATATTGGTGGTGGGAACGAAAAACGGTACATCAATTTAGGAAAAAAATTTGGCAATTTCTTAAAAATTAAACATAACGCTAGTTAACAGAAAAACTTGTACATGAATGTTTATAGTAGTTTTATCCATAATCTTTTAAAACTAGGGATATTTCACAGGGAAACAAGAGTTTCAGATATTCGTTTAAAAAAACAAAACCCCCAAACCGTTAAAACTAAAAGATCTGGGAACATCGTTCCCACCGTAAAACAGGACAACACTATTTGATAATGAATAGTAACTTCTCTACGTTTAGAGCATGCCACAGTTCTGCCACACCTCCTTCCACTCCCCAATACAGTAAATGCATATGCATTGACATCTGGCCCATTTCACTTTTGTATACTTGCCTGGTCTCTTATTGTAGAATTATCAAAAAATTGTGATCCTCATACCACAGTGATGAATTTATTGCTGGACAGTGGCTGCACTTAGCCAGGGATTACATTTTTCAGTTCCTTGGATCTAGATATGGCCACAGGACTAGTTCTCACTAACTGAATGTCAGCAGAGTAATCTTTCTGAATTTCTGGCTGGGGTTTTAAAGTGGACTTTTCTCTCCGTTTGCCATTTGAAAGCAAAAGTCTCCAAGGTCTTAAGGGATGAGAAAGCCACAGATAAAGACATAAGATCTGCCCCAAGACATCGGAAATATTCACAATAGACTGTTACATGAAAAAGAAATAAAACTTGTGTTAAATCATTGAAATTTTGGGTTTATTTGTATAGAATTTAGTGTTATTCTAAATTTGTGCTGTCAAAATAGGGTAGCCATTAGCTACAAGTGGTTATTTAAATTTATTAAAATATTTTGGTTCCTCAGTTACATTTTAAGTGCTCAATAGGTACATGTAATTAGTGGCTACAGTATTAGACAGTACAGATAGAATATTCCCATCTTCATAGGAAGATCTATTGCATAGAGCCACTCTGATACACTCCAATAGGCATCTGAGTTTGTCACTCCTGATTTTGGACCTGAAGTAAATAGAAACAAAATAATCTTGTCGATTTTAAATATAATTATTCAGGAGGGATTAATATAAATACTAATAACATTTGTGTGACAGTTATAGGTTAAGAAATAATTTTCAAATACATCATTTAATTTGGGTCTCCTAAACCAACTTTTTGAGGCTGGCAAGCACAAATTTCTCCACTTTCATCCATAGCAGCATTTCCATCAAAAATCTTTCTTATTGTAGACGTAAAATTTAGAAGAAATACATATTTGACATAAAAAATCAAGAAAAATATTTTTTTACTGAGGCTAACATAATATTCAAAACAAATAAGTATGGGTAGGAAAGATAGTGTGTTTGTTACTATTCTTATTTGTTCCCATTTCAACAGGTATTAATGCTTTTCATAACCTTTGTTATACCAAAATAAAAAAAAAAACCCACTTCAGAGTGGAAATAAAAGTTTGAAACTCCCTTTAAATCAGTTTTGGCTTCTATAGACTGAAGACATATTTGTGGTTTTGGAGGAAAAAGTGCTTTGTTTAGCTGAGATTTTTTCCATGGGTAAATAAATGGATATTAACTTCCCAGAAAAACAACAAACTACCTGATCTCTAGATAATTAAAAGTGAAAATTTGTTAAGTTTTAAAATTCTTAAATAACCTCATTTTCTTGTCTTTTGTGGACAAATTCACCTTGGAGTTCTAATGACTTTTCTAAATGTTTGTTTATATTCACAATCTGACTTAAAGAAGTTGCAGACTATTTCTTGTTCTCTTCACTCATTATCATTGTCACTACTGATGCACATAAACACTGTTCAAGCATTTATAATTATAATACTTGAATACTTAGAATCATCACGGATGCAACGATGGAGTGAGATAAATCTTTTTTTCCTACAGAGACTCATACCTGTGGTTAAATGACAAAGACAGTAAATACCTAATAAGGGGAATTCTAAGATTTCCATGAAAAGGTTTGTGTCACTGACTCATACTGTAATTGACACAGGAAAGTTACTTTGCCTTTCAAATTAGTGACTCTTTGAAGTTATGAGTACATGAGTTTTTCTAAACTATCTATGAAATTATGTCTTTTTCTTTCCATAGTCCAGTGGGAAACTAAATGCTGACCAAAAGGATGGTTATTTTAAAAGCAGTATAAGAACCTGATGATATTCTCCTTTATTTTTACTTTTACTAATAGTTTCAATATATTACCTAGAAAAAAAGTTTTCCTTTTCAAGTACATTCAATAATTCCATTCTTCTAAATGTGGCATATCTGGTTTATCTTCAATACTTCATACTTAAAAGAAAATTATACAATATGCTTGGGATTCAGTGACATGAGGTAGTAAGAAGTTGGTGACTTTTAACAAAGTCAGTACTTATAGGCTCAGTAAGAAAATGGTGAGAAATAGACATAGAACATGATGAATTAAAAATAATGATATCCTTAAATGATATCCTCTGTAGAATTAATCGTATCTTCCATCTATATTTTACTATGGTGCTAAATATTCTGCGGCTAACTCAACACCATTTTCCTTATGGGTGTTCTCCTACAAATTACCCATTTGGAATTGGAGGCAGTCATGATCATCCCTTTACAATTCGTGAAGTTGCTTCAACTTTCTGACTCACTAAATATTAGCAATAAAACTAAGGTCTAGCACAGGTCATACCCAATCTCCATTCCTTTAGCTTTTTGAGAAATTTTGTAAGCTGTTAATTTCCTGCAATAAATCTCTCCCTGCTTGAAAAAGCTAAAATGATTCCTATTTTTCTGACTGAATCCTGGCTCATCTAATCAAAAGTGAGAAAAACTAACACCTAGCTACTCTTCTCTAAAGTGGTAAAATAAGAGTAGAGGCAATAAAAGGGGAAATTACACAAATGAAAAAGAAAATTTAATGTAGAAAAATAAATAAATTTCTATAGTTAAAACCATGATAAATTTCTGAGTTATTAATATTCTTTTGAAAACACTATTTTAAAAAGCATAATGTTTAAGTAACTGACCCCGAACACTTAAATTATGTAAGATAACAGATATACTTTTATAATAGCAATGGATTTTCTTCTCATTAATAAAAAAATCTCATCCTTTTACTAGTTGTCATCAATGAAACAAAAACCTGTGAAGAAATTATTCAATAATATTACTTTCTCATGTCTAGTCTCTTTTACTGTTTTAAAAAGAATAATGGTAACCATCTGTTACAACTGCAAAAATAAACCTGCATCACCTCCATCATGTCCAGCTATTCTTATTGGAAAGGAAAAGGAGCCTATTGTTAACTGACAGCATTCCTGTAATATAAAAATCTACGTTTTCTCTTATTTCCTTATAATAAATAAAAAAATAAAAAATCACAATTTATCTGCTCTTAGGTCAAATTTTAAAGAATTGTTTTAAATTTCTAGTTCAAGATACTAAAATATAATACATTTCTGAGAGTTTGGCTTTAAGTAATTTTCTTTTACACATGGTTTTATAGATATTTAATTGCCTAGCAAGTGAAACTACAAAAAAGAAATAAGTAACAGGTGTTTAATTGAGAGCTATACAATGAGCAAAACACAAAGATTAAAAAGAGCAAGCAATGAAAACTCATGTTAGTAATATTCAGGGTAATTGGTGGCATATGAAGTGATGGTTTTCGGTGCCAAGAAGTTTATAATCTTGATGGAAAAGCAAAATATAAAAAATATATATAACACATATAAGTATGTGTATATATACATATTATACATAGTAAATGGAAAGACAGCATGTATTCATGTATTGGGAGACTTAATATTGTTAAAATGTCCATACTATCCAAAGCAATCTACAGATTCAAAACAATCTCTATTAAAACACCAATGGCATATTTAACAGAAACAGAAGAAAACAATACTAAAATTCATATGGAACCACAAAAGATCTCAAAGAATCAAAGCAATCTCAGGAAAGAAGAACAAAGCTGTAGGCATTGCACTGCCTAACTTGAAAATATATTACAAAGCTACAGTAATTAAAGCAGTATGGTGCTGGGATAAAAACAGACATAGATCAACTGACCTGAATAGAGACTCCAAGAATAAATCAATGTATGTAGTCAACTGATCTTCAACAAGAATACAAAATGAGAAAGGATAGTCTCTTCAACAAAGAATGTAGAGAAAACTGGATATGTACATGCAAAAGAATGAAATTAGATCCCTGCCTTTCAGTATATATAAAACAAGAAACCTAAATCAAAATAGTTAAATACTTAAAAGTTAAGACCTGAAACTGTAAATCTCCGAGAAGAAAACATAGGGGTTGACACTAGTCTTGGCAATAATTTCTTGGATTTGACACCAAAAGTACAGGCAACAAAACTAAAATAAAGAAGTGGGACTACATCAAACAAAAAAGATTCTGCATAGGAAAGAAAAAAATCAGAGTGAAAAGGCAGCCTAGAGAAAGAGTGAAAATATCTGCAAAGCATCTACCAGATAAGAAGTTAATATTCAAAATATTTAAGAATCTCCTGTAATTCATTAACAAAATAATAATAATGATAATAATAATCCAATTAAAAAATAGGCAAAGGACATGAATAGACTTTCCCCAAAGGTGACATACGAGTGGCCACCAGGAATATGAAACAGCATTCATCTTTATTAATGATGTTCAACATCACTAATCATCAGAGAAATGTAGATCAAAACCACAATGAAGTATCACTGCACAGCAGTTAGGAGGGCCATTGTCAGAAAACAAGAGATAGCTACTGTTAGCTAGAATGTGGAGAAGAGGGAACCATTATAGTGTTGAGGGAAATGTACAATGGTGTGGCCACTCTGGAAAATAGTATGGAGGTTCCTTAAAATATTAAAAATAAACTACAATATTATCAGCAATCCTGCTTCTGGGTGTACATCTTCAAAGACTTGAAATCAGGATCTTTAAGAGATATCTGCACCATATTCATTGTAACATTATCTGCAATGGCCAAGATTTGGAAATAACCCGAATGTCCATCGACAGATTAATTGATAAAGATAATGTGCTACATACACACAATGAAATATTATTCATCCTTAAAAGTGACGGAATTCCTGCTATTTGCAACAACATGGATGAACCAGACCTTACGTTAAGTGAAATAAGACAGTCGCAATAAGGCAAATACTACATGATTCCACTTATATGAGGTATATAAAACAGTTAATGTCAAAGAAGCAGAGACTAGAATGGTGGCTGCCAGAGGCTGGGAGAGGGGCAAATGTTTTTCAATGGGTATAAAGTTTCTATTATGCAAGATAAATAAGTTCTAGAGATCTACTATACAGTATAATACCTACAGTTAACAATATGGTATTGTGCATTTTAAATTATGTTAAGACGATGGATTTCATGTTAAGTGTTCCTTACCAAAGAACAACACCACAAAAGAATGCAAGGAAATTTCTGAAGGTGATGGACATATTTAGTACCTAGATTATGGTGATGGTATCATGTATGTATGTATGTATGTATGTATGCAAAAACCCAAACTCATCAAGATGTATACATGAAATGTATATAATTTTCTGTATATCAGTTATACCTTAATAAAGCTAAAAGATATTCCATAACTTACTTTATAATTTTCTATTATTATCAAGTGGACAACACGTCTAAAATATATCATGGACAATATCAAATTTCTAAGAACCAATAAAAAAATAAAACTGTTAGAGCAAATTCAAATGAAAAATCATAAAAATTACAAAACCAATCTGATTAGAGTTTTCTTCCACCATGTAGAAAAATTAACTTGTTTTTAACAAATCATTATTTTTCATTTCAGTCACTTTTTGGAATAAATAATACATTCACATGGTAAAAAACTTTCAAAGTTAGGAAAGCACAGTGAAACATTTTCCCCCCTACCATGACATACCAGTTTCCTATATGTTTCTCTATGCATATAAATGCCATTGCATATGTAGATACAGAAATAGACATCCCTTTTTTATACAAGTATTCATTCTTCTGCATGCTTTATTAGTCATTAAGAAAAGATGTACATTATTCTTTCAAAAAAGATGAACTTACATAATAAATATTTCTAGATTTTAGAGATTCTATCAGTTCAAATAAAATATATCACTGTTTTATGTTTTCATATTGCCATGGCTTTTCCTAGATTCCCCAAGCCCATCTCACCCACACCCATTCTAAGCTAAGATACCTTGCTCTACTAGTTTTTCATCTCCTTTCACTCCTTGTATTATTGTTGATTCCATTGTTTTTGAAGAAATAATAGAAAATTTAATGAGTTGAACACTAGTACTTGTAGAACAAGCAAGAAAATAATTTAGGTAATTCAAAGACCACTATGTGCTATTTCTTAATTAACTGCCATGGATTTCTATTTCTGCTTTGTAAAATTAATTTAGAAATACGGCTGTTTTCTTTTATGTGATTCAAATTTAAATGAACACAATCTAAATTTATAAAATTTAATGCTCATTATAAAAAATGACTACATGAAAAATAATCAAAAGTACTCATTTATTTATTTGTATATCTTAATGATAATTATACATACCTTAATTTTGAAACCGTTCCTTAGTCAATGAAGAACTGGGTATGTGATAAAAGTTAATATAAGAATCCAAGAGATAGTAAAAACAAATGACCTAAGTCCAGGATCTGTCATTTATAATCCTTGCAGCAAATAATATAATCTAAACTCCACAATGCTTGCTTATTAAACAGAATACTATCATCTACCTCACAGGACTACTGTGATGACGAATAAAAAAGTGTTAAGGTTTTGTATAAACTTTAAATAAGCACTAAGTAACTGTTAACTGTTAAAATATTGCTATATATGCAATGAACATTCGTTTTACATGCATACTAAATCTACAAGCTCTCCAAAGTACTTTTTAAATTAATTTGAAGTTAAATATTAAATTCATGAATATTTTTAATGAATACTTTTGAGCAAATACTATCATGTACCAGACAATGTGTTGGGATTAGGGTTAAAGAAAAAAATAAGACAATCGCTGAATTCATATAATTTATAATAAAGGGAGGGAGACATTTAGCAGATAATTGCATAAATATTAATTATAATTGTGATGCATTGGTAAGAGAAACTACTGAAAGTCAGAACCTGAGGTAAACTCTGGCATGTATTACCTTGTATTTCTCTTATTAACCAGCTGAAATAATTTGGGGGTGCCATTCCAGAAGGCCTTTTTATTCTTTTCCTTTTACCCATTTTAGAGACTAACACCACACTGTATTTCTGGAACTCCAAGTCAACAGATGTATTATCTTTTCTATGCATTTTATATGTTGCTGGCTTGCTTTTACTATTTTAAATGTTTCCATCTCTCTTTAAGAGTGACATTGGCCTGTAATTAATCTCTGTGTACTTCTCCTGTCTGGTTTTGGCTTTAGTTTCAAAGTTTTAATGGTATAAAGGAATGAATTTAGGACTGTTTTCTTTCTTTATTATCTTCCTCCCTCCTTCCCTCCTTTCCAACCATCTTTTCCTTTAATTCTTTATAGATTTTATATAAGATTAGAATGATTCATTCTGTGAAGAGAGGATGTCTAAACTTTATGTTAAAAGAAATCAATCCATATTATGTGAAGTAAAAAGACAAATTCATCAAAGACCTAAATCAATGTAATTATGAAAAAGAGAGGCATGGATAGATAGGATGGTGTGAGTTAATTTCTTACCTCTTATAGCAGGAAGTTCATAAATATACTCTAAATTTGACAGACTTAGAAATAAAGGACTAGGGCTGTCATATTTTTTAAATTAAATTAATTAGTTTATTTTGTTATTTTTATTTTTAAAAAACTTATTTTTAATGGTGACATTGGTTAATGAAATCTAATAAGTTTCACCTGCACATTTTAACAGTAAGGCATATATATATTTACATTGTGTTCATCTCCCATAGTTGGATTTATCTCTGTTACCACATATTTGACCCCCTTTACCTCATCTACCTCCCCTCTTTTTGTCCCCTCTACCTTCTAGTAACCACTAGTATATTGTCCACGTCCATGAGTCTCTGTTTGTTTGTCCTATTCATTTGTTGCTTTTAGGTTTATATCCCACATATAAGTGATATCATGTGATTTTCAACTTTTTCTGTCTGGCTTATGTTTAGCATGATTACCTCAAGGTCCACCTATGTTGTCGCAAATGGCAGTATTTCATCTCTTCTTATGGCTGAGTAATATTCCCTTGTATATATGTACCACAGCTTCTTTAGCTAATCATCTATTGTAGGACACTTTGGTTGCTTCATGTCCTGGTCACTGTGAATAATACTGCTATGAACATCGGTGTGCAAATTTCTTTTCGGATATGGGTTTTCAAGTCTTTGGGGTAAATACCCAGTAGAGGGATTGCTGGATCATATGGTAGATCAATTCTTAGTTTTTTGAGTAACCTCCATACTGTTTTCCATAGTGGCTGTACCAATGTGCAGTCCAACCAGCAGTGTATGAGGGTTCCTTTTTCTCCATATCCTCTCCAATATTTGTCATTTTTAGTTATGAAAATAAATATGAGAACTAAAATCAGAAATAGTTAAAAATGACTGTCTCTAAGGAACTGGTGTAGGACTAGATAGGGGAAGTGTAGCATCTTCTTTTATTTTCTGTTCTTCTATATGAATTATTTTACTACTTTGATAAGAAAAAAGAAAAAAAAATAAAGGTTTCTTAGTTGCAGAAATTTTATAAATCTGTCACTAGGTGGTAGTTTCAGCAGAAATCTAGACTTGAAGGTAAAACCAGTGTGTCAGGACCAGTATTTCTTAAACTTTAACATGTGAATTCTGATGGGGTAGATCTGGCATGGGATCTGAAATACTCAACATCACTTATTATCAGAGAAATGCAAATTAAAACCACTACACCTGTCAGAATGGCTATTATCAAAAAGACAATAAATAACTAGTGTTGGCAACGATATGGAGAAAAGGGAATCCTCATGCATTGTTCTTGGAAATGTAAACTAATGCAGCCGTTACAAAAAACAGTATGGAAATTCCTCAAAAAATTAAGCATAGAACTACCATATGACCCTGCGATTCCACTTCTGAGTTTCTAAAGAAAACAAAAACAATAATTTGAAAAGATATATCCACCCCTATATTCATTGCGGCATTGTTTAAAATAGCCAAGATATGGAAAGAACCTAGATGTCCATTGAGAGATGAATGAATAAAAATGAGGTATATATAAATACACACACACACACAATAGAATATCACTCAGCGATAAAAAAGAATAACAACTTGCCATTTGTAACAAACAACATGGATGTACCTAGAGAGTATTTGCTATGTGAAATCTAAAAAAAAAAAACAAAACAAATCAACAAACAAAACAGAAACAGACTCATAGATACAGGAAACAAAGAGGTGGTTACCAGAGTGGGGAGGGAATGGAGAGGGAGGCGGGTGAAATAGATAAAAGAAATTAAGGGGTACAAATTTCCAGTTATAAAAAACGTAAGTCATGGGGATGTACAGTATAGGGAATATAGTCAATAATATTGTAATAACTTTATATGGTGACAGATAGTAACTAAACTTACCATAATCATTTTATAATGTATATAAACATCGAATTGCTATTATATATACCTAAAATAGAATATTGTATGCCAATTATATTTCAATAGAAAAGAAAAATACTGCATAGAAGAAATATCTTTAGAAAGTCAAAAGGTAAATGACAAACTTAAAAATACTATGCCAACACAATACTAGGTAAAGGATTAATTTCCAATCCTGAAACAGTTCTTGTTAATCAATAAGGAAAAATAAACTCAATGAAAAAAATGGGCAAAGGTCAGAAGAGGGAATAAAAATGGCTTTAAATATATAAAATGATTATCAGTGTCACTCCTATTAATAGCAAAGCAAACCAAAACAAGGGAAACATCTCAGGTCAACAAAGAAAACACCTTTCCTAAGAGTGCACTAAGAAGGATGTGGGTAAACAGTACATTGCCATTGAGATTATAAATTGTATAGATAGGGGAAATCTGTTGATGGCTTTTAAATGTAAATGAATCTTTAATTCTGTCCTTGTTAATTTATAATTTATTCTCTATTTGCATATGCATACAAAGACACATAGGTAGATATTATGAAGTTTTGTCTATAACAACAAAGAACTGAAAACAACTTCAATGTCCATCACTAAGAAACTCATTAATTCTATTTTAATATTTTATATGTGGAATGGCATGCAACTATTGTAAAAAAACATGGCAGTTCTAAAAGTGAAAATATAGAATACTATCTAAAAAGTGCAGAAGAACATATATAGCATGCTAGCATTTTTAAAAAATGGTTAATATTAATTTTAATAATGTATTTTTTAACTCAATAAAACCAAAATATTAACACTTCAACAAATAATAAATGTAAATAATTATGAGATTTTTACATTCATTTTTTCATGTAAGTCTTCAAAATCTGATGTGTATTTTATACTTACATCCCAATCTGGACTAGCTACTTTCCAACTGCTCACTATCAACATTTGCCTACCATACTGAACTGCATAGATCTAGATCAATCTTTTTCAAATATTTTCGATTGGGCTTCCATTTGTAAAAATTTTTAGCATGCGGTCCCAGTTTATGTATATGTATTTATGTATAAATTATATTCATATATTATCACTAGGTACTATTTCAAGATAAAAAATATACTTAAGGTGAAGTAGTTCATTGTTCAAGAAAGTGGCTATAAATCCTTATTTATAACAGTTTTATTAGTTATTATAACTTTTTTGAGGACCTTTGGTTAGATTCTATTTTGAAGGCTTAAAAAATAATCTTATATTATGGCTGCAAAAAATGGTCCTGCTAAAAGGATAAGTCTTAGCTCTGCCATTTTCGTGTTTGTATTATTAGTATTACCTATAATTTTGGTATATTTGCAGGAATCTTTTAAAGTCTCTTGCATATTTTATAAGAGTTAGTGTAATCAGAACTATATAATGAAATGTATAAATCACTTAATCTGCATACCTACAAACTAAAAGCAACGGCACATCTTCTGTATCCATTCATCTATCAATAGGCACTTAGGATGCTTCCATATCTTGTCAACCCCTTTACAGCATGAAATTTCCTTTCATTTGAGATATACCTCACCAAACTACACATGCAAACCACTGACAATATCTACATTAAACATTGGTAAAGCATATATTGTTGTGGGACTCTGAAGGGAAAATAGAAGATTAAAAATTAACCAAAAGTATGAGTTGGAACGATTAAAAAAACAAAGCCCTCTCTACATAGAACTTATTCACGGCCCACAGATCAGGAAGGGCAAGCTCTTCTGGTATGTGTTCACAAGGAATGAACAATTGAAGTAATGTTCAGGGTTCTTCCAATGTGAAGGCGGTGGGGTGTATCAGTGAGAGTAACTGGTTGCAAACAAACAAACAAGCAAAAAATAACACTAACCCTTAACTCCAGACTTATTACGAAAAAAAAATGGAGGGAATAAACTTAAGAAATAGAAGCTTAGATCAAATGAAGGCCAGAAAATCAGGCTTAAAAGGTAAGTGGAAACAAAACCAACCCCAAAGGTGGCAGGAAAAATAATCATAGTTTAATAGTATAGCATGGCTTGAACTATCATACATTTTTTCACGCATCATGCATGGTTGCTGGACATCATCACCACTGCTTCCATAAATGAAGCCTGATAAGGAATAGGAGACTCGATAGTAAAAAAACCACAATAAATTTCTACAGTAAGAGTTATATAGACTCAAGGACATATTCAATCCTATCCATTGAGATAGAATCCACAATGCACACACTTGTCTAGTATTTCTACTAATTCTCATTCACGGCGCCTCGTTTCCTTGTGGCTTTTCATATTCATTGGGAAATAATTTGTGGTATTTATTTGAATTTTAAGATAAAGTAGATTCATCAGAGAATTTGCATTTGTTTCTGTCATGTGCTCAGAATCATTATCAGTCATGGACTATTTTTAACTAAATTCATACATTTAAGGATTTTTGTATAGTCCAGGTGATATGAATTTAAATTGCAAACTCATTCTAAGATCAGTTTGTGGTTATGACTTCTCAGGAACTTTTCTTAAACCTCTGTTTTGTCCAGCTCTAATGCATCTTTCTTTCCAATTTCCAGTCCTCTGGAAATGGGTATATGTGTGAGATGCCAGTTGGGGGTTGGGGGCTAAGGGGCTGGAGTGGGGAACTAGAATTGTAACTAACTTCTCTCTAAATGTTTAGAGGAATACCATCCAAAAAGGAAATATGAAATGAACACTCAATAAAACATGTATTCATAAAATGGCAAGTTGAACATGTTAAGTTCCTGGAGTTATAACGACAATATCGAAATGATTTGAATAGGGTAGCAGGGAGCAAACTTTCCCTTTAACGTCCCCACAGAAACTTTTTTAGTTAATTAAGACAATGATTTTAAACATAAATTCACCTAACAGACCTCTAGATGTAAATATATTTGTTGTGAAAATAAATTTATTGAGTAAAGACATTTTATTTGTTTATTTAATTGGATTAGGAATTAGATATTTTTAATAAAATAATTTGATCTGGATATGGAAGGTCCTTTCAATAAGAGGATTTAAAACTGTTTTTTAATGAGGGCAATATAATGTTTGCAAATAAGCTTTTTGCATAACTTCAAAGCAAGTAACAAACTAAAAAATTAAGAGTCAATAACGCAAAGGTTTTCAAGTATTTCCATCTTCCAGATTTCAGTCTAAAATACTTATGGGTATTTAGCAGAGCAGATGGCTTCAAGGGATAAATATTTGTAACTTAACATTTTAAATAGAAACTATACCCTTTATAACAGAATAACTTTATAATAGAATGACTTCTGTGACAACAGACTGTTCTTACATAACTATTTTGAGGTATGAAGAAAATGTTTTAGTTGAACATTTTAAATAAAATAGAGTTTTGAATTAAGAGCACTTCAATTCTAACTTGAGTTTTGTTACTCTTTTGGAGTAATATTTAAACATAAATATAGAATACCTAACAACTTGTATCACTACTAACAACTCGGTATACTTTTTCAAAATCTGCTCTAGTCTTATAAGAGTCAGCTACATTTTTGAGGCAAATTTCACTGTTTCAAATGTTCCTTGGAGAATCGAGAATTACTTGGCTCTGGCTAGGGCAGTCGAGTTCTAATTTTACCCCCCGGGTAAAGGAACAACAAATCCACATAGAAGAATTTGACTCCAGTGAGCAGAGATTCCTGTAAGGTGTTCCAGAAAACTCAGATGGGTTGTCTTTTTGTACTACAGCAAACCAAGATACTTGGTCAAATCTCCATCCAGTATACCACATCTAAAAATGTTGAGTGAGCATGTGCATGTATATGTGTATATGCGTGTATGTATTTTTTTTTAACTAAACTGGTTGGAAACTAAAAAATTTATGAAAGACCATAAGTAAAAAGCCAGAAATCCAGAAAAGTAAAGAATTCTGGGGCCAGTATTTGCTGGACCCTTGTGTGATCTGCTAATGCATGGCCTAGAGTTTAGGTATTCAAGGGCCCCATTCTTAAGAGTTAGGAATTTGGAGTTCAATCTGAACATGAAGTTCTATCATATAAAATCCAAATATAGTCAAGAATCTCCAAACCATAAAATATGAAAAACAAACAAATAAACAAAAACCCCAACAGGGAGTTGACAGAGATACATGCCCATCTGTCTTGAATCTGGGAAGAATAAAAAGATTTAAAAAAAAAAAGAAAAAAAGGGTCCCCCGAGAATTAATAACCGCAAACCTACACTTATGAGGGTTTATGGCCTGAATTCATACCACCCCAAAATTTAAAGTGGTTCCAGACTGGTACTATCTCCATGTGCATGGGAGAATCACATTTCTCATAAAGGAATGAATTCTACATATTCCAAAGTCACCAAACAAATTAAAAACACACTACCACAAGAAATATATATAGAAACAAATTATAGAATCTGACTTGAAAATACTAGAAGTATTAGAATTATTAGATAAGGAACATTAATATACTTAACATGCCTAGACAAAGTACTAAATGTAAAAAAACTACATAGATTTGAAAATAACCAATGAGATATCCATGAATGAAATATATAATAATATTTTAGAACTGGGGGAAAAAACTAAGGAGACTGCCAGAGATCAGACAGAGTTGAAAAGAGAATTCATACTGGAAGACAGTTTTGAAGAAATAACAGACAATGCAGCAAAAAGTCAAAATACAGAAAATAAAAAACAAAGGTTAAGAGATATGGAGAGGGGTCGAGAAATCTCAAAATACTGTATTAGTTACAGAAAGACATAAAAGAGAACGAGTAATGAAAGGCCTTTTATGGATTCCAGAAATGACTTTATGCCCTGGAAGCACAAAGGCAAGAACACATTCAAAATGAAAAATTTACAGTAAAAAGCTAACTCTGTAGTGCTTGACTTCTATGCACTATTAAATTGTAGATGATCGAACTTAACTATGTGTACACTAAAACAATGTTCACTGATTGTCTATTATAAAAATAAGGCTACTAAATACACTAAAAAAATCTAATAATCCATCAAATGATATAAAAAAATCCAGTATGTACAATGGGGACTAAAAATTAACATAAAAATCTAAATTTTAGTGTTTCTTTCCAATCCTAAAATTTACAAAATAGTAGATCCTCCACCCAATTAACTTCTCTAAGTTGAAAATAATACCTTAAGTATTACCTTAAGAAGCCTTCATTACAGGGTTCCCATAATAGGAAAATCATTTGTCCTACATCGTGAAATAGTGCAAACTTTGGAAATACATTTAAATACTAGCTACCTATTCAGCTGTGTAGCCTTGAGCAAAATGATTAATTTCTTTGACCTTCTGTTCCTTGCCTATAAAATGGGAATAATATCACTTATGTCTCAGGACTGCTTAAGTACTAAATGATATTTAAAAATAATGCCTGTAGTGCAGGACAACTATTTACTAAGCATCTGCTTTTCTTATCATTCTGCAATGACCTTTGGAAGCCCCCAAGGTACATTACCTCATCCGTAGTTCAGAATATCTTATATACCTCAATCTCCCTTTGTATCTCTGAATCTCGTGAGAATGTGGGGTCTCTCTCTCATGTATGTGGGGTTCCCATACACATGTGTTAAAGTTAGTATTTTTTCTTGCTAAAAATAAAAAATAATCATGCCTATAACATAGTAGGCACCAAGCAAGCTTCCACAGTACTCTACATGATTATTATTATAAACAGAAATGTCTTCTAGAGTGGCTACCAAAGACAAAATCTCCAGAAAAATGCCATCAGAAATGACTAAAATGAGAAGTGAAGTTTTGGCTATGCAACAGGTTCCCAAAACTTTCTTGGTTCAAGGTGCTCTGAGTTTCTCAATTTTTTTCATGGCATTCTCAAGTCAAAAGGCTATAGTTCTGTTTATTAAATAGTTAGGTTCAAACAACTTAATGCGTTTTTATGTCCTAACAACTCAGTAGCTATTTAAAAACAAAATCGGAAAAAAAAATGTTTTAATTTCTTTAAATAACAACTGTGACTAATGGGATGGGTGCACCTGTTGAGCTATGCACATATTCTAAAACCTTGGAATCGCATTGGACACTGTTGTCCTCATTTCCTGTTCCTCACTGATTTTCCTGTTAACCACTGGCATTTATCACAGTAACCACTGGTATCATCTCAAGGACATGACATTATCAAAGGTACAATCTAATATTAAAACTGTGAACCATCCTGAGCCAGTACTTTGTGTGGTGGTTGAAAGATGGAGCTAAGTTTCCCTCAATTTTTTTTTATTTTAATTTTTCTATTTTCAATTATAGTTGACATTCAATACTACTTTAGTTATAGGTATACAGCACAGTTGTTAAGCATTTATAACTTACAAAGGGATCCCACCAATAAGTCTAGTACACACCCAGCACCATACATAGTTATTATATTATTGACTATATTCTCTATGCTGTATTTTACAGCCCTGTAGCTATTTTGTAATTGCCAATTTGTACTTCTTAATCCCATCACTTTTCATCCAGCCCCCAAACTTCTGCCCCCCAACTGGAAACCATCTGTTTGTTCTCTGTATTTGTGAGTTTGTTTCTGTTTTGATTGTTAATTTATTGTTTTTTGGATTCCACATATAAGTGAAATCATATGGTATTTGTCTTTCTCTGACTTATTTCACTTAGTATATTATCCATCCATGTTGTTGCAAATAGTAAGATTTCATTCTTTTTATGGCTAATTAGTATTTCATGGTATATATGTGCCACAACTTCTTTAATCATCTACCGATGGACACTTAGGTTGTTTCCATATTTTGCCTATTAAACATGAAATATCTTCCTTTATTTCTTGTTATAGACTTTGTTTTAAAGTCTATCTTTTCTGATAGAAGTATTGCTACCCCAGCTTTGTTTGAATTTTCATTTTCATAAAATATCTTTTTCCATTCTTTTACTTTCAGTCTGTGTGTGTCTTTCGATCTCAAGTGGGTCTCTTACAGGCAGCATATGTATGGATCTTGTTTTCTTCTCTATTCAGCCATCCTATCATTTAATTTGAGCATTTAATCCATTTACATTTAAAGTAATTACTGATAGAAATAGTTATTGCCATTTTATTATTCATATTTTTAATCTTTTTTTTTTCCATCCTCTTAAAGAAATCCTTTAACATTTCTTGTTATACTGGTTTGGTGGTAATGAAATCCTTTAGCCTTCTCTTGTCTAGGAAGCTCTTTATCTCTCCTTCAGTTCTAAATGACAGCCTTGCTGGGTAGAGTAATCTTGGTTGTAGGTCCTTACTTGTCATCATTTTTAATACTTCATACCAATCTTCTCTGAACTGCAAAGTTTCTGTTGAGAAATCAGCTGACAGTCTTATGGGAGTTCCCTTGTAGGTAACTACTTTTCTCTTGCTGCTTTGAAGTCTCTTTTTGTCTTTAACCTCTGGCATTTTAATTATGATGTGTCTTGGTGTGGGCCTCTTTGGTTTGTCTTGTTTGGAACTCTGTGCATCCAGGACTTGTATGTCTATTTCCCTTGCTAGGTTAGGGAAGTTTTCAGTCACTATTTTTTCAGAAATACAGTGAAAATAGCAGTCTTTAACAGATTGGATTTTATTCTGACTGTTATAGAAATCCAGTAAAAGGTTTTAAGGTGAAAAAAAGTCATGATCTGATTTACAAAAGATTTCTATGGCTGCTGTATAGAGAATGAATTAAGAGGAATGACGGAAGTGGAAACAGATATTTAGAAGTACTGCAATAGTTAAAAGTTAAGAGATGATGTTGGCTTAAACCATTATGGTGGTAGAAAAGATGAAATAAACAGATTTGATATTATTTTGGAGGAAGAACTGATAGGATTTGATAATGGACTAGAATAGGTGGTGGTGGTAGTGGTGATGAAGAAAAGGGACCAAACAAGAATGTTTCCTAGTTTTGAGAATTGAGAAACTAGTTAGATGATTGTTATCTTTACTGAAATTAGGTAGAATGATGGAGAAAGATTTGTAGAATAACCAGGGAGGACTGAATATGTAACTGCCGTTCAATACAAACACCTATCAAAACAACTAAAAAATGTAACTATTTGAAAATTATTTAATATATGCTTTTATGTTTTTTAAAACACATTCTTTGTTGTTTATAAGGATGAATTACCTTTGGTAATACCATCCAAAGTATCTTCTCTTCCGTGTATGAGAATTTATAGATTTTTTTCAATCTTAACAAAAGTTTATCTATACTTCTGATATAGTTACCTCAGTCTGCAGTTATATAAAAGTTAGTTATTATATGATTAATATGTGCTTTATCCACTAGTTTTTCAGGTCCAAGAAACCAAGAATCATGTTAATTTTTGATTACTAAAGTGCTATAAATTTTTAGTGAATGCGTAAATGAGTGAATATCTAGAGTCATAAAGTTGATAATCAGTAGATTTACAATAACGCAATGAAGACAGTAGTATAAGGAAGAGGCTTTAATAATTGAGTAAAAATGAAAACTTATAATGTAAAATCACCTATTTATTTGTTTTATATAAATTACTTCTCATCTTACCTGGGGTGAGGGGTGGTAGGTGGTGGAGTGAATGTTATGAATTCTATCAAGAATGCTAGGTCTCTGATCCTGGAAACATCTAATCAACTTTATTTACTGAGTAAAAAAAAATACAAGACATTTAAAATTTAATTTTAAATATTTTCAAGGAACTTACAATTAATTGATATATAATCTTATTATTTAGTACATATTAATCAGTACTATCTAGTACATTTTGTTCTACAGATCAAAAACTATTTTTGAAATTAGTGTTTAAAAACTTATGGCTATTTTAACAATCCTTTTCTTCTGTCATTTAAGCTTTGTGGCCTTTCATATCTTCCAAATAAGCACTGACATGCTAACTTTTTTGTCCACCTAGACATCATCCTCCCCCCCAATATTTTATTTCAAAAATAATATCAGAACTCCTAATTCTGACTAAGATGGAGTAACAAATAATGGATTTACCCTACTGCCCAAAACAATTAAAAATGGCAGATAAAATATATAAAATTAAAATATTCAAAGAATAGAACTCAGGTAGTGAAGGGCAGCGATCCCAAGAGAGATGGGAAACAAATAGATGAGCCGTATAATTATCTTCATTTTAAAGTCTCGAGGGAATTTCAGGTGGCTGGCACAGAAGGAGGAACCCAGGTAAAGTCCAGCAGACTGGTTTGAGGAGACTGAGTACAGGAGAACCATTAGGTACAAGTCTAAAACCTATAAGGCCCTATTAAGTCCCTCTTACCAAGTCACCCCAGTTCCTCTGGGATACATTCTCCCTTGCTGCAGCAATTAACATTATATTGTTCACAAGACTATTGATTTTAAAAGTTATTTTTTTAAAATTAACTAAGCCAGGAATGGATATAGCACATGATAGTCCAGGTGACTGCTAGCTTGTGGGCTTTGATAAATTAAATTCCCAGAAGAAAGTTGAAGAGTTTTTCATTGCTTTATACAATCTTGGTGGGAGACCAGACCAGAATTACAGTATATATGAGAAAATTTTCTACCACACTCTGTTGTTCCATACAAAAAAAAAAAAGGTAACTGCTACTTTTCTTTCTAATAACCTATTGACTTAATGCCCATGAAAGACATAATCTCTATTTTCCATATATTAAATCTTTTCATCATTGCTAGATGGATCTTAAATGCAAATTTAATCAGATTATACTTATACTCAGATTCTCATGTGAGGTTAATATACAAGAAAATGCAAAGATATTAAGTATTGTGTTCGATGAGTTTTAACAATTTTATATGCCTGTGAAAATGCCATCCAAATAGATATAGAGTATTTCTGTTACCCGAGAAAGTTTCCACATGACTCCAGTAAACTTTCTCCCCCCAGGCAATTATTTTCAGATTTGTACCACCATAAATTAGATTACATGATCTTTGGATTATATAATTTATTCAACTTGTTTTGGTTTTTAAGGTGAGATTACAACTTTATATACCCAAACCAGATATGCGTTCATATTTTTTAACAGATAGATAAGTAAATAGTTTCTAGTATGTGAACAAGTAGGGATTTTCTCTTAGCTATATGTATTTCTCTTCTGTTCACAGGGCTTTTCTAACTTTTATAAAATATCTGCCCTGATAACAGGAAATAAGCTATACAAATACAAACTAGTAATAACATAAAATCACATCATCAACCAGCACTCCGACTATCTATTCTCCAGCCAAATAATAATTAAGGGATTCCATAATATCTCTGGAAGACTGCCCGGCAAGTGGAATTAAATATAGAGAAATATAAAAAAGGATTCATTACTGGGTGATCTGCTTATCACTGATAGCAAAAAAGGTACTAGATCTTCATCAGAACTCATCTTTGTAACACCACCATCTTCTAATTAGAATTTGTTGTGAATTTAATTAAGTTTTTGCCTTTTATAAATTTCAAAATACTTCTACTTCTGCTGGTATGCTTCTACTGACAGACACCATCCTGAGAGTCTGGAGTGTTAATTATTCCAGATTTTTCTGGAATTAAGCTAAAAAGAAAGTACTGTAGTACATGTTTAAGAATAGCGTATTTTTATTAATTGAACAGAAAGTAAATAAAGCTTATTTGATTTGTATTCCAAAGAAATGTTTACTTTGTGGCACTATTTGATAATTTATGCTTTCTAATTTTAAAAAGCTTTAGCAGTAGCTGTTACTTGCATGTATTTCAGTTGAAATAGTATCAGTTTTTATTTCACCTCTTTTGATCCCAGAACCCAGAAGAAATTTATTTAGTACTGATGACAATAATAGCAATCACTATGCTAAGGACCAGGTTTATCATTATTGTACATTTTAAACGTCAAGGTATAGTAACAATTTTGATAGTGAGTTGTGAGAAGGACTTTATTGACTTATTCAGCACCATGTGGCACGACCATCTTGTGAGTCTATGCCAAATATTAAAAACTGAAATATTTTCTTTTAAAAAACCTGAAGCAAAACTTTATTCTAACTTATAAACACTGGATTCGATATTCTATATTTTTAAAAAATGTAGAAATAGGACAATTAAAACTATCTGTCCTTTCCATACTTAAAAACATTACTGACAAGGATATACCGCCACATTATGAAGCATATTGTTCTCCAGTGAAGTCAAGGATAGGAGGGAAAAAGAAGATTAGAACTAAATAAAATTTAGCTTATATTAAAACCCCAGAATGTAACTACTTACACCTTAAACCTGACAGTTGTACAACATTTAAGCTTGCTAGGTGTATTAGACAGCTCATGCTGCCATGACAAAATACCATAGATTAGGTGGCTTAAACAAGAGAAACTGGTTTTTTCACAGTTCTGGAGACTGGAAGTCTGAGATCAGGGTACCAACACAGTGGATTTCGGTGAGAGTTCCCTTCCTGGCTTGCATGAAAACCTTTTTGTTGTGTCTTCACATGGTGGCACCCTGATCATAAACTTCCAACTTCAATACTGAAGAATGAATAGGTTAAACTAATCAGCACATTCCAAAGTGATCATTTCAGGTATACTACCTAAACCAGCCAATACAATCATATTGAATTTATGATCTTTCATTGGAAATTAAGAGATATTGAAGCTTTCTTTTGATATCAATAGCCTGGAGTTGCTGTTTACTTTGTCAGCCTGAAAGAGGGCAGAGTTGAGAGAAGTATAAAAATGAATTAAATAAATCAGTTGATCAACCAAATGATCATTAAAAACAAAAACAACACAACTGGAACTTTGATTAAATCATACTTGAAGCCTAACTACCTATAAACTTGTTCAATTTTGTAAATGAATATATTCCTTTTATTGCTTAAGCCAATTTGAGTAGCATTTTCTGTTGCTTCCTAAATGATAAAAATAACTTAGTAGATTAACTTTCTCTTACAGTGATAATCTAGAAAAAACTTAAGACTCAAATATCAGACAAGAGTAAGCAAAAGCAACTTGGCTGACAAAAAAATAGAAGTTTTTTTTTTTTTAATCACGCAATACCCTATTTTCTGCTGTACTGTTTGCCATCAAAGTTTTAATTTAATTGATTATTCATCTACTGAAAAATATCAGCAAGGGGTGGAAGTACCAAATTTAAACTTACTGGCTGTATTTTGGTTTACGGTGTGTGTGTGTGTAAATAATGTCATATCCTTAATTAATAGCTGTCAGCTCTCTTTTCATATGCCAGCAGACGAGTAGAAAGCAATTACTAACCCTTACTGTAACATTCTAGAATTAGGTTGATACTGCATTTTCTCTTTGAGATTCAGAAGAGTCCCTGAAGTCAGGGCTCTACTCAACAAATAAACTAGAAAGAACCCAACTCCTCTGAATTTGTAGGAAAGTGGCTTACAATAAAACTTGTAAAGTTTTGCTTTATCTTGGAAGATACTATACAAATACAAAGAAAGCTGAGTCTAAAAGGATAATTCATTGAATTTAATCCATATGTGGTGCAAATAGTTTATAATGGGTTCACATGTATATTCCCCCCGCCCCCCCCCCCCCGTTTAATTACTACTAGGGCAACTATTTTAAATTTGATTAGAGAGGATTTTACAAATTTGACCTCAAAGGCAAGAGAATTAAAAGCAAAAATAAATGAATGAGACTACAGTAAACTAAAAAGTTCTGCACAGTAAAAGAAATCATCAACAAAACAAAAAGATGACCAACTGAATGGGAGAAGATATTTGCAAAGGACACTTCTGATATGGGGATAATATACAAAACATATAAAGAACTCATAAAACTCAACAACAAAACAACAAACAATCTAAATTTTAAAAAAATGGGCAGAGGATCTGAACGGACACTTCTCCCAAGATGTAAAAATGGCTAAAAAATATGGGAAAAGATGCTCAACTTCACTAGCTATTAGGGAAATGCAAATCAAAAGCACAACAAGATAGCACCCTACACCTGCTAGAATAGCTATTATCAACATGACAAGAAATAAGTGTTGGAGAGGTTGTGGAGAAAAAGAAATCTGCATATACTGTCGGTGGGACTGTGAACTGGTACAGCCACTATGGAAAACAGTATGGAGGTTCCTCAAAAAATTAAGAATTTTCGAATGACCCAGCAATCCTTCTAGCTATCTACCCCAAAAGTTTGAAAACATTTATCTGTAAACATATATGCACCTAGATATTATTCATGGTGGCTACGATATGGAAACAACCAAAATGTCTTTCGATAGATGACTGAATAAAGATGTGGCACATATATACAATGGAATACTACTCAGCCATAAGAAAACATGAAATACTGCCATTTGCGACAACATAGATGGATCTTAAGAATATCATACTAGCGAAATAAGTCAAATGGAAAAATTCAAGAACCATATGATTTCACTCATATGTGGGATACAAAACTGAAAGCAAATAAACAAACGAGACAAACAAATAAAAAATCATAGTCACAGGCAATAGTATGGTAGTTGCCAGAGGGAAAAGGGTTAGGGGAGAGGTAGAAGAGGATAAAGGGGGTCAAATATATGGTGACAGAGGAGACTTGACTTGGGTGGTAAAAACACAATGCAACATATGAATGATGCACTTGAAACCTATGTAATTTCATTAACTAATGTCACCCCAATAAATTTAATAAAATTTATTTTGAAAACATACTTGAACATAATCCTTTCATTCTTTGTTCACTTGCCTAGTTATATTTTTACAGAATTGCAAATGTAGTATGCATAAAAATATGAAGTATGCTTTTTATTTTTCTATATATTTTGCTATAATACTGTATATTCATAATTTTAAATTTTTATTGCTATATAATGATCCATTGAACAGATAAATAAAAGTTAGATAGCTATCTGTATTTAGATATTGCCATACCTGATATCAAAATTTTAGATATAAAGAATAAATTAATATAACTATTTGGATCATCTCCTTAGGAAAAATGATCAAAAATGGAATTAAATTAAATCATAAAACATTTTTATAACTCTTCATATAAATACAAATTTTTTTCCAGTTGCACAATTTACATGGCAACTAGCAATAGCCAATGCATCAATTTTTACAATAGTGCAAGTGTTACATCTTCTGAAACTCAAGGAAAATTTCTAAAAATATGTCATAACAGGTTTACCTGTGGTGTATTTTAAAAGTACAACTTTCTTGGTTGTACCCCCATTTTAATAAATCAGAATCTCTCAGCTATGACCTACGAATATACAATTTAATAAACTGTTAACAATTTGGACATTAAATTTGCCCAATAAAGTTTGAAAACTATTCTATTAAAGTATCTATAGTGTTTTCTCAGATTATCTTAAAAACCCGAATTACAAAAAATGATTGGTTGTTAGAATCTATTGAATGCTTTTCACTTAGCAGAATCTGTTCTAAGAGTTTTTACTTGTATTACCTCACTTAAACCTTACAATAATTCTATGTGATAGGTAAGATTATTAACCTAATTTTACAAAAGTGGAAGCTGAGGCACAGTGGTTAAGAAGCCCTGTTAGTGGAAAACATACTACTTTAATCCAGGTTGTCAAGCTAGGATCTTAGCTCTTAACTTCTGTACTATACTGCCTCTCAGATGTTAATTATTTTCCCAGATATTACTCCACCATAAATCATTCATTCCTTGAACAGATGTTCTACCTGAGGGTAAGAAAGCAGACCTGATTAAGATGGCTATAGAAAAAATAAAGCTGTATAAAAAAGGGAGAAAATAAAATATTGGAAGTATAAAATAAAAGGAGCATATATGGAGAAATAATATTTGTCAAGCACCTCAAAAAGAAATTTTATACATACAGTGCTATTTTTATATTCATATGTATATGCAAATGACACATCGAGACCTGGCTAACTAGCAGCTTCTGATATGTGATGATGCACAGACTAAGATTAGATCCACTTTAACAAAGCTCATATAACATGTTAAGAGTTTTGGAAAAGAGACTTCTCAGTTTCCAAACCTGGAACATATTCTGGGATTTATAAACAAAAGGAACAACTTATTATATGATTGACAAGTGGAGTCTATGTGGCATATATTTGTATTTGTATTAGTAATTCCAGTATTTTAACAACTTAATATAAAGTTATCAATTAACTTTTGAAATATGAATACCTCAGAACCCAGGGTGATTTATAGGAGTAATATGTAAAGCATATACAATTACATTAATAATTTCCATACTTTTCTGATCTAGTCCATTTCATGAACAGGAATGTTGGTTAATGACCCTTACAATGAGAACTCCAAAAAAGCCTTTCCTGTTCAAACATTTTCCTTCCTTTGTTATTCAAGTCCCTTCTTCAAACACAGTTTCCCATTACCTTCCTTTATAAACCTAATGCTCTGGACATTCATTACTCCCTAAACAATTCCCTTTTTTTTAATAGCCACAACTGTGCTCCTGTAATCCAGCTTATCTCTGGATATTGATGACTCGAATACACTCTCCCTACAGAAGCCTCTGGTCAAAGGAAATGTACACTCCCTTTAAAATATTCTATACTTCTTTTTGATCTTATAAGTGAGAGGGCTAAGACTTGAAATTAGGTATTCTCACTTCATTAAGGAAATTACTAAGTGTGAGGGACTGTCAAGCAATTAAGAAAAAGATTGAATATGAAAGATAAGGTTCCTCTTCCCTGAGTGCTTTCAATCTACTAGAGAGTTCTAATCCTGTTTTACAGTGTTGTTTTCTTTTATATTTTAAAAAATAGTTGTCTAGAAAAGTTTGCTAATTTTTCAGTAATCTAAAAATGTAGGAACACAATTTAGACCAGAGGCCTTAACAAGAACTTTACTGTTACAATGAAGTTTTATATATTACCCTCCTGGACAAATGAGCTAAGAAATAAGCATATTGAAGTGACGATCTTATGACACATTATAATACTATATTGTTTCCTTTTTAATATGTTTGGATCCATTTTATAAATTATTTTATATTTTCAATATTATGTATAAGGAATTTATTAAGAGTTCTTCACATATTCAACCTTCGCTAATTTAAAAGTTTAACATTCTATTAAAATCATTAGGAAAGTTTGCTCAATATAAATAGTGGTGACAGGAATTTTCCTACTAAATTCTACTGGAAGAAAAACAAGTGGCCATCTAGTTTACCAGTAAGAACAGGTCCATACTATTACATGAAAACTATCTATGTAGGCCTACTTATTTATCATTTAAAAATATAAAATAACATTTTGGTTTTCTTAGGAATAATAAAGAATAGGCGAATCTGGCAATCGCTCAGATTTAGGTAAATGGGTCCAGAATATACCATGGTGGCATAAAAATTATTTGAGCTGAAGGCATTGCAGTTCCTGAAATAACTTCTCTGCCTAAAAGGAGAGCCTCCCAAAAAAGGCTCAAAAGAACTCAATTGTCATAGATTCCTTCCTGGGGAACAACTCTAAACTTCTCAGAAGAAAAAGAGGCAGTACACTGAAACAGACATTGTCACAAAACAATCCTATCTATACCATCTATTCTCCTAAGGGTCAGTTAGTCTTTCCAGAAAGTTATCTGTTATCCCATAAATCATCTTCCTCCTCCCCTTCTACAAAGTCTTTTGTTTCCCCTAACTTTCCTCTATTAAGATAGTATATAAACCCACAAATTCTAACACCTGTTTGAGTCACATTTTTTTGTGAACTCAGGTACATACATATATAATTAAAGCTGTTTTTTCTCTAACTAATCTGTCTTTGTCAGTATAATTCACAGGTCTCCAAGTAGTAAATTAAGAGGGTAGAGGGAAAGTTTTCCTACCTGACACAGTAAATTACACCTATAGATTTAAACCTATTTATGTTTTCTTCTCATATTTTGTTACATATTGAAAGTTTTAAACATGTAAAATATTTGTTCTTTTAAAAGGAGTTATTCTCTCTTATAAATTAATGCCCAAGAAAACGGTGATGACTAGCTCTGAATGTGGCTCGATTCTTGTGAACTACAGGCAGGAGGTATTATATTAACAGAATTAAAAAAAAAAAAAAGAATTTTCAGATATATAATGAGGTAACATTATACCTACTGTATGACCTCCCAAAATATTTCCAAAACTAGAAATTGAACACCATTACAGGCTTATCTCTCTTTTGTCTCTCTTTAAGCCTACTAATCCTTATTGTTGTTAAGGCAAAAAATAAAAGTAGAAAAACAGATAAGAAGGGTGAACTTAATCAGTTGGCATACTGTTTTCTAAAGAAAACTAAAGAGCTTTGAGAAGCCTCTAAACTAAAAAGAGCAAAATAGCTTAAGCCTTTTAAGAACTATTTTGTAAGCAACTTAAGTGCCATATAATGTTATTGAGTACTTTTATAAATGAATCATCTAAAGTTGAGTGCATGTTTTCAAAATTAGTTGTAAATCTTTAATCAAAGCTTCAATGAATGCAGTACCAAGTCTTCAGCTTTTGAAATTTTTAGCAAATTGCAATCACTGAAAACAAAGATTGTAAATAGGAAAATGATGAAATTCATCCTTTCAAAAGCAAAGCAGAAACCAGATAACTTAAAGAATAAAAGCTCATACAGGATATAAAATTTAATTTTGAAATTGTATAGTTGTACTTTATAATATCTTTACTTGTGAGGAAAGCCTTTTTGACAGAGCTCCCAATTTCAAATGAAATTAATATATTTATACTTTGCACAGAATTGAATAAAACTAAGAAAGCCTACAATTTTGCAATACCTTCCTATGGTGGAACATTCCAAAGACTCAATAGCCATAAGTTAACTTTAAAGAGTTTAATCAACTAAAAATATTTATCAAAGGAAGAAATTTTGAATAAGACAAAAAAAACACCATCTGTGAACATACTTAGGCTAAAATATTTAAACATTTCAATACTTTTCAAAGAAGATTATAGGCAATTTATTTTAAAAATTTATAGGAGACTATTTTAAACTTTTTAATAAAACATCAGTGACAATATTACAGATTGATATGGCTAAAAACTGCTTAACACATAAATATGTACAAAAATTATTATTCTGCTTTAGTCAACTTTTATTATAATAAGATAATATAAATAAAATTTTTAGCTGTCATTTTAAAGCACATGCTTATTTGTTATTTTTAAGGCATGGTTTTATTTTTAAAAATAGTTTTTCAGTAGACTGGTTTTATAGGTTCACCAATATAAATCCAATTTCTTAGTCAATAATATTTCAAAACATACATAATTTTGCTCTAATGTCTCTTTTCTTTCTCAAACATGAAGTTGTTAGAAATGATAAATTATATGTTTAGCCTACCGATAAATTGCCTGACACTTTACCCCAGCTCACTAACCAATCGGACAGAGATAGAGTCCAAAGTTACACTTCTGGAGATTATGGTAAACAGAACAAAACTGGCTTAAGATTGAATAAAGTGTTGTATTCCAAGAATCAACACTATGAACTTTTTAAGATGAACTGCAGGAAAAACTGGAATTCTGAGAAAGGATTCAATTATGATCTTATTAACACTAAAAAATACATTTGATTACATATTCTCTAAGTCACAAACTACTTTCAAGAATACCTCCTACAGTCCCATACTGCACATGTGAAAAATATAACATGAGCACAAGCATTTTTATTACATCAATATTTGAGCAGCAAAGATCATCAACAGAGGACTGATTAACTGAATTATGGCACATCCATAGAACAAAATGCAATGCAGCTATTTAAAAAAGATAGATCTGTTTACGCTGATAATGAAAGATCTTTGAAATGTAATGTTAAATAAAAAGAACATCATGCAGAAGTGTATACATTTATATAAGTATTTTTACTCCAATGCACATTGTGTAAATATACATATATACATAATTATAAATATATATGTATATGCATGTATCTATACATTCACATTTATGCGTGTGGGAATGCATGTGCATGTGTGATGGTGGGCAGAGCCTTTGTGTGCGTATGCATGTGTGGATGATACCTTTTGGTAGCTTCATGAGCAAAAAACTGAAATATAAATATTTGAGAAAAAAATAAAGATCTTTAAGTGAACATCTGTTTTATTCTAGGATAAATAATTAAATGCAAGAATAATAGCAGAATTATAAATTTAGAAAAAGAAGCAAAAAACTTCAAGACAGCAAAAATCCAAGAGAGTTGTCTAAGAGCAATAATTTATTAAGTATAAAAATATTTATACCTAAGATTATAATGGAAAAATGCAATCGAAACAGTAAGATCCAATACGCCTACATGTATTTCTGACAGAATATCCCCCCAAATCTAACTTACAAATATACTTCTTTCACTGATTTTTTTTTTTAATGCCTATAGCGCCTGATATTCCTAGGTGGTTTCCCATCCAAGTACTAACCAGGCCCGACCCTGCTTAGCTTCCAAGATCAGACGAGATCGGGCATGTTCAAGGTGGCATGACCATAGACATTCTTTCACTGATATTTAATTGTAAAATTGTTTTATTTCTCACCCTGTCTGGAAGTCTAATATTTGTGGCAAAAAAACAAAATAGTTGAATTTACGGTAGCTAAGTGTCTCTCTCTTTGAAAGCTTAGTTACATTAAACCACTTCATTCTCTCACTTCTTCCCCTAAAAACAAATAGGGCATTTTGCAGTTTTCCATTTCATTGATAGTAAGAATTTTTCTGAATTCTTTTCAGAAGTAAATGTTCCATGAGTAGTTATAGATTCATTGTATCTGTGGGAGGAGGTGAGTTCAGGATTCTCTTATGCCAACATCTTTGACCAAAATCCAGAAACTCTAAGGGACATTTATCAAGACCCAGACCTCAGAGTGCTGAATCTCTATGCTATTGTCCAAGATGGTGACATGGGAGCTTGATGAACTCATCACCTTTCATGGACATACTGAATCTACAGCTACACGCGGAGCAACTCCCTCTGTAAGAAATCCAGAAAGTAGCTGAATGAATCCTACACATCGAGTAAACAAGGAAATAACCACACCACAGACATCAAAATGGGTTTCAGGATACCCTCAACTAATGAAAGCTACTAGAAACAAAGGCAGTGGTTTGGACAATCACAAAAGTTTGAGAGAAAACCAAAAGTTTGCACTGGCCTTATTGAAAAAGTTCATCTCCTACACAAGACCACTCTAGCAAACTGGGAGAGGTAGCTATTTTATCTATTGCAATGAAACCAACACAGAGTCAAGAAAAATGGAGACACGAAAGAATATTATTCAGAAGAAAGAAGGGGTGGCTCCATAGTGTAGTGGTAGCACATCTGCTTTACATGCAGAAGGTCCTGGGTTCACACCCCGGGTGGAGCCACAGATCCTACCCCAGGTGAGCCAGGTCCCCTAAGCGCGCCGGGGGTGCCAGGCCCCAGGTACACACCATGAGTGTGTGGGAGGAGATGCTCTACCTTCAGAGATCCAGTTCTTAAAGGGAAACAGCAACATCCATGGTCAGGAGTGGAAGTGGGGGTGGGGGGTGAGGGAGGGAATTAAAGAGGGGGAAAAAAAAGAATAACATAAAATTCCAGAAAAAGACTAATAAAATGGAGATAAATGATTTACCTAATAAAGAGTTCAAAAGAACGGTTATAAAGATACTCACTGAGGTCAGGAGAACACTGCATGAACAAAGTGAGAATTTCAACAGAGATAGAAAATATAAAAAAAAATACCAACCAGATCAGAGTTGAAAAATACAAAAGCTGAACTGAAAAACTCTACAGAAGGGTTAATAGCACATTAGATCAAATAGAAGAAAAGATAAGTGCACTTGAAGACCAGGCAGTGGAATTCATCCAAACGGAAGAGCAAAAAGAATGAAAAAGATTAAAGACAGCTTAAGGGACTTATGGGACACCATCAAGTGTACCATATATGCATAACAGGACCTCAGAAAGAGAAGAGAGAGAGAAAGGGGAAGAAAGCTTAATTAATGAAATGATTGCTGAAAACCTCCCCAATCTTAGTAAAGAAAAAAACATCCAGACCAGGAAGCCCAAAGAGTTCCAAATAAAATGATTCCAAAGAGACCTATACCAAGACACATTATAATTAAATTGTCAAAAGTTAAAGACAAGGATAGAATCTTAAAAACAGCAAGAGAAAAAAAAGTTGTTGTATACAGGGAACCCCAAAAGATTATCAGCAGACTTTTAAGCAGAAACTTTGCAGGTCCTTAGGGAGTGACACAATATACTCAAAATGCTGAAAAAAAAAAATAACCGCCAACCAACAATACTTTATCGAGCAAAACTTGAGATTCAGAATTGAAGGAGAAATGAAGAGTTTTCCAGACAAGCAAAAGCCGAAGGAGGTTCATCACCACTAGACTGTCCTTACGAAAAATGTTAAAGGGACTTCAAGCTTAGAACCACTGTGGAAAACAATATGGCAGTTCCTCAAAAACTTAAACATAGAATTACTATAGTATCCAGCATTTTCACTTCTAGGTACATATCCGAAGTAATTAAAGCAGGATTTCAAAAAGATATTTTTAAACCAATGTTCAAAACAGCATCTTTCACAATAGCTAAAATGTATAAGTAACCCAAGTGTCCATTGACAGATGAATTGAAAAACAAAATGTAGTATATGTATACAATGAAATATTCAGCCCTAAAAAGACAGTTTTGGCATATGCTACAACATGGATGAACTCTGAAGACATTATTTTAAATGCAATAAGCCAGTCACGAAAGAATATTATATGAGTTTACTTATATGAGGTTTCTGAAGTAGTCAAATTCATAGAGATACAAAGTAGACTGCTGGTTGCCAGGAGCAATTCCTGGGAATTGGAGAGGAGCACAGAATGGGAGCTAGTGTTTAATGGGTACAGAGCTTCATTTGGAGAAGATGAAAACATTCTGGAGATGATGGTGGAGATAAACTGCACAACAATATGAATGTACTTAATACCACTGAAGTAGACACTAAAAAACTGTATATTTGATGTTGCATATATTTTACTACAATTTAAAAAATTAGGGGAAAAAGAAAATATTTTGGTACTTCCTTAAATTAGTAAGCATGAAGTTACCATAGGACCAAGCAATTCCACTCTTTGCTATACAACAAAGAGAAAATAAAACATACTGCTATACAAAAACTTTACAAGAATATTCATAGCATTAGTCATAATAGCAAAAGGTGGGAAAACTCAAATGCCTGTTAACTGATGAACAGATAACCAAAATATGGTCTATCCATACAATGGAATACTATTTGGCAATAAAAAATAATAAAGTATTAATATATGCTACAATATGGATGAACTGTGAAAATACTATGCTTAATGAAAGAACCTAGGCACAAAAGAAGATATTTCGAATGATTTTATTTATGCAAAATATCCAAAATAGGCAAATATATAGAGACACTGAGTAGTTTAATGGTTGCCTAGGAGAGGGAAGATGGAAGAAAAAGGGGAGTTGCTGTTAATGGTTCAGGGTTTCTTTCTGGGGAGATGAAAATATTCTTAAATTGACAGTAGTGATGATTATGGAATTCTGCAAATATACTAAAAACCACTGAAGTATACAAGTGGGTAAATTGTAATGGTATGTGATTTACATCCCCCCAAAAATAAAAATTTTTAATTTTTAAAAAGATCCTTCCGAAAGGAGGGTAACATCTGATCAGTCTCCCTATGCACCCCTGCTTCCCCAAAAGAAGTTAAATTCACAAAGAATTAGAAGAAGTATACCAAGCATAATTTGAGCAAATTTCACTCTTCTCGGTGACAGCCAGGTCAAATCTAAAACACTGTGTTCAGCTCTTGCCATTATACTTTAAGGGAAGCACTAACAAATTACAGCTTATTCAGGGTGGCTTTCTCAAATCTAATTATCTTGACTAAGTCATTAGTCTGAATAAATCAATGAAATAACTAAATTAAAAAGTTATAAATAAATAAATAACGTATATAATAAATGGTCTATTGTTACCCTTTTTGGAATGTAATATACTTTATCGGGATAGAGAATTAAGCTTTGGATTACATCTTTTTAGCAGTATCTGATACTTTCTCAAGTCACCGTCCTTTACAGAGGTATCCAGGAAGCAAAAAGAGTAACCTGAATTCCATTTTATTACACAGTCACAAAAATTATGACAAACACCATGCCTCCTTTATTCACCATTATTTTCTAAGTCTTACCATATTAAATGACATATAGTAGGTACTCAAATATACATAGTTTTTTCCCCCCTAAATTCATAGCTTAATGATAGAGAAAAAAAATGTTTTAAACTAAGTATTTTAAAGTATCCTAATTGGATTTCATCTATTTATGCTAAAAAAAAAAAAAAAAAAAAATGTCAAGACAATATTATGTTGCTTCCAACCTAAGCGAACTATAAGAATTTACATTCAATGCCAGGTAATTAAGTGAATTCTGACCAGCATACAAATGTCACGTCACCCTACACCCTGAAATTCACATGTTTTTCTAGCCTGACTATGTTCTTAGTTATTTATAAAAGAGGGAGAAATAAAATAGAACTTCGCAGAGAAAAAAGAAAAATATCTACTTCTTAACTTACTTTTAAAATTACTGCCTTTTAAGAAACAAGTTAATTAAAGACTGAATTACCCAAAATATTTTTTACTCTACCAAAATTATGCTATGAATGATTTTCTTAAAGTAAACTACTCAGAAAATACACTCAACTTTAAAAATGCTTTGAGGGATCTTCCTTGATTTCATTAAGAAAGAATGGAATCCTTTCTTGGCTATATCTGTTCTCAGTATTCTGAGTAGCAAGTGCCTATAAATCAGAAGCATAGGGATTAGTGAGGTCATTCATCATTTCCTTTTGCTCCTGGAGTTAGGTCTCTCATTCCCCCATGCACACTTACAAAGATGCTGAGGCTGCAGAGGGAACTAGTGTTAATCAAAGTTTAAATATAGCCATTAGGTCTCCAGAGAGTAAATTTCTGTATTGAACACCAACGAAAGCCAAATGTTAGAATCAGAACAATGTAAACAGTGGGGAAAAGGCAGGTTTTGCCAATATATATTCACTATACATTGAGTCTATTACCCCCTTACTCTCTCCATTATCCATTCATTTAGTCACCAAATCACGCATTTGTACCATTATTTATCTATTTAAGGAATATTTCTGGTGGGCCTACTATGTATTAAAATACTGTAGTGGGTGGTAGTGATATAACATTAGAAATGAACACAATCTCTGCCCTTAAGGAGGCTATATTTCATTGAGAAATACAGACAGTATACATGATAACAATGATAACATAGGTAAAGGTTATGACAGGTGCTTAGATAACCCATAGGAGTAGCACATGGGAGATCACAGAGGACTCCAGGAGAAAAAAACCCAAACCCAACCAGCCTTCTTTCCTAAATAGATTACCCTAGATTTTAAAAATTAGGCTTCTTTCTCAACTTAACTTGCATTTAATTTATCTCAGAGGGCAAAAATATTAGGGTAGTTTTTATTTACTACACTTTCTAGGCAAGAGTATAAAGAAGCAGCAGAAAGATCTGGCTTCCTTGAAACTGCTGCCCAATAGTTTAGTATTATGGAAATTTCCCCAGCAGAATAGAGATATTTTAACTTTCCATAATCTCTCAAAAATAGTACTTTATAATTTTTAAATTCTCAAAACATCTAGAAAAGAAATAAATGGTGTTCTCTACCTTTTGTCATTTTCTTCCTAATTTGGGCTGAGTTACAAGCAAGTGTGTCTTAGGAAGTGCATTAAGTTAGCATATTTAGCAAACTTCTTTACCTGCCTGTTTAATTATCGTCCCAATCCACAACCAACAGATGATAGCGGAGTCATAAATAAGACTCAACAGTCCTTCCATTGAGGCTTTTATTTTTATGGGTGTTAAATCTCACTTTCAGTCCCACTTTTAGTCTCTGTAGTTCCACTCCTCAGATACCAACATAAAACAAAACCAAAGGAAATAAAAATTATATTCTATCTTCTCTTAACAAAAGTGAGGAAAATATATACATATATACATTTATGGTGTGAGAACAATTAAATAGGCCATACAGAAAAAATATTTTCAAACAGTGCCTAGGTGGCCAAGTACTAAGGTATAGTCATCATATTTTTAATAAACTTAGTTACACAAATTAAAACCTGCAAGTGAAGTCAAGTCATTATGCTGTACCTTAAACTTATACAGTGTTGTATGCCAATGATATCATGATAAAACTGGAAAAAATTAAAGAATTTTAAAAACAAATGTGATAAAATCAAGAAAGTCAAAACTGAGGCTGGAAATGGAAAGAAAACAATGCCTGGTTGTCGGGTGGCCATCACTATGTAGTTTTGTGACCCTACATAAATCACAACTTAGTTAAAACTTTAGCTTTTACATTTCTAAATTGACAAGATTAAACTAATTGAATATGACTTCCATTGTAGAAAATTTCAAAAGTATTGTGACTAACAGACCCTAAGGTGATCCCCAATAATTCCCACATCCTGGTGTTCACCTTTGTGTAATCCCCTCCTGGGTTCTAACCGAAAGTGACAGTATGTTACTCCCATGAATAGGTGACACTATATGGCAAAGATGATAGACTTGTGAATAGAAACTAGCCAAGACCTAGCAAAAAACAGCGTATTCAGCCATTCAACCATAAGGATATGAATTCTGCCAACAACCTGAATTAGTTTGGAGCAATTCTTCTCCAGTTAAGCCTCCAGATAAAAATGAAACTCAGCCAACATCTAGACTGCAATCTTGGATGACTCTGAGCAGAGGATACAGTCAAACTGCACCCAAAATCCTCACTCATGGAAACTGTAAGATAATAAATGTTTGTTGCTTTAAGACAGTAAGTTTATGGTGATCTGTTGCACAACACTATAAAACTAATATAAACAGAAAGTAAAATCATCCATTTGCTCACTCTAACCATCAATGTCAGATGTGTTGATGTGTTTTAGATTAATGAAATACATGAATATCAAAATTTTATTTTAATCATTAGTTTCAACCTCCTAGATCCTCATTCACCTTCTGCTAGACTGAGTTTATAAACAGCATAACATACTCAGGGAGTTCCTGTTTTTCTCTTAATGAATAAATCAATCTCTCTCTTTCTCTCTCTCTCTCTCCCCTCCCTCCCCACAACCCTCCTGTCTCTCCTTCCTTCATGCCTTCCTTCCTTCCTTCTTTCCTTCCTTCCTTCCTTCCTTCCTCTTTCTCCCTCCTTCTGTCAGTCCCTCCCTCCCTCTTTCCATCCCTTTTTCTTTTTTTAACAAAAGCTTCATTTCAAGGATCACCTCTTTTTGAAATACTTCATCAGTGTTCCCATTAAACTTTTATATGCCTCTATAATAATATTCTTCAGTTATTATAATGGAATGGTAAATGAGAATCTTTGACTCCTTTCCCTTTTTTGATTTATAGTGGTGAAGTTCCTCTTTTTAAGAAAGAAGTATGAAAAACAGAAATAACCTGTTTTTATTCCACTTGCTATCTAGCCAGTTCAGATTAAAGTAATAAATTCATCTGAGTCATTTACATTTATGTGTGTGTATTACATAAATAGTCAAATAATTTCAGCAAAAAAGGGAACAATTATTATCAACTAATTGGACTATATAGTCCTTTAAAGTTATTATAGATATTACTACTAATGCCTATCTCATTCAGATACTATGCCCAGGCACAAAATGTTATATGGCAAAGTAATAACACTTCTGAAGTGTATTAGTTCTTTCTCAAATTAACAACTGAGAATCAGTACAGTAGACATCTCTTAGCTTTATCACTCTTTTTCCTGAGTCTACCTTCTCCCTCATTTAATTAGGGTATCCCACTATTTTGGCCACAGTGATTGGCTGAGGTGTGGGCACATGACCAGATTAACAAAATCAGAACTCTTCCAAGGGATTTTACATTTTAAGGCTGAAAGTGAAGAGAGACCATGGAGCTAGAGGACGGAAATTAGAGTAAGTTAGCAGCCATTTTCCTAGTTTAATGGAAAATCCTAAAGATGATGGCACAGGGTGAGAGAAACAAACCCAGTTGCACGAACTCCCTAATTCTGTTCTTTGAGGTTGCTATAGCTGACCTAGTTTCTGAAGTTCTTTCTTGATTCCATGAGAAGTAATCCTTAATAACATAAACCAATCGAGTTTCATTTTGATTTTTAAGCTACAGAATTAGGTTTCTGTACCCTGAAAATGAAAGAATCAACTAATTAAAAATGATACATTATTTATTTCATTAAAAAAATTCTAATAATGGATTGGTCATTCATACACCTCAGGTGGACAACTCAGATACTATCCATCTTAAATCGTATGTTCCTTGATTATAAGAACTATGTCTATTAAAACTAATTGTTGAAGAAATTAAGATGAGCATTTACTACTGCTTTTCATTAGATAAATTCTAAAACAAATAAACCCTCAAAAGAATTATACATGCATTCTCAGGAATGTATGAAATGATGGAAATGAGGAAAGTCTTCTAAAAGCAAAGTAAAATTTAAAGTCTTTGGATATGTAGTTCTGACATAGAACACAGTACCTTTAATAAAACAGCACCAGCCTAGATTAAGCTGTATTGATCCAATACACATTTTATGAACCAATTTATATAAACTAAAAAGAAACCTGGTTAAAAATGACAAAAACTTAGAGATTTATAAATAAGACAGCTTTGTTAGCTACTTTACATTTCGCAGAACTATTGGCAACAGAGCAAAATGAATGATCAGTATTGTTTAAAATGCTGCCATTGGAAAAATGCATTTCCACATCAAAATTTATTTACAGAGAAACAAAAAACAGTATAAAAAAAAAAACCTCTTCGATTTTGTTCAATAAATGTTAAAGGTCTCAAAGATACTCTAAATTGAAATGGAATAAACAGACCATTAAAAATTAACTAAATTATCTACCTAAAAATGCAATATGAGAATGTACAGCTCTATGGAAAATAACCACTTCAAAAACTACTGTTTATCCTCTGCTGACTGGCATTTTTAAGAAATTCAATTCACCATAGCAACCTGTCTTAACACCAGCAGATAAGTATAGGCTATATTTAGATATGATTGCTTTCCAGAAGGCAACCCTGTCTTCCTTCATATTTAATGCCATGATCCAAAGAATCAAAATATCATTCAATCAGATTGTAGTGTGAATGACAAGTACACTCAAAAGGATAAGGCTGTATTTCAGAACCATGAAAAGAGGGTAAAATTTGTAAAGAAGTACATAAAGGTAAATAAAAATATGATGTCTAAGAAATTTACAATCAGATAAAAATATTTTGTCTAATTTTATCTTTGTTCTTAAAAATGAAATGCCGTTATCAAGCACTAGTAATCTATAATATCAAAATACATTTCAATTAGCAAGTCATTTTTTAATTAGTATGCTGCACTTTCAATCTGGCATCTTCTAATTAAAAAAGAATTTGTTTTTACCCCAAATCCTTTATAAGATGAGGTATAACAAGAGAAGTAGTAACAAAAAGCAAGTAACACAATGTAAAATAAGGAAGATGAATGAATTAAAATGTTATTGTTACAAAATTACTATGGACCTATTTGTATTTTATAATCTTCATAATGACAGTGAAAAGAATTTCTATTTTACTAAATAACATAGTTTTACACAGTTTACACAGTCACAATAATCAAACACAAACAATACCTCTTATTTTTGTTTACTTTGTAGATGAGTTGCATCAAAATGATTACTAAAGACAAGATGTGAAGTGAAATTCAATTAAAAATGCCAAGAACATATCACCTCACACTCAATGGGATGTTTATTATTAAAAAAAGAAAAAAACAAAAAAAGAAAATAAAAAAGAAAGAAAATAATGAGTGTTGGTGAGGAAGTGAAAAAATTGGCACTTTTGTGTACTGTCGATAGGAATATAAAATGGTACAGTCACTAGGGAAAACTATGGCAGTTCTTCAAAAAATTAAAAATAGAATTACTATATAATAAAGTAATTCCACTTCTGAGTATATAAACAAAAGAATTGAAAGAAGGGTCTCAAAGAGACATTTGGACACATATTCATAGTGTCATTATTCACAATAGCCAAAAGGTAGAAGCAACCTAGTGTCTATTGATTGATGAATGGATAAACAAAATATGGTGTGTGGGTATGTATGTATATATAATGGAATATCATCCAGCCTTAAAAAGGGAGGGAATTCTGACACATGCTACAACACAGACAAATTTCCTTGAGACTTTCATGCTAAGTGTAGTAAGCCAGTCACAAAAAAACCAAATACTGTACCACTCCACTTATATAAGATTCCTAGAGTAGTCAAAATCATAGAAACAGAACAGTGGTTACCAGAAGCTGAGGAGAGGAGAAAATGGGAGTTACTGTTTAATGGGTAGAGAGTTGCAGTTCTGCAAGATGAAAACAAACTCCTAGGCATATTCATCAACACAGAGTGAATGTCAAGTTCCTATACTTGGTCTTACACTTAACACCTATAGAATTGTGATAGAAACAACTATTCTCAGAGCACTCCTCAAAAAGAGAGAGCTTCTTATGTACCTTTTCACCTCGGGCTTGCCGTCGTAAGTGACATTCTGCTCTCATTATTATGAAAGATCAAAAGTTAGTAGCAAGACAAGAAAGTCTTGCTTAAGGATCCACAACTTTCTTTTCTTCCATGGCATCCTCCATCATCATGCTCACACAATATAGCTCACTCTGTTCATTTCAGCCCAACAATTAGTTTTGCTACAATTAAAGCAAAATCTTGGAGTGCATATTATATATAATTTAAATAAATTACAGAAGGTCTATCACATTATTCCAGTAGACTGACACAGATTTAGAATATTAATTAGTCACTTCTGGTTTGGCTTTTACATTCTGCTGCTCTGAAGCAGTAAATTCCTCAAACTTCACTCATACTCATACACACACGCACATACACATGCGAGCACACACACTCTCCCTCCTTCCTTCTGTCTCTCCAGTTTCATTTCTGTACTTTGCCCAAAGAAATTCATTACCTGTTCATTTATCCCAAGACATACTACATGTTGCTCTAAGAGTCAATATTGACTAGATGGTCTTGGTTCTCCTTAGTCTGTTTTTTTCCTTTTCTCTTTATTCTGTCTTCCTTTCTTTCTATGAGCATTGGTGATTGAAATACTCATTTTTTTTTACACATCAACTCTTCGGAGCATCAGCAGCTCAAGTAGGTGAATCATAATACAAATCTGTCAGGCATATTAGCACATAAAGCATTCATTCAATATTCTAATAATATTTTATTTAGGACATTTATTAAAATAGCATGGATGCAATTTTTAGCAACTCTTACACTAATCTGGAGTACTCATCAAATGCCAGTGATTTTTTTAAGGAGGAGATTTTTGTAAAAACATTACTTCTCACTATTTCCTACTCAGTGTTGACACATAAACAATTCAACTCCATATAAAACCATATAGTGTGCACAAATCGGTGAACAAATAGTAAAAACTTATGTCAGGAATCTAGGACAGAAAAGAGGTGGCTGGCTTAAAAAAATTATTACCTATGTAGTATGTACTACATAAATATTGCTACAGAAGGATAACTCAAAAGATTTACCATCATAACAACTGAGAAAGCGCATTGTTTTGTCCACACTGGGCACTTCTTTCTCTAAAGAATTTTACAAAGAAATATATCTCTAAAATATGAATTAGAGTCATTAATAGTATATTTTCACAATTCTTAATAAAGAAAAAGTTCTTCCCGAATCCAAGTAGCAAGGGCAAAAACAAATTCTCATTAAATTCTTACATTCTAGACTAATGTCAGGAGAATGATGATAAATTAAGATAGTGCCTGACTACTTTAAAGTAGAAGACATAAAAGATTGCAATAAACAGATAAATAATCCTACTGTACCAAAAATATACCTTACAAGTAATACAATAATGGAATTACTTATTTTGTTCAAATGGGTGAAATCTTTAAAAAAAAAAGACAGTTCCCTCCCATATTCATAAGAAAAACAGAACTCTTCATGCAAATAAATGTTATTCAATATTCATTTACTACGAAAATTTACATTCACATAGATTAATTATATTCTTGATTAGATATTTACAGGACTGAAAGGACAACTGTCAGTCTTCACTAGAGCAAAAATCATGAAAAAAGAATATTGACAAGCCCTTTATGTGAGGAAAAGGGAGATTAAGAAAAAAGTGAGAGTTGGTTTTGCAAATTCATTTCTGACCTCGTTATATTATAAACTTCAATATTTAATCATTTTCAACATTCTGCGTCTTGTGACTATCTTTTAAACGAATGGAACATCATTAAGGAGTCAATAAATTTCAGGTTCAACACCCTTTTGCTTTTTATTCCTCGCAATATTCTTAATGAATTACTTATAAAAGTTATGAGTGTGTAATGTAGATTATATATGATGTGGAAGATTGATATCCTGTTAAAATATATTTTACTGAATGCATTGAACATCATTAAAGAAAGCACCTGCCAGTATTCAATTTTCTTTTCTCTGCTGCCCAGGGTTAACTAGTCTTGATTTTTTTGTTTTTTAAATAACAGGTGATCTTCCTGGGAGGCTATGTTCCTATAAAAGATAGTATGCATAATTTCTAGTAAACATACAACTGCAAAAATTTATTAGTTCATGAAATAGAAAGTGACATAGTAAAGTAAATGCTTATAATGAATGGGATTGACTCATGAGCAAGAATTGTAACCTATGAAACGCTTCAAAAATTTTGTGCTACATATAGCTTTCTAATGTAAAATATTAGAAATGTACTCAACATATTCAAATATATTGTTATTATAAATAACTATTTTATATTTGTAATTATACTTACACATAATTATTAGGAACTATTCAAAAAAAGCTTATGATTGATGTGAACAAATTCAATCTCACATTCCCAAGCAAAGAAACTACTAATCATCTGCCCTGCTTAGTATCTACTGCTACATTGGCAAGATATCATCAGCCATTAGCTCTGCTCCTCGAAAGTCAATCATTAATCATAACACAATCTCTTATTCTAAAATCTGTATTTCTAAAAAGTAACTGTTTCATAACTTCATTTCTGTTTAAACTGTCATGTGCTTTGTTACACATAACACAAATTGTTAGAAAAGAAGAAACTGCTCAACCTTAAATCAGTCACACCAATCATAAAGTTTTAAATTATATTTAGTACTAAAAACCAAATACTCACAAAGAAGGATCTTGTACGAGATCTTTGAGATTTATCCCACTGCGATCTTCTGCAAGATTCCTGAAGCAACTATCACTCACTAAACAAGAAAAGGGAGAAAAAAAGAAAATTAATTTATGTTTATACTTCATTTAAATTATTGCTGACCACAAGGAATTTTGAAATTAAAATTGACTCTCTAGATACAATTTTTCCTAACATTATACTGATCAATATTGGGCTAGGACGATTTAGCAACAAATATAAATATTCAACAACAAGCCAATAATCTAACTGAAGGTCTAAATTGTGTTCTCACTTTTACAAGACTAATTTTCCAGCACAAAGTGGCAAGTCACTGCTAGAGAAAAAGATAAATTATTCCCAAAAATCATGTTTTTAAAGATACTGAAGGGCAATGGAACCAAAATGAATAAACCAAGAGAAAAGTGATATCTCTTTTTAGGTAAGCTGAACCTCTGGATTGTTTTAATTTCTGGGAAGATTCGCCATTTAGACACAAGTTAAGAATCAAAAAGTGGGACACTACCAAGAAAAAGAGAAACTAGCATAGCTCTTGATGGTTCATGGGCTGGTATGATAGACTGGAATCTTACAGAAGCCCCAAAACACAGTTTTCTCCTGGGAGATTTACTGATGGCTGGGACTACACAAGTGAATTGGTGGAGAAGGAGAGGTTGGGCTAGGAGGCAAATGTATTCTGTAGTGTTATGGTGATTAAGAGTCAAAGTCATACTACAACAGGTCGTACCTCCCATTTTCAGTGTAGAATTTCAAAAGTGACCCCTCAACACATTTGCTCTCACCCAAAAGTATACCACCCTGAGAGGGGGGATGAGAAAAAGGAGGCAGAACACAAAAGGTAGAGGTAAATCTCTCCCAATTTCACAGTTCAGAAGTACAAAGCCACACCAAAGAGAGACACCTGCAACACAACAGGTCTTGCTCTTAAGACATTTAAAACCAGAGATAGAGTATGTATATCTAAAGCTGTCACTCAAATCGTCCAGTTCAATTCATGGGTGAGTTGACACCTCAACTCAGCACTTCACATTTCTAATATTAGAAAGAAAATAACATTTATATCAATCTATGATCCTGTCTATAATAAACAGTATTTGGTATACAAAAACAATTACAAAGCATGGTAAAGGGCACAAAATGTGACCAATAATTAAGAGAAAAAATAAGATCTATATGCCAACCCACGAATGATACAGATTTAGAAGATAAAGACTTCAAGAAAACTTTTTAACATAAAGAAGATATAGAAAAATGTTCACAGTAGAAAAGAAGAAAATTTCAATAGAGAATTTAACTCTATGAGAAAGAATCAAAGTCATTTTAGAACTGAAAAATACAATATTTGAAATTGAGAAATCAGTGGGTGAGTTTTATAGCTGACTCAACACAGCGAAACACCATATTAGTGAACTTGAAGAGATGAGCAGAAAATATCCAACTAAAGCAAGGAGAGTTAAAAAAAAAAAAAGAACAGAGCATTGGAGACATGTGGGAATCAGACAGCCCAATGTAACTGAAATTGAGAAGAGGAGAGAGAGAATGAGGAAGCAATTTTTTCAGAAAAAAAAACTAAGAATATTCACAAACTGATATAATAACTCATGACTCAGGTAGCATAACCAACCCAACACTGGAAAAAATGAAAGAAAATCACACCCAGCAGTCAAATGGCTGAAAATCAAAGATAACAAGAAAATCTTAAAAACAGCTAGGGGAGAAAAAGGATACACTGCCATCAAAGAAAAACAAAACTTACAGTCAACATAAACTATGGAATCCAGAAGACAATGGAATGATATATTTAAAATGCTGGGTGGGGTACTGAGAACCTAAAACTCTGTATCTTGATAAAATATTGATCCCAAAATTAAATGCAAAATAAGACTGTTTTTATATTTGTTAGCATAAATATTGTGACTATTTTCAATTTCAACTTAACAGTTTCATTATAGACATTATATATCTTAGAGTGTCATTTATAATCTACATAAGAAGAAAGAATATAACATTTTCCTTGTTTCTTTCAAAGATCCATTACCTAATTTTTATTGGATTTTATATTACTTTTTCTTACAAAAAGTCTCTCAAAATTATAAGCTTTAAGTTCCCCAAATCTGGGTTTGCCCTGATATAATTAATATACACAAACAATGATGCATTAAAAATATCTGAAGTTGAAAAAAAGCTTGGATTCTTTAATTCCGAAAAGATAACACCTTTTTTTTTTTTTTGCAATGATTGGAATGATATTGATTAAAATATAATTTGTATTCCAACCTGTTGATTTAAGAAAAATTTTCTGCTTTTCATAATTTTAACATTATGCTCTTCATTATATCGTTTTCTGAGTAGGGCCAAAAGACAAAAAAAATAACGTTGGCACACTTCAAGAAAACTTGTTTTCCAGCTGAGCTGAACTAAAATGAAAGTATAATACATTGTATCATAAAATTTGTTCTCATAAAGTTTCTTGCCCAATTTGGCAAATACAAGAGCTTACTTATAAACTTCAAGAGCCTGAAAGTTTTGGAGGCTTAATTAAAATGGAATAAACCCTTGATCCTTTAAAGGCATGCTAGTCAGCTATCTGTGAAATGAGTTTTGCTAAAGAAGACATTTTTCTAAAATTCATGACCCATCCAAATTTTAAGTTAAAAAGAGAGTAAGAAATTTAAATAAAAAGTTTCTTAACAAAATTTCTGAAACTTTGGCTGCCTAATATATTGTTTTTAGTTAAGTTTCTTTACCAGTGCGACAAATTTAGTTTTTGAATTATAGCTAAGATATGGTATACTTTACTTAGCTAGTGAACATACTTTCTCGTGTATAAATCACACCAAAAAGATCAGTTTTGGTCATCATATTTTTTTTGTTTTCAACCTCAGCATAATGCCAACTAAAGGAATTACAATGCTCTTTGTCTTGCTGATTAATAAAATTTCTTCAACATGTCATTACGAAACTCAAAACAGAAGAAATTACAATAGAAACATGTGGTCAAACTTTAGAGTACTAACACGAAAATTACAAACTTGTACATCAATCTAGTTTATACTGATATAATTAACTTGAAGGAGAACAAAGGAAAATTAATTAGAAATATTTGTAAAATAGACTTTTTAGTAGATTTTTTATCCAATCACGTACATTTTTTTCCCGTAAATGTTCATATTTTGGATCTATAATCAAGATAATAATTGACATTCATTATGTGCTAAGCATTTCATATCATTATCTTACTTGATTATTAGGAACTATGTTATAAAAGACCTAGCCATTTCTTTCTCACTTCTAGGATGACATTTATATTCTACCTTGCTTTAATCAAGGATTTCCGCGAAGGACAGAGAATTTCTATCCTCAAAAATTCATGTTTAAAATATAGCATTGGAGGAATTCACTATTTATAAATTGATTTTACTGTCCCATGTTTAAGAACATGAAAAAACACTATTTGAACACTGCTAAGAAGACAGTAAAAACAAATTCAATTCAAAACTCAATTCATTCTGTAATTTCTAAATATCCAGTGAAAATTCTAAAGATATGGCCCTGTGAAAACAATTGATAATTAAAATTAAACGTAACTTGATACTATAGACAGATTCCAATTAATTCATTCCAAGTTTGACTGGACAAACCAGACAAGAGTTTATAGGAAATGTCAGCATGTGGTAATTTAAAAATATCGCCGAAAAAATTTAGCAGGTGGCAATCTGTTTTATTTTATTCTGAAAATATATCAGATAGCTAATTAATACCTGATACAAGAAAAAGTAGACTGACTCAATTCTTAGTTTCATTTTTCAAGATAAATCTATTTTTTTGTTGTTATTTAGGTGAAATTCACATAACAAAATTAACCATTTTTAAAAAGTACACAATTCAGGGACATTTAGTACATTCACAATGCGGTGCAACCACTACCTCTACCTATTTTTAAAACACTTTTATCATCCCAAGAGAAAACCACCCACTAAGCCAACGAGTCCTCATTCTTCCCTTCTCCCAATCCCTGGCATCCACCTTTCTGTCTTATGAACTATTCCAGATATTTCATACAAATAGAAGCATACAATATGTGACTTTTTGTGTTTGGATTCTTTTATTTAGCATAATGTTTTCAAAGTTCGTTCATTTTGTAGCAAATATCAGCACTTCCTCTTTACAGCTGAATAATATTTCATTGTATGTATCTGTGTGACTGTTTTTCCCTTTTGAATACTGTGAATAGTGCTGAATGAGCATGTTATGCACAAGAATTTGTTTGAGTTCCTGTTTACAATTATTTGGGGCATATACCCAGAAATGGAATTGCTGGATTATATGGTAATTCCAAGTTTAACTTTTTGAGGGATTGCCAAATTGTTTTCCAAAGCAGTTGCAATATTTTACCTTCTACCAGCAATGTACAGGGGTTCCATTTCTCCACATACACAGTTTTTATTGTCTGGCTTTTTAAATTTAGTCATAATGGTAGAGTGTAAAGTACTATCTAATTATGGTTTTAACTACATTTCCCTAATGACAAATGCTGTTGAGCATCTATTCACGTGCCTCTTGGCCATTTGTGTATCTTTGGAGAAATGTCAATTCAAGTCCTTCGCACACTTTTTAATCGAGTTGTCAATCTTTCTGTTGTTGAGTTGTAAGACATCTTTATATACTCTGGGTACTAGACCCTTATCAGGCAAATGATTTGCAAATATTTTCTCCCAATCTGTGAGCTGTGTTTATGTTCTCTTGACAGTATCCTTTAATGTGCAAGTTTTTCATTTTGATGAAGTTCAATTTGTCTGTTTTCTTTGGTAGCTTGTGCTTTTGGTGTCATATTTAAGAAACTATTGCCAAATCCAAGGTCATAAGGAATTTCTCATGTTTTCTTGTAACAATTTTATAGTTTTAATGTTTTCTCATGTTTTCTTGTAACAATTTTATAGTTTTAAACTATTGCCAAATCCAAGGTCATAAGGAATTTCTCATGTTTTCTTGTAACAATTTTATAGTTTTAATTCTTATATTTAGGTCTTTTATACATTTTGAGTAGATGTAGATATCTAGTTGTTCTAGCATCATTTATTAAAAAAGCTGTTCTTTAGTCCATTGAGTGGTCTTGGTACTCCTTTGAAAAATCTACTAACCATGAATATATGGCCTATTTCTGGACTCAGCTCTGTTCCATTGATCTATATGTCTATCATTATGCTAATATCACACTGTTTTGACTACTGTGACTTTATAGGACATTTTAAAATTGGAAACTGTGATCCCCAAATTCGTTATTCTTTTTCAAGATATTTTTTGGCTATTCAGCATCCTTTGCAATTCCATATGAATATTAGCATTCTTATCCATTTTCACACCAAATTTTGGTCTCCATTTTAAGCAGATTAACTTTAAGACACATTCTTCTGTTACCATTTATCAATCCTCAGATAACACTTCATATTTTTTCCATGCCTAAGTCCTACCATTCTACCTCCTAGAAGAAAAGTTTCCTAAAGTCTTCTAAAAAGGATGTAAATTAAGTACAAAGAACTATTACTGATCCACTGAAAAAGGTACCTGGACAATAAAAGAAGGTAAACTGTCATGATGAAAATTTGTTCATTTTCTTAATCTATTCCAACCTAAAATAACAAGCCAAAAGAATACTTATATGCAAAATTCATACCCTGATAGAAATTTCACAACTACCAAAGTTGTTTTAGTTTTAAGTAATTTCTAGCTCTCATGAGATTTGTGTGCTGTCAAAAGGTAACATAGTCCCATTGGACAAAAGTTAAAACAAGAAGGGAAATCCCCTTTCCCAATAAATTTGCAGTAGATATATTTTTTGAGTTTAAATTACAGTTCCAGCAGCATTTTTGGATCTAATGAAAGTGCAAAGAAAATTTTCATATTTTAAAATCCATTTAACTCTGCAACTGAGGAGCTTCCACCTTATCTTCAATTGGAAGTGATTATTCTTCAATGTAACAACATGCTAAAAGGCAAGAAAACCTAATAAAATTCTAAAAACACATTCCAAATAATTAATGTACTCAATTAAAATTATATCCTCATGGAATGATATCAGTATTTGAAATAACTATCTGTGTGAAAAGACATTTGCAAAGATAAAATACTCCATAAAAATCACCACTGATAGATGAACATCTGCAATTAATTTTGATGACAGGAAATAGTAACTATAAACTCCAGTTATACTCCAATGCCATTCTTTAAATTGGTAAACATGTATTATAAATACTGCACTCAATTATTACTATTATATTCAGATTTCATAAATTTAAACAATTAGAAATCTAGGTGCTTTTTTTTGGTTATTGTAGAACACAAATAATATTCTCAATTTTGCCTTCTGGCCCGAAAAATCTAAAATATTTTCTTTTTGTCCTTTTATGGAGAAAGTTTACTGACCCGTGGTTTACAGGCACACAGTAAGATTACTACGTACTATAGAGAGCTAGTTGATGTAATTCCTGGTACATGCAGTAGTAAAACACATGCTCACAACTTTGCACGGAAGGTGCTAATTGATATATGCTCTTCTCTATACCTTTATCTCTCTGTCCAAAACCCATATCAAAACTCAAGTTATTGAGAAAATTTCCGAATATCTCCATCCATCCCCATACAGGTTATCCTTTGAATCCTAAACAATGAGGGAGCAGTGAAGACAGTAGGGACCCAGAACTATATTACATGCCCACCCCCAGCAGTACCATGCAGGCTCTGCCTCAAGTATCAAGGAGGCCAAATGGAGAACTTGACTTCTTTCTTAACCTGGCAGTAAAGAGGCAGAGCCTGCCTCCCTTTACCTGCCTGAGCATTATACTTAATGGTGAAAAGTTTAAAACTTTCCTTTTAAATTGGGAACGAGACACAAATATCCATTATTTTATTACTTCTATTCAAAAATGAACTGCTGGTGTCAGGCAGTACAATAAGGCAAAAAAATGCAAAGAATGTACAGATAAACTATTAGAATAAGTGCATTTAGCAAGGTTGAAATTTACAAAGTCAATACAAATAATTAACTGCAACAAGTAATTAGAAATGAAGATTTCAAAAATGATACCACTTATCAAGGCATCAAAAGATATCGCATAACCAGTAATACATCTAATGAAAGACATGAAAAATCTCCACATTGAAAATTCTGTACTTTTACTCAAAAACTGAAATATCTATGTAAATGGAGGGATACATCAAATTCATGGATTGGAAAGCTCTATTTAAAGATATATACCTTCGTTCATTTACATGGGAATTGAGGATACTAAACAGAAATTTAATGACATATAGTAGGTTTTAAAGTGAGATTCAAGTGGTAGTACTATTTTGTTTAGGGTCAAGAGTACAGGCGTCAGTTAGCCTGGGTTTGAAAATGTGTTCTACTATTTCCTACTCGTTTGATCTGGGACAAGTTACTTAACCTCAAGGAAACTTGATTTCCAAACATAATTGTTTGTTGGGAGACATTAATTATGAAAAGTTCATTTACTAATATGTTGTTTTATTGTCCAAGGTCTCAAAACTTGTGAGTGGAAGAACTGAGCTTTTAATCTAGGCAATCTGGCTCCAAAGTTTGTGCACTTAACAACAAGCCTATAATAGTACCTCTTAAAAATATTAGTTTAGCAAATATGAAGGTGAATTATATGCTGTCATCAAAAAGTTTCTAGTTTGGAAAGGAAGGAGAGATAAAACATGAACCAATAATTATAGCAAGTAAAAATCAAATAAGCACTACTAAAATTAAGGACTGAAAATGCCAACTATTATTAAGTACATAAAGCAACTGGAATTCTTACGCATTGCTGGTGAAAATTAAAAATGATAAAACTACTTTGGAAAAAGATTAGGCAGTATCTTACAAAATTAAAGATACTATTCGACCCAAGAATGCTACTTATAAATATTTATCCAAGACAAATGAAAACTTACGTAAATCTTCATTACTCAAAGAATCCACCTTTGTAAATTCACCTGCTCACTAAAATTCATTTGTAACTTAATAATCAATGTTCAAAGCACTTTCACAATAATTTGTGGACATGAGCAGAATGAAGAAAAATTTGAGTTGCCTGATATGTACATTCTCGGCTGAAGTTGAAACATTCTGCTTTGTTTAACTTTCATACTGTAAATGAGTCTTTGTTGTGGTTTTTTAGTGCCATGTTTTTTTGTGTTATTGTGCTTGTTTGTTGGTGATATCACTGTTTGGAATGCTCCCCCTAGCATAGTGCTGAAGTGCTATCTAGTCTCAGGGATAGACAGCTATGATGTGCCTTGAGGAGAAAATATGAGCACTAGATAAGCTTCATTCAGTCATGAGTATAGTGCTGTTGGACATGAATTAAATGTTAATGAATCAACAATATATATTAAATAAGGTATCTTTAAACAAAAATATACACAGAAGCTTATGTATTGATAAGTTGATAAAAATATTGTGATCTCTATTTTCCCTAAAAAAAATGGTAGAGTATTAATTAATTCAATGTTCACAGTGACTTTTATAGAGCATAAGTACTGCAAATAATGAGAATCAACTGTATCCACAAAAAGACATATGCAAATATCCATAGCAGTTGTACTCAAAATAGCCCCAAACTGAAAATGTCCCAAATGTCCTGTAACTGAATGGATAAATAAATTGTGGAATAGTCACACAAAGGATCAGTACTCAACAATACGACAGAATAACATAAGATAAATAACAGAAACACATCCTGAAAGAAATCTTGTACAAAAGTATGCATTTATATGGAAAGGATAACAAAGGTCTAACAAATATAAGGCAAAAAAAAAGTAAACAGTGCTTGCCTCAGAGAGGGAGGAATGACTAGAAAGGGGCACAAGAAAACTTTCTGGAGAGATAGAAAATTTCTACATTATGAAAGGGGAAGAGGTTTCATGTGTGCACTTAATTTTCAACATTGTACAGCTTACATTTGTGAATTTTAATGCATGTAAAGTTTACCTCAAAGAATTAACAACAATTGAATGGAAGGTGGAAAATTGGGGGAGATATAAATGAAACAAGAATGTCACAATGATAACTGCTATGCCTGGGTGATGGGCACATGGGGTTATATCATACTATTCACTTTGTATATTCCTTCAATTTTCCAAAATGAAAAGTTAAAAAAATAATAAGAGGAATTGCAAGCATGTAGAGGAACTACAGGAGAGAAAATGAGCTTTTTAAAGAAGTTAAAGTGATAACTTGGTTGAAGGCTTTCATGGAACAGTCATTAGAAATGGGGACATTTGGTAGGTTTGGACATGCAAAGGCAAAGAAAGGCCACTTCATAAAAAAGAAAACAGTGTAAAAAAATCATAAAAGTATTACTGGTGTTGGGCTATTTAGGGAACAGTTTGGCTTAAGTATAAGGTCAAGAAAAAAAGGATAATGGGAGATAAACCTGAAAAAGTAGATGGACGATGAGGTCAGAAAAAAAGCCTGAAATGTTAGGCCAAAGAAAACACATTAGGCAACAGGGAATCATTCTGCACATTCAAGTTTGGGAATGCAGGATCAGAGATAAACTTTAGACACTTTAACAGTAATATAAAGAATAGTATAGGAGCACTACAATGTCCTTGTAAGAAATAATGTTCTAAGGGGCTAAGGACAGGGAGATTAGGGAACCAAGGACACAGGCATTTGAGTTGGTAATTGATGGCTAAGATTTTCAAAAGAGCAAATATAAAGCTATATAGCTTTGAAGATGTTTAAGCACTGAGATTCTTCTCCTTAGCACAATATAATACTAAGAACACTAACCTACTGAAAACAGAATATGTTGAAGTCTAATGCCAACTTCCTCAAGATTTACAACTGAAGTGTTAATTTACAACTAGAGTGTCGATCCAATTAATGTTGGAATTTCAGTTTGTATGTTGTTTTAAAAATAACCTTGTTATGGAACTACTATAAAAGCATAAGGATTCCACATTTGCCACAAAGTACTCCAAATAGCAGTGAATATATTTCTATACTTTGTTGTCTTTACAGAAATGCTTAAAACAGAAAGGATTTATAGATGTTAAGGGCGTCTTATCATTAAATTTCTTTATTACAGTTCCACCACCGATGGGTAGTGTTTCTCCTTATTTCATAAGAAATTCATGCATTCATGTTAAAACACTGCCATGTCCCTCTTCCAATTAAATTTCCTGATATTACAAGAACAGAGGAAATTAAAAAGAGATAGTAATTGAAAAATGGTCAGAGAATGATGATGTGAATCTTGAAAGCTGAAAACTCAAGAGGCTGACCCTCCACAACCACTTGCCTATTCCAACAAGACTAGAATAAACACTATGTAAAAAATGAGCGCATTCTCAATTAGTTGATTTTTTCCATCCTCACAAGCACACTTCATGAAATTTTATTGATTTTTCAAGGCTTAGTTTAAATACTATCCTCTACATAAAGACCTTCCATGGTCTCTGAAATAATCTTTCCTCTGAACATCTATTATGTTTTTTATTGTATTACCCTTATGCTACTTAACAAAAATAACCTTGAAATCAGTTATTTAAGCAAAATACCTTATTAATCCTTTTAGACAGAAAGGGCCCCTAAGGGCATATTCTATGTCTTCGTATCGGTCATACTGCTTTAGCAATATCCTAAGTTCAACACTCACAGATTGTATAACACTGGGCAAGCTACTTAACATCTGTTGCACAGTGCATCATCTACAATAATAATACCCATCTCACAGGATTGTTGTAATGAATGAATGAGTGAGTGAATGAGTGAGTGAATACATACATATTAAATACATAGAAGAACGACCGCTCCTTATTCACAGATTCAGTATCCGCACATTCAAGTTTGAGAATGCAGAATCAGAGCTAAACTTTAGACATTTTAACAATAATATAAAGAATAGTATAGAAGCACTACGATGTCCTTGTAAGTAATAATGCTCTAACGGGGTAACGATAGGGAGATTAGGGAGCCGAGGACACAGGGATTTGAGTTGGTAATTGATGGCTAAGATTTTCAAAAGAGCAAATATAAAGCTATATAGCTTGATATACTCCCTAAAAGTTATTTGTAACCCTAACATCAACACTCACAGCACTTTTGGAATCACTTGCAAACATTTGCAGAGTGAAGGAAAGCTTGAGTCCCATGATTCACATGATCTCAGCTGAGGATAAACAAGGTGATGTACTGCCTATGTCAGCTCTCATACTGTAAACAAGTATCCTTTTCACAGTTTACTTAGTGCCATGTTTTTGTAATTTGTGCTTTTTGTTGATGTCACTGTTTAGCATGGCCCCCCAGAGTAGTGCTGAAGTGCTGTTTAGTGTTCCAGAGTGCAAAAAGGTTGTGAAATGCTTTAAGGACAATATATGTGTTATATAAGCTTCATTCAGGAATGAGTCACAGTGCTGATGGATATGAGTTCGATTTTAATGAACAAACTATATATGGTGTCATTAAACAGAAAAACACATAAAATAAGGTTATGTATTAATAAGTTGACCAAAATGTTGTGACCAGAGGCTCTCAGGAACCTACCCTTGTAATTGCTCTAGAAGAAATGGTTCAGTATTTTCTAATTCAATATATGCACCATCTTTATAGTACACTACTACTGCAAATAATGAGAATCAACTGTACTTAGAATATGGACAAATACACAGTAAGGGCTCAGTAACTCTTAATTACAAATAATATTTTATTGTTACTTAACACATGGTAGACACTCAAACTTCTGTTGAATTACTGCCTGAATAAAATAAAAATAAGAACTAGATAGAAAAAGAAAATCTTCAAGTTAGTTTTATAAAACAAGTATAATGTTGACCCACAAACTTGACAAAACTTCACAAAAAAACTACAGATCACTCACACTTATAAATAATAATGTAAAAATCTTAAGATACTATTTAAAAGAACCCAAAGATTTAAAAAATTTATGAAAAAGTGGGGTATATTCCAGAAATTCATCAATAGAATTCATCAAATCAACAGAACGAACAGAAAATATATATTCATCTTTATAACTACTGAAAACTCAAGTGACAAAATTCAATGCCATTCATGTTTTTCAAAAAAAGTTTAAAATAGAAATTAAGAGATATTTTCTTAACTTGGACAGTGTGCGTGTGTGTGTGTGCGTGTGTGTGTGTATGTGCACGTGCATGCGTGTATGTGCATCAACAACCAGCACCTTTCCCTAGTGGGAAACACTAGACACTTTCTCAAAAAATAAAGGCAAAGATACTCTCATCTTTATTATTTATCATTTATGGGAAGTATTAAACAACACAATTAGAGAAAAGGAAACAGTAGAGGCTCCAAAAAATGTAAAAAAGAGGTAAAGCAACTTTTACTTAAAGCAATCTATATTTATGATATAATTTCTCATATCATAAAAATACAAAAATAATCAATAAAAACCTATAAAAAAGCACAAGAGAATTAGCAAATAAGCAAGATGCAAAACTAACATATACAAAGCAAAGTGATTTCATACATGCCCTCCCCCCAAAAACTACTTAGATAAAAAAATGAAAAGACTCTTACTATAATGAAAATAATAAAATTAAATACTAAGATATATACATAGCAGAGAAATGTGTAAATTCCGAAAAGGAAAAAAAGGAGCTATAAAAAAAATGGATTTCCAGTTAAGATAGCGAAATAGGTAAATGCTGTTGTACCTGCATCCTCTCACGACCACATCAAAATTACAACTAAACTACAGAACCACCATCATTGAGAATTACCTGAAGTATAGCTGAACAGAAGTCCTACAACTAAGGATATACAGAAGAAGCCATGCTGAAACTGGTAGGAAGGGGAAAGATGTGGAATGGGATGGTCCCACATCCATGTGTAACAGCTAAAAATCAGAAGGGATATCTCAGCTGTGAAGGTCCCTTTAGAGGAGCAAAGAGTTGCAGCTCCATACCAGGCTCCCATAGTGATGAAAAGCAAGGACCTACAGCCAAGATTACGCAGCAAAGCTATTTTTTAGAATTAAAGGACAGATAGAGCTTCCCAGATGAGAACAAGATAAAGTTCATCACCACCAAAACAGTACTACAAGAATTATTAAAAAGACTTCTTTAAGATAAACAAAGAGCAAAAATATAAATAATAAAATAGCAATAACTACATATCTATCAACAATTACTTTCAATGTAAATGAATTAAATGCTTCAATCAAAAGACACAGGGTGGCTGAATGTGTAAAAAAATAAGACCCTAGGAGAGACTCACTTCAAAATGAAAGACACACAGACTGAGAGTAAAGAGATGGAAAAAGATATTTCATAATACTGGAAACACACAAACAAAAAAACTGGAGTAGCAATACTTATTTCAAACAAAATAGACTTTAAAACAAAGGCTGTAACAAGAGGCGAAGAAGGACCCAGTAATCCCACTTCTGGTTATTTATCCAAAGAAACACAAAAGACTGCTTCAAAGGGACATGTGTATCTATTACGTTCATTGCAGCATCATTTACAATAGCCAAGATATGGAGGCAACCTACGTATCCACTGATGAATGGGTAGATAAAAAAAGAAATGGCACATATATACAATGGACTATTACTCAGACATAAAAAAAAAGAATAAAATCTTGCCATCTACAACAACATAGATGGATCTTGAGAGTATTGTGTTAAGTAAGTCAGACAGAGAAAGACAAATGCCACATGATTTCACTTATATGTGAAATCTATAAAAACAAAATAAATTAACAAAGAAAACAAAAACAAACTCATAGATACAGAGAACATTTTGATGGCTGCCAGGTATAAGGGGGTTTGAGGATGGATGAAAAGGGGAGGGGATTATAAAAAATTCATGGGGATGTAAAGTATAGCATAAGAAATATAATTAATAATATTATAAAAACTATGTACAGTGTCAGATGGGTACTAGACTTATCAGGGTGATCACTTCATAAGTTATATAAATGTTTAATCACTATGTAGTATACCTGAAAACAATATAATATTGTGTCTTGACTGTAATTAAAAAATTAAAGTTATTTAAAATAAGACAAAAGAAAGATAAGAAAAATGAGGTCAGTAAAAGTCCCTAAAAATCTTTACTTTGAAATGGAATTAAAACGAACTTGAGATTTATGTTTTCCTATCCAAAAAAAGTGTATTTCCTACTTCCATTAAATAAAACGTTAAAATAAACTAATGGCACCCCCCTCCTAATATACAGACACAAAGGCTTAAAAACAATGATAGCAAAGTAGCAATTAACACTTGTAGTACATTAAACTCCATAATACCACTTTCCATTAAAAGGAGTTTCCTTCAGGTAAGGGAAGAAAATGCACAAAATGTGCCAAGGATATTTTATGCTTAAGAGTAAGGATATTTTATGCTTAAGAGTAAGGAAACTATCAAAGATCCATGCCTCAAAAACACATTAAGTTCAATGTATACAAAACTATACTAATGGCCTTCCCTCTCAAACTATTAGTGTTTAGCTAATGACCACATAAACTGTAGAGTTGGATGAAATAACACTGAGTTTCTTTCCATTTCATTATTTTGCTTTCTGGCTTTTAAGAATGGAATTTGGGGGAGAGGACACTGCATCCTTTAAGAACATTCATCCAAAGTAAAATTGTTGGGCTCACTAGATATATAATCATGAGCAAGTTAATTATTGTCTTTCTCAGAGTCTCAATATTCTTCTATGTAAAAAAGAGTAGCTGTAAGGATTAAATAAGACAATATAAGCAAATTTACTTGGCATAGTACTTGGCACAATGAGAGAATAGGAAGAATGAAAAATAACACTCAAAAAGACAGATCAATGGAATAATAACTTCGATTTCATGATGAGCATACTCAACAAACTAGTAATAAAAAAGAGCTTACACAACATAAAAAATGGCATTTATGAAAAACAAAATTAACATCATCTTGAATGGTGAAATAATTAAAGCTTTCTCTGTAAGATCAGAAACAAAAAAAAAGGATGCCTACTTTCACTACTTGTATTGAACACTGTACTAGAAATATTAGCCAGAACAACTAGGCAAGAAAAAGAAACAAAAAGCATCCCTATTGGAAAGGAAGAACTAATACTAACTACATCTGCAGAAACATGTATACATAGAAAATACAAAGGAATCCACAATAAATTGTTAAAACTAATAAATTCACCAAGGTTGTAGGATATAAGATCAATATACAAAAAATTATCGTAAGTCTATACACTAGCAATGAATAATCCAGAAATGAAATTTAGTGCACAATTCTATTAACATCAAAAAGAAAAAAAAAACAAATTTCTTTTTTTACAGTGAAAGCTACAAAATATTTTTGAAAGAAATTAAATAAGATGTAAACACATGGAAAGACACTACATGAGCATGAATGAGAAGAATCACACTATTGTTAAGATGGTAATATAACCCAAATATTCTATTGATTCATATAATCCCTATCAAAATCCCAATGGTCTTTTTGCAGAGATGCAAAAGCTGATTTTAAAATTCACTTCAAATTGCAAGGGAATCTGAAGAGTAAAAACAATTGAAAAGAATAAACAAAGATGGGAGATTCAAACTTTCTGATTTCAAAGCTTACTAGAAAGCTATAGTAATCAAAACAGTATTACTGGCTTAAGAATAAACATAAAGATCTATGGAATAGAATTGAGAGTTTAGAAATAAACCTATACATCTACGGGTCAAATGATTTTTCACAATAGTGCCAAACCATTCAATGGAGAAAGACTAATCTCTTCATTTGGAACATATTCCTTCATTTCCTCATTTTGCCTCTCTGTGTTTGTTTCTACATGTTAGAGGGGAAAGCTACCACTTCCAGTCTCAAAAGAGGGGACATGCATAGGAAATGAACCTTATCATTTAACCTTGCCCTAGCTCTTGGTTTCCTCTCAAACCTTTGTAATTGTCTAAGCAGCCAGATTAATTCTTGATAGGTCCTAGTTGTTAGAGCTGTGCCAAAACCTATCAGTGTTCTAAAAGGAGGGATCAGCACCTAGTTTCAATTCTATTAACATCAAAAAGAATCCTCAGGCAAGTGGAAGCCAGATCCTCAGGCAGAATCTTTTAAAGTATACAAATATATAAAGTCCTGTGGGACCACAAAAATAAACCCTACTGGCCTCCAGACCATGCGATCTGGAGGTATCCCCTGGGTGACACTGGCAAAATTGGGACTCCAGACAATTGTACAAGCTCCTTTCTGGGAGGTACCAGTGAGCTGTAGCAATGCTGAGTGAGGAACAGCATAAAGATAGCATCCCCAGCTTACTTTCTGTGATAGCACCTCCATAGCCTCGAAATGTATGGCAAATGTGAAGCCTGCCCCACAGGATGAGGCTCTGGGTAAAATAAATAGGCCTTTTTTACAGAAAGTCTGCTGTCTCTACTATGCCCTGGGGGTGGGAGCCTGCCAAAAACTGTTTATCTGATTGTTACAGTCCTGTGGGACCCAGGAATGCAACGCCCCCTCCCCTGGCCACCAGAGCCAGGTGATAAAGTAGCAGCCCCTGTGTGGACTGTATGCACCTGCTCGCTTTAGCAAGACATAGAGAGAACACAGGGACTGCAAAAATGGTGCTCGCTGGTACCTCCACCAACAAAAAGAGTCCAAACAGATCCCTGCCCCTCCAGCAAACGATAAGAAAATGAATCTCCTTCATATATCATCTAGGCACTTTTCCAACTGCTGCTTTTCCATTGGGCCCCAGGGTGACTGATTCTCTGCCCAAGCCCTTTAAGAACAGCATTTCAGTTCCCTACAGACCTCTGGGTCTCCTGGATGTAAGCACCATTGGTTTTTAGAGCCAGACATTTTGGGGGCTTGTCTCTTGGAGCAGGTCCCAAAGGCTGGGGTACCCAATGTGGGACATGAACTCCTAACTCCTCAGGGAGAAGCTCTGGATTTGTGAGATCCCTCCTCACTGGGGGTCACTGCCCTGGGGAATGTGGGGCTTTTGATGATATCACATCTCTGTCTCTCCTACCTGTCTTGATGTGGCCCTTTATCATTTATTGTGAAGGACCTATTCAGCTAGTTTTCAGGTGTTTGGTTTTTTTTTTTTTTTTTTCCAAAGGGAATTGTTCCATGTAGATTCAGTATGTCTGTGGAAGGAGATGAGGTCAGAAACTCCCTAATGCCATCATCTTGGACTGTCCCCTCCAATTTCACCTTTGTTCTGATGAGCAATTGGACATTCATGTAACTAAAATAAAGTAGTAGCTTATAGCAGTGCTTCTCAAACTTTCATTCCCATACAATCATCCAGAATCTTCCTAAAATGCAGATTCTAATTCAACAGATCTAGGGTTGGGGCTTGAGACTCTCTATTCTTTGTTGTTTTCTTTCTGAGACTGTGCATTTCTAACTAACTCCTAAGTGATGCTGTTAGTAGTCCACTACTAACTTAAAATAGTTAAGGGATTTAATATAGGGTATGTGGTAGGTTATTACAAAATTTTAGAGCTGGAAAGAACTTTATAAAATTTATAATCCATCCAAAAACACATACATCCTCCTGCTTTAAAGATGAGAATAATAAAATAGATTTAAGGGTCTTGGACAAGGTCACTATAGCTAATAATAGAGAGAAACTCCAACTTTTCCTATTTACAGATTTTGTGCACTTTCTACTGCATCAGTGCTTCTCAAACTTCAGTTATTTATGTATAATTATGGAGCATACTCAAGTAAATCTATACAGGGAGACTGAAATTCCAATTGATACTTCTTCAACTAATCCACATTACTATTAAATTATGTTAAGATTTGTAAATCAAGGTTTAAATGATCTCTGTACATCTACACTAAGGAAAAATGAACAGCACATACAAATCATTCTTCTGAAATTAAGAAATTCTGCTCCCTGTTTTGACCAGTGTCTTTCTAAGATATTTTAGAGAGAGACTTATCCATTTGATTATCAAATGAAGCAAAAGAAAAAACTAAAGGGATTTTGCCTGAGGAGAAGTCTAACAAGATTTCACTAAGGACAGAATTATGAAAATTTCACCCTAAGACCCACCAGTATCTATCCCAGTAAAGGTTATGTACAATCCTTCTGTACTCCTCTCCCTCTAATCACTGAAAGACCAATATCATTTCTGGAACCAACAACCTTTGGACAAATAAAGAGTCTTACTTTCAGACAGAGGGCTGAAAGTAGAGTATGTAAATATTTTAAGACACTGCATTTGATAAGGAATAAAGAATGAGTCTCTGACCCATCTCTCCTAAAATTTGTCTTATTGTGATTAAAAAGAAAATAAAACAGTCTAGGCAAGAGAAGAAGACATTATTAATTTTGGCAGTTCTTAAAACAATATACCAGGTTTCCCATTTTGGCCATTTTTAATTGACTCATTTTTTAAACAAAAACTTCCAAGTAAAACTTTTATACCATTATCACAAATAAGAAAAAAAGTATGATCTGCCATAAAAAGATAACAGTAAATATCTATTTCATTAAATTCTACTGGAGAATATTACCCATAGAATGTTTTAAGCCTGAGTCCCTCTTTGTTAAAGAGAAAGATAAGTGTTCAAGAGATGTCAAGAGCTAATGTTTATAGCTATAATGAAAAAGACTGAAAGAATTTAAAAGGGAAAAGCTTTTTCTGTGGACTGATATTATTTAATGCCCTATCCCTAACATCCCTAATATCATCCCAAGTATCTGAATGCGACACACTTTGAGAAACACTACACCATAGCATATTGTTTCTTAATTGATATTTCTCTCTGGATAATCACCACGATAGCTTAAAATTTTATCGACAGAAAGTAAATCTTATATTTAATTCTCCAGAGCATCTAGTCCAATATCTGGCACACAGTAGGCACTTAATGATATGTTTAAGTAAACTGAAAAGATTAAGTCATTAAAGCAGGCAATTTATTTAGAATTGTTGAATTCTTAGAGTTGAAAAGACTCATGACACCACCTACTAGTCTAATGTACTCATTTAAAGATGTGAAGATTAAGGACCAAGGAAAAGAACCAATTAACCTAATATTCAGATTTGTTTTTAGTGACACTGATATTTCTTAGTTTTCAATCTGACAGCTCTATGAAGGCAGATGTCAATGAATGGCTAAGGCAAATCGATCCTGTAGGGAATGAGAAGGGAAGGGCCACAGACATTGAGAGAGATAACTGGCCCAAAAATGTTCCACAAAAAGTAGGAGAAATCTTAGGCTGGCAAATATACGCAGCCAGAATTCCACCCATTTCTATGATTCTCCCAGGTTGAAGGGTAGAGAGGCAGAGGATCATCTCAGGAAGGTGGCTGTGTCTGTGCCTTAGTGAGAATTTTCTAAACATCTTTATCACTACAACAATTGTCCCATGACTGGAATATCAAACATTTGTTGACTCCACTGGTTTCCTTTCAAATGCCAATCCTCATTCCTGAATTGACTAGAAATATATGTTCAAGACTACAAGAAGAGTGGCAATAAAAATACAAAACACAAGTAACTTTGAATTAAAAGTCTTATCTCTAAACCCCTGACATAATGATAGTTTTTCCAGCCTACAGAAAAAGATTTAAATATGAGGATAAAAGGAGAGTCAGCTTCCTCAAAAGATAAGCTTAAAAAATGAACTGGCAACATTACTATGTATGAAAACTAAAGTTATTTTATTTTGTTTGCAAATGACATAACTTTTAAAAAGGGGTAGGGTTATTATAAAATATCTAGAACTCTCAGAGTATATCAAAACTGGCCAGATTCAAGGTCACTTCAGGGACATGAGGAACTAGAACATGGGAATCAACCATGCTGTCAGAATTCTCTCTGCCTCTTCAGCTCTTTGGTCTGATTCTCTGTAAGAAGATCTCATTTTCTCCAACTAAGCACCAGTTATCTATCTACATGATGTGGGAGAAGGAAGGGTGGGCATGACCTTTGGCAGGGTGGAACTCCTGTCCACCCCTGGATATATTACTACGGCCAGTGGGGAGGGGCATTATGACTGCCTACATGTGGGTTAACTCTCCAGCCTAATAATCAAGGTTAGAATATTGTGTTTGGTAGTCCCATCAAAAGCACAATAGTATGTGCTGAGGAGAAAGGGGGTCTGTTAACAGAAATGAGAAAAGTATGCTAGACAGAGAAAAGTACTATCTACCAAATTTTAATTCAATTTCACAATGATACTGACAGCTTTCTCTTTCAGTTGTGTATAAACAATTCCCTAGGATACCAACAGATTTCCTCTTTGGGGAAATTCCTTTAGTTCTTGAGGAGGAACATCTTTATCAGTCAAGTGTTTAAATATAGGCCATCAATCAGTATTAATAAATTAAAGATACATACAAATATATATAACTTATTATTTTGCAGGCTTAAAATGATTTGAATTTACCTATAACATACAGCATAACATATTTTCTTCAACATGCTTTTTTATACTTGGAAATAGATATTTCCTTTATCTTCTCAAGACAAAATGGAACCATGCATTCATAAATATGCTATGAATTTATATAATAATAGGATAGCAAGATAATTTTCACCATTTACTGAATTATCCCACAGAGTTAAAAAGACAAAAATTCAATTCATTATAAAAAATTCTTTGACTTAGGAAGCAGAAAAGATATGCTAGTGAAATGGGGAATATAAAAGTAGAAAAGCATAGGATAATGATGGATAAAGTGATATATTCTATAAGTAGTCAAGCAGGCTTTTGACAGTATTCAATTTGTTTATTGTACTAGAAAGAGAAGGTATTTAAAGTTTAAATTCAATTGCTATTTCCGACCAAAGAATTTTTAGAATCAAAGCACCTGTTTACTCATATTCTTTCATTAATGTTCTTTTGAGACTGAATAAAGAATTAGATTTAAAAATAACATAAGAGGAGTGATGTCAGAAGCATGGTGGTGTAAGAGATGTCCCCAAATATCTCCCCTTGAAACAATAATAATCTAAAACTCAACAAAAAACATCCAACCTGCACACAAGCACATCTGAGCGAGGGATCTATGAATAAGAGCTACCACAGGTTAGAACACCGGGAGTCGGGCGGTGGACTGGTAGAAACAAAGAAGATGCCTCTCATAGCCGGAACTCGCAGTAGAAGGAGAGGAGGGGAGAAGGTGCGGCGAGGTCCCCAACAACCTGCCTGAGAAAGCTGTGAGCTCCAGCAATGGCAGTGCCCAGGAATTAGGGCAGAAAGCATAGAAGTGGGGACGGCAGAGAAGCAACAGTTATTACCAGCCCTGGTTGCAAAACACGAGGCTGAACCGGAACCCCTATCCCACAACCCAAATGGCACCTCCCCCCACATCCTCTAAGACCGAACACCCCAGAGCCCCATGGGAATCTGAGCAAACGCTACTGAAACTGTTGCTAATACTGACAGAGACTCCAACTGACGGCAGCGACCGTGATTGAGTATCTATAAGAAAAAGGCATTATTAAGACTTTATATAAAACAGAGATCCAAGATACTTAGATGTCACCTACTGGAAACCAAAAGAAAAATGCCTTCTTTGTAACAGGCTAAAGAGAGACCTTTATATAACAAATCTTTCTTTCTGGAAAAAAAGCAGAATACACTTTCATTAATGACCGGGCAGAGAAAAAGTCCATTAAACACCATGAACAACCAAGGTGACAAGGAGCTCAGAAAGAAAGAGAAATATTTCCAGAAAATAAGCTTAAAGACGTAAAAATATGTGACTTAAATGACAGAGGATTCAGGATAGTACTTTTGAAAAAACTCAATGAGATCTGAAATAACTCATATCAATAATTACAGGACTAGAAAAAAAATATATATATCAACAGAATGAGTTTTTTAGCAGGGAGATTGAAACCATTTAAAGAACCAACCAGAACTTCAGGAGATGAAGAACACACTAAAAGAAATGAAAAATGAAATAGCTAGCTTGGGTAATAGAGTTGACTAAATGGAGGAAAGGATTAGTGATATCGAAGACAGAATTCTAGAAATAAATCAGAAGGAAGAAGAGAGAAACCGAAGAATGAAAAATAATGAAAGAGAAATACAAGAACTAGCTGATATCATCAGGAGAGGAAACAAGAATAATGGGTATTCTCAAAGGGGAGGAAAAGGAGCAGGGATTAGAAAGCATTTTCAGACAAATAGTTGATGAGAATTTCCCAACTCTAAAGACTGAACTGGATGGAGCCTGGAATTCAAGAAGTCAACAGAAGACCCAATTATCTCAATTCAAAAAGGCCTTCACCAAGACACATTGTATTAAAATTGTCAAAAACCAATGACAAAGAAAGAATTCTCAGGGCAGCCAGGGAAAAGGAGACGGTAACCTATAAAGGCAAACCCATTAGATTATCGTTGGACTTCTCAGCACAAACCTTACAAGCAAGAAAGGAGTGGAATCAAATATTAAAAGTATTACATGAAAGGATCTACCAGCCGAGAATAATATACCCAGCAAAGCTCTCTTTTAGATATGAAGGAGAAATAAAGACCTTTCCAGACATAAAAAAATTGAGGGAATTCTCCACTACGAGGCCTGCGTTACAGGAAAAACTGAAAAGGATCAGCTCACCGTAAACAAAATGACAAAAAAATACATAACTATGAATAAGGTGACTAGCAGGCAGATAGAAGCAGAGAAGTGCAATCCTTACTAAGAACAGGCCATTAAACAATAAGAAGTGATTTGCTATTACAAGATAGTAATGAATGTTCAGCATACATAGGGAAAAACTGAGACAACAATGACAGAAAAGGGGAGGATTCAAAGATCCATATTTTAAAAAGGGAATGGAGATAAGGCATGTGCAGAAAATGGACTACTATATATATAACTATCCTCTACAAATACAGAATGGTAACCACACACCAATATTCAGAACTGAAGTATATAACACAAAACAAGACCAGAGGGAAAATTCACAAAAACTAACCAAAATAAAGAAAACAGAAACACAAGGACAAGGATGCAATGGAAACACCGAGCTACCAGAAAGCAAAACATAAAATGGCTATAAGAAGACCTCATATTTCAATAATCACCCTAAATATAAGTGGACTGAACTCACCAATAAAAAGGCAGAGTTGCAAAATGGATCAAAAAACAAAACCCAACCATATGCTGCCTCCAGGAGACACATCTCAGCTCCAAAGACAAATATAGACTCAAAGTGAAAGGGTGGAAAATTATATTTCAAGCAAATGACATTCACAGAAAAGCGGGAGTAGTGGTACTAATATCGGATGAAATAGACTTCAAAATAAAAAAGGTAAAGAAAGATACTGAGGTACACTTCATAATGTAAAGAGAATCATACAGTAAGAAGACATAACACTTATTGATATCTATGTTCCCAATCAGGGAGCTCCGAAATATATAAAGCCCTTACTAACAGACCTAAAGGGAGAAACAGACCAAAACTATCATAGTAGGGGGCCTAAATACCCTACTGTCAGATATGAACAGATCATCCAAATAGAAAATTGACCAGGAAATATCCTTAAATGATACATTAGATCAACTGGACATAATACATATTTACAGAGCCGTTCATCCCAAAACAGTTGCTTATACATTCTTCTCTCGTGCACATGGAACATTTTCAAGAATTGACCACATACTGGGACACAGAGATGGCCTCAATAAATATAAGAAAGTTGAAATCATACCAACCATATTGTCTGAAATGCTTTGAAACTAGAGATCAACTGGAAAAAGAAAGCAAGAAGAATCACAAATACATGGAGATTAAACAACATGCTACTGAAGAATAACTGGGACAGAGAAGAAATAAAAAGAGAAATCAAGAGGTAAATAGAAATGAATGATAACGATAGTACAACATATCCAAACTTTTGGGACATGGCAAAAGCGGTTATAAGAGGAAAGTTCGTATCATTATAGGCCTATCTCCAAAAATAAGAACAAGCTCAAATAAACAATCTAATGTTTCATCTTAAAAACTAGAAAAGGAAGAACAAATGAGGCCTAAAGAAAGAATCAAAAGTAGAGCAGAATTAAATGAAATTGAGAATAAAAAAAGACAATAGAAAAAAAATACAACAAAGAGCTGGTTCTTTGAGAAGGTTAATAAAATGGACAAACTCCTGGCTAGATTCACTAAAAAAAAAAAGAGAAAGGACACAAATAAACAGAAACGGGGATGAAAGAGGAGAAATTATGACAGACACTGCAGAAATACAAAGGATCATAAAAGAATACTATGAAAGAGTATATAACACCAAAATTAATAGCCTAGAAGAAATAAGTACTTAGAAAAAAAGCAGTCTGCCTAAATTG